>NC_084889.1:25160760-25493260 GCF_958979055.1 Alnus glutinosa | reverse complement strand
TGCTTTGGACAGCTGGGCGTCCGGACAGTATTGCACATCGTCCAGACGGCTGGCATGGAACCAAATTTTCTGACTTGTAAACTGTGCAGAAGCTTCTAGAACCAATCTGAATAGCGGAATCCCTGATAAACAGCATCATTTACATAGAAGTGATTTTGTCCAACAGAATGCGGCCAATCACAAACTAACAAACTCCCCCTTTGGCCATTCTGGGACAAAAATCACTTGACCAGTTAGAAATACAATCCCGGTCCAAAAATAAAATTACTCCCCCTTTTTGTCACAAAGGGTAAAACAGAGTAATAAAAACACACACACCAAAAATTACTCTCCCTAACGGTCTCAGAAGAACCAGGGTAAATAGAGTAATATAATCCAGGAGTTTAACGAAAGTATCACAATATAAACCAAATGTCTTAAAAGAGTAAAAAACAACAATAAAAGAAGGCTCAAGCATCCTCTGCCATAGGCGCATCATCCTCATCGTCACTGCTGGGAGGATAATGGAACTTGAGGCACTCCCAAAGATCTAGCTGGTTCTACTCTACACACAGGTTGATGGAGTGAAAAGCCTACTGCATGGTAGTGATGGACTGTTGCATGGAGGACATAGAGAGCTGTGTCCTACTCATCCCCCCCAGAATAGCAGTCAGGGCCTCCATAATCTGAGAATAGCTGACATCCGGCTGTGATGGCGGAGCAGTCTGGCAGGAAGATGCCACACTCGGTATGCCTACAAGAATAGGAGGAGGTGGGGGCACCTCATTGTCATCTGGATCATCTCTCCGCAGTTGAGCATTTGACTTCATCAGTGTTTGCTTGCTGAGAGGATCCTGGATTTTCATCTTCGGCTCGCCAGCAATACTGATGCCTGACTATAGTATAATCTGTGTGAGCAGGCAGCCGAATGGAAGACCGGTATTGCTCTCATCACGGGCCTCAAGGATAACGCCGAAAATATGCTTGCACAGGCAGAAGGGCAAGCGAAGATGAATGACATAGACGAACTGGGCCCTTTTCAAAATCAGGTCACTGCGCCTGATAACTCACCATAGGTTGTGCTAAACAATCTTGGCCAACATGCGATGAGGGGCGGATAAGGCACCGATCCTAATGATGGTGGCGCGCTCTTCTCCCTGTGGAATTGCGTGAAAAAATTCTTGGAGATCTTCCATAGAAGGAGGAAGAACCACCTCATTATAAGGGCTGCCAGTCATCTGAAGGACAGGAACTCCTATGAACTCCTATCAACAGTGATGATATGTCCTGCAACGGTGGACTGAAGCACCAGCCAGCGATCATCGTCCTGCACCACCTCAAGGTTGGCATAGAATAGTCGAACAAGCCTGGTGTAAACAACACAGGCGCAGCTGTGAAGATATCCCCAATAATATGTCTGGATAGTGTCATGGATACTATCCAAAGGAGCCACCATAATGTCCGATCGGACCACATTTCGCTCAAAAATGACTGGCCGGTCCATGATCTTGGCTCAGAGGGCTGCCCTGTCTCCCTCTGTCCTCGGACGGACTCTGCGCTGTGGACTGCCTGCAGACATGATTCTGAAACGAAAACATACAAAATGTGCCACAAATAATCCAAAAGAAATAAGCTTGTTAGTGCACATAGAAATTTCAGCATTATAACGGTAGTAAGAGAAATGTTTCCAAAAAGACAGTCCAGAATATCAGCAGATATGCATTAATTATTCTCAAAAACATTCCTAAAGTAAACAAAATCGAACAGTTAAAAAAAAACTGACAAGAAAAAGGCTAGAGAGATACCTGGAATAAGAGATTAATGGACAAAAAGACAAGAAAGGGCGAGATATTGCCAAAAACTCGAGAGAAATCACTCACTAGAAGCCAAAGGAGAGATTTTTGGTGGGGTAGGGTGAAAATGCGGCGGCCAGGGTATTTATAGAACCTGTGGGGTCCCCATCCGGATTGTGCATTAACGTCTTCCGGACGAGCGCTGTCTCGGAAACATGCGGACAGGTCCCACGCATCCGGACGTCTATCCTGACCGTCCGGCCGTCTGAGCCGCGCGCATCCGGACGGGTAACAGTACCGTCCGGCCGTCTGAACTTCACCCGTTCGGACGTAAAGAGAGGCTGTTTGGACACTCCACAATGAAAGAGTAAAAAAACTAAGGAAAAATTATCAGAATTTAATTTTTCTCAAGTTAGCTTTAGAACATGCATGTATAATCAACTGATAAAACAATCAAATAGCATCTCAAAACTAAGCAGAGATGTAAAAGAGAGTTGAGAGGTCAATCAACACAAAGATTTTTCTATAGACAGAAAATTTAAATAGACGACTCAACTCATACAATACGTGTGTGTGTGAAGACTTTATCCACAAGGTATGACTTTAAGCAACCAGATTTTCTAGACAAGAGAGAAACTCAGTGAAAGATTAGTCAAAAGTCAAACCTTATAACTTACTAGGGCCTAGTCCACCCTCATCTGATACACTCCCCCTAAGATGCAGCATCCAATTGTTTTACTTGTACCAAGAAGGACAAGGTAAATATTTTACTTGCACCATGAAGGACAAGGCAATTTAGCACATAAGCAGAAAATATGCATATATAACACATAATTCATGTTGGTAACTGCTTGATTCTTATGATGCTGCAACCTAGAGAAATGCTCTCTCAAGAGAAATAGGGGGCAAAACAAAATTGGTTCCTAGATTGCATACAACATATAGCAAGTAAAAGTCAAGCAATCAAATCTGATGCCGTAGGATTAGGAACCAAATCCTAGGCATGAACACCTTCTCCTACTAGGTGCGTCCATTCCACCTCATGGTGTGAATGTTATTCTTCTTCTTGACCCAAGCCTTCTTCTTGACCCAAGCCTGCCTTCTAGTGGGTGGTTGCTGGCAGGACTTCATATGTTGACCCATCCATTCCATCATGCACTGCATCCAAATAGGTGGCTCTCTGTAGTATTGATCATCTTCCACCTTCTACGACCTTTTCAAGTGCTTGGAGTTGATCTTTGATTTGCCACTGTGATGGGCAGGTACAAATCTTTGCTGAGGTCGCTAATGCTGAGATGCCTGGTATCGTGGTGCTTGAGACCAAGGAGCTTGATATCTTGGTGCTTGATGATAAGGAGCCTGATATCATGGAGTCTGATACTGGGTCAGAGGTCTAGTGCCCTGATGAGCTTGTCTGGGCACTTCTTTCTTGGCCTTCGCCTTTTGTGCTTTAAGGAGAGAGCACTGGGGTCAGACATGCCCACTTAGACCACAATGATGGCATATGGGAGATCTTCAGATGGAAAGAGGCTTTTGAGTGCCTGGAACATCATCATTAATCATGTCCTTCCCTTTATCTTCAGCAATGGGGGCAGGCTCTAGGACTGCATGTAATATCCGGGAAAGACAACCCACTTGAGTTATCAATATATGCATAAATATAAGATTTAAGAATTGCTCTTAGTTTAATTAAGTTACATAGTTATGCATGTAGAGAATTGGATCACTGAGGTTAGTCAATCGAGCGACTTTCTGGTCGATCAAGCGACTATAGGTCGAAGTCGATCAAGCGACTTTATTTTCGATCGAGCGACTTTATTTTCGATCGAGCTGGAATCTTAAGTTCTATCACCGCCCCAGATCAACTGGCTCAACGTTTAGAAGTGATTCAACTGAACATTGTAGAGGAGCAAGCAGTCTTAGCAACTTTGGTTATTCATCCTCTAACTTTTGATAGAATCAAAATGGCCCAGGAGAATGATCTTAAAGTGCAAGGTTTGGTGAAGAAGGCTAATCATAGCAGCGCTTCTGGATTTTATTTCACGGATGACGGTTTGTTGAGAATGGGTGACACTAGGGTTGTCATACCTAACGATGTGGAACTGAGAAGAGATATCTTAGATGAAGCCCACAAAACGCGATATACAATTCATCCGGGGAGTACCAAGATATATCAAGATTTGAAGAAGAAGTTCTGGTGGCAAGGCATAAAGCAAGATATTGCTGAATACGTGGCCCAATGTCATGTATGCCAACAAGTGAAAGCTGAACATCAAAGACCTGCAGGGCCTCTTCAACCTTTAAGTATTCCGGAATGGAAGTGGGATCAGATTGCCATGGATTTTGTTGTAGGCTTACCGAAGGCACCCGGTGGCCAAGATTCCATTTGGGTTGTAATCGATAGGATTACCAAAAGTGCTCATTTCATTCCATTTCATATCACCGACCCGGTACCCAAGTTAGCGGAAATGTACATTAGAGACATCGTCAGATTACATGGAGTACCTGTCTCTATCGTATCCGACAGGGATCCCCGATTTACTTCCAGGTTCTGGAAATGCTTGCAAGACGCATTGGGAACTAAGATCAACATTAGCACTGCTTATCATCCTCAGACTGACGGACAATCGGAGAGAACTATTCAGATTTTGGAAGATATGTTGAGATTGTGTGTGCTGGATTTTAAAGGTAAGTGGATCAAATATTTACCTTTAGTCGAATTTGCCTACAACAATAGTTTTCAGGCAACTATCGGAATGGCACCATATGAAGCACTTTATGGGCAAAAATGTAGATCCCCGTTATATTGGGATGAAGTGGGTGAAAAATATCTCATCGGGCCGGAAATGATGCAAGACATGAAGGACAAGATCTCCGTTATTCGAAGAAGGATGCTGACAGCCCAGAGCCGGCAAAAGAGCTATGCAGACAATCACCGCCGTCAATTGGAATTCAATGTAGGTGATCTTGTCTACCTAAAGGTCTCGCCGATGAAAGGAGTAATGAGGTTTGGCAAGAAGGGAAAACTGAGCCCGAGATTTGTAGGACCCTTTGAGGTTAAAGAAGTGATCAGCCCCGTAGCGTACAAAGTCGAATTTCCGCCAGCTTTATCTGGAATCCACGACGTCTTTCATGTTTCAACCCTGAGAAGACATGTTCATGATCCGCGCCATATCATAAACATCGAGCCCCTACAAGTGCAAGACAATCTCAAATATGAAGAACTGGCAATTCAAATTCTTGATCGCAAAGAGCAACGACTAAGGACCAAAACTATTCCCTTAGTTCAAGTTCTATGGCAAAACCACGACGTTGAGGAAGCATCATGGGAACTTGAACATGAAATGAGGAACAAATATCCACATTTGTTTTGAGGTTTGAAAACTCTTTGCGGTATTTGATTAAAATACTTGCTATGTTTTTAAATGTCATACATTTGTGTTATATATTTGTCTTGACTTTCAGGCATGGATCCAGAAGGGAATCCTATGCCACCTGGTTTTCCGTTAGTACCTCCTGATGTTCCAGAGGACCTACTGGCACCTGCTGATATCCCTTTGGAGCAGCCAGCGGCCCCAGGATTATTTGCTTTAGGACCTACTCCTTTGGGTGTGTTCGACCCTGAGGAGAGTTCATGTTACTGCAGCAGACTTACTTTAATAATCAGGCTCTTAACGAGATAATACTTGATAGGATGGCTCAGATACATCATGAGATGGGATGGGATATTCCGATGGAAGATGTTGCCCTTGAAGAAGAACACCAGCCGGAGGAGGAGGAAGCTCCTTTTGATCAGGCAGAGGAGATTCCTGCGGCGCCACCCATGGATATCTTCACTGACGATGAAGATGATTAGGTAACAGGAAAGAAATTATTATTTCTTGACTGTTATTAGACTTTATTTTGTCTTTTATGATTGCAAATTTCGAGGACGAAATTTTTGTAAGAAGGGTGGGATGTAATATCCGGGAAAGACAACCCACTTGAGTTATCAATATATGCATAAATATAAGACTTAAGAATTGCTCTTAGTTTAATTAAGTTACATAGTTGTGCATGTAGAGAATTGGATCACTGAGGTTAGTCGATCGAGCGACTTTATTTTCGATCGAGCGACTTCGCCCAGTGCAGTGCAGTTTCCGCCAGCTGCGAAAATTGATCTTTCCACCTAATAACTTCGGACCCACACGTGGTACATGATGCCAAATGATCATGTCCACATTTAGTTAGCCTAGTTAGTCCATTTTGGTTGAAGCCCAACTAGATTTCCTTAGATATCATGCAATCATGGGCCAAGATATGAAATAGTAACCTAGGAGATTTGAGCTATGGATTTGAGGTGTTGGTTGGCTCAAATCTGGCCATTGGGATGATGATTTGTTGGTTAAATCTCAGCCCTTCAAGAGTACTATATATAGGTTGCATGGGGAGTTGATTTTCACGAAGGAGAAACAAAACTATAGCCAAAACTCTCCCTCACTCTAGTACTGAAAGAGTAGCACGAAAATCCCCCATTTTCACCCCATTTTCCAGCACCTAGCAAACCCAATTAAGCTCCAAAAACCACCCTCATTCTCCCACAAATCAGCAGTAGAGTGTGAGTGGAAAACCTCCTTTGTTTTGAGACCAAGAAGCCAAGCTTTGCAAGTGGAACTTTCTTGGACAGCAACTCTCCTTCACTCTCTAGGCCATTGAGGAACTTTGGGTGAGTATTTTCTCCCTCAAACTTCTCATTAGATCAAGTAGTTCAATTGCTATTTGAAATCATGACTTGTTCTTGTTTTTAATTATGCATGTTATATGCAAAGTTGGCTAGCTTACATGTGAGTATATGTGTAAACATATGGATGAGTATTTACTACATGAGATTAGTAATTTAGAATGGATAAATTGTGTTTTAAAAATAGATCAAGGTATATAAGTGTGAGAGTAATATGTTGAGATTTTGATATATATATATATATATATATATATATATATATATATATATATATAAAGAGAAAAGAGGTGAGCAATATTTAGGTGTGTTATAAGGATGTGAATTAAAGAAGAGTAAAATCATGTGTGTGCTTGATTATATGACAATGTATTCTTATTTTTAAAGGTATATTATGTGATGGATAATTCTAGTAGTACAAGAGTTGGTGTGTAAGCATTAAAATAGATAAATAAGAAATCATGTTTAATTCGGTAGCCGTTGCGATTTCTAGGAAGAAATAGGGTAGTAATGATGATTTCATAAGAATACTTTATTAACTCGCTATCATCACATAATGATTGTTATGCAGTTGTAAAGGAAAATATTTGGAGCAGAAACTAGTAAGTATCTCTATACTTATTGAGGACGAAGCTGATTGACTTTTCCTATAATATTATGTTTACTGTTTTATTTACTTGTTTGCGCATGTGGGTTTGCATGTTTTACTATTTTTAATAATCTGTCTAATAACAAGCTGCTGGATGTAGATCCACAGTGGGTACGCGAGGCTTCACATGAGTTCCTAGGTTCTAAGTGAATGAGGAGGTACCTGAAAAAGAATAATAAATACAAAAACTGGTGTACCTAGGTCACCAAAGATTCCGAGGTTTCCAGGAGCCTAGGCTCCCAAAGATTATAATTAAAAGTTAAAGGGAGGAAGCCCAGGCTTCAAATAACACGATAACCGTGCCTAGGCCAACAGAGGAGTGGAAAAAGGGAAATACCTAAAACTAAACCCTTAAAACTATCATTGCTTTATGATTACGTTTATGTTCATTTTATGTCTATGACTCGCGATCATGGATTATATTTTGTATATACATGTGATTATATGGCCATTGCATTGTGTTGCATTAATTAAATAAATCAGCACTCATATTATTATTGGAAACAGCGGACTCACTTTAGTGTTTATGTTGTCTTCTTTTCTTTGTATGGTACTTGTAATGGTTCAGGCTATGAGGAAGAAGAGGAATATCAGGACTATCCCGACACATAGATGGTTCCTGGTTCAGTTTTGTAAAGCTGGAAAGCCTATATTTTGGGACTACCCTGTTATAGTCCATTAGCCTATCTTAAAACAATATTTATAATTCTTAGGTTATATATATATATATTTTGGCTTGTATAATTATTTAGCCCTGTGTGGCATGACTGGTATTACTGTCTGTATAATTATGCTGACTGACTCATTTTATATATATATTTGAGGTATTTCAGTAGTAGCTCTGAAGTGTCAACCTATTCCCAGTTTATATTACATTTATTCCGTTGCCAATAATTACCTCTGATAAGTTAGTAATGTCTTGTGGAAATTCAAAAATTTTCACCTACGCTTTTTGCAAAAGCGTTACACTGCAGGTTTGACAAACACAGTCTTGGAAGTAGAAGCAGTGTCAGTGGGAGGAGCTACATACCCGAGACCAGTCTTGTCGGTTGAACTCTTCTAAATAGATAGCATGTGAGTTAGCTTTTCATCAGTGTCTCTCTCTAATTGGAGCTATGTCTCTAGTAACTTCTCCTCTAACTCTTGAATTTTCCACAGCAAGGTACTCTTCTCAGTCTGCAAACTGTTCAGATCATGAAGGTGCTGCTTACGTCCTTCCCTTAGTTTTTCATACTCTACATAGAGAGTTTTGTACCCCTTCTTGAGTTCTTCCCCATTATCACCATGCTACGAGTAATAAGAATCTTCTTCTTCAACATGTCGTGCTACGAAGGCAAGAAATTTTTCAAACTCAGGAGCTTCTTCTTTTGACTCATCACTAAGAGTCACATTGTAAGCCTTCCCCTTGCCCTTCTTGAGGTTTCCACAATCAGCACGTATATGCCCAAATCCTGAGCATTCAAAACATCGTGGACCTCTGGGATCCTTCTTTTCTTCTTCCTCAGGCTCAGCTTCTCTGGGAGCTTTCTTTATCTTTTCAGAAAACTTCTTCTTGAATCGGTTATCTCTCATTAGTCTTCTGAAATTTTTGGCTAACATAGCCACAACTTTTTCTTCCTCCTCAGAGTCCTCTTCAGATGAGGCTTCTACCTTTTTCTTGGAAGCTTTCAGGGCATTGGTCTTCAGCTTCTTGACCGAGGGCAGAGACAGATCATAAGTTTGAAGAGATCCCACCAACTCTTCAATCTTCATTTCTTCTAGATCTTTGCTTTCTTCAATTGTAGTTACCTTGATCCTGAAACGCTCAGGCAAAGATTTTAGAATCTTTCGGATGAGTTTTACATTGAGACAGGCTTCCCAAGTCTCACCATGGAGTTTCTCAAGTCACTCATCTTGGAGTAAAACTCTCCAAATGTCTCTTCTTCCAACATCTTAATTTCTTCAAATCTGGAAAACAACATTTGAAGTTTGGCAGATTTAACAAGTTTAGTGCCTTCATATGTTGTTTCCAAGATTTGCCATGCTTCTTGAGCTGAGTCACAATTTGAAATTTTTGCAAATTCAGATGGTGAAAGTGCTTGGCATAGAGCATGGAGGGCTTTATCATTGGAAAGCCGTGCGTTTTTCTATGGGACTAGTTCAAGTGCTACATCCACTGGTTTAGTCCAACCAATTTCAACAATACTCCAACAGTCAATAGATTTTAGAAAGAAACGCATACGAGCCTTCCAATAGCCATATTTTGTACTGTCAAAGGCAGGAACAGTATTAAGAGTTTGAGACATTTTAACAAAAAGAAGTCAAAAATAATAACACTCAAGAATTTAATATTCTTAGAGTGTACCAAGCTCTGATACCAATTGAAAAATGGATATTGACTTCTAATAAAAGACAAGTGTGTGTGTGCACAAAGTGTTAACAAAATAATACGGAAATAAAATAACACAAGATTTTTGTTAACGAAGTGGAAACTCAAGATGAGAAAAACCACTCCGGGGCAGCCAAACCCAGGATATCCACTATTCAGAAGACAAGATTAGATACAAAGTAGTAACACTCACATACCCCTGATGTAATGGCCGTACCTTGCTCTCTAATGTGTAACCCAACATGAACGCCTCCCAACCAGGTCTCCTACCTGAAAGGGTCTTCAATGGAATCCTTGACCTTAGGGCCAACCCCTAAGATAGACTTCAGATTAAGCGCAGCAACAGCACACGCAGCAACAGCTTTAGAGAGATCAACTCAGCTCATTAACCTCACAATATAGCTCTCTAAGCACTAATGGAATTCAATATCGAATTCTTGCAGTTATCAAGCCCAGGGGCCTCTATTTATAGGCTGACGGTACAAATGAGCGTCTGGTTGATAAAAACTGGGCCCAGTCTAGACCGTAGTCATGGGCCGTCGAGACGGACAACTGTGCGACCGAAATTTCAAAAATTTCGTTGAAAATCTTTCCTGTTTGAGAGCCGCATCCGGACGGTGTTGCCTTGTCTTCCGAATGGTTGCACGTCTGCTGCAAGTAATTTCCATATAAAGGCCGGACAGGAGGAATGGTCGTCCGGACGGTTGATCTGATGCACGCAATTTCCATATTTGATTTATGCGCGTCCGGACCATGTTCACTGGCATCCGGACGTCTGGATTTGAATTACGATACTTGCCTTACGAATGAGCGCGTCCGGACAGGAATCCACGTCGTCCGAACGGCTGCAGCAATCTTCCCATATCTGTGTTTTGAAAAGAAATCCTGAAGCTTGGTCGAACACTGAGAGTCGTCCGGAAGGGCTGCTGAAACGTCCGGACGGATGCAAGCTGGAGCAGTTCGAAGCTTCTCGACACAGAGGAAGGTCCAGAAGGTATGCCATGTTGTTCGGACGGATGATGCTATGAACACTTTGGCATCCAGATGAAAATCCATGTCATCCAGACGGATGGTGCTTGGGACAGTTGGACGTCCGGACAGTTGGCAGGGAACTGAATTTTCTGACTTGTAAACTATGCAGAATCTTCTGGAAGCAATCTGAATAGCGGAATCCCTAATAAATAGCATTATTTACATAGAAGTGATTTTGTCCAACAGAATACGGCCAATTAGTTACTAATATGTTACCTCCTGGTTTGTCTAAGGTTGAAAGAGATAAGATCAAGAGTGATGCCAATTAAATGCTTAAGTTCTATACGGATCTTCCTAACATGTATGACATGAGCGCGTAATGGGCGTCAACCATTACGGCGAACTCGACATGAAAATACTTTAGTTAAGATGTAATGTAAAGCATCTAGTTTTACATTAAACAACTTCACGTAAAGATTAGTCTATAATTGAAAAATGTTTACACTACCAAAGGTGTGAAGTGATTAATGCTCCCTAACTTACTACTCTATAAAACATCCTAATAAGCATACATAATACGTGAAAACCCTAATTTGGCCACAATGATAAAGTATCTAGTTTCACACCGATCTATTTCACGTAAAAGTTACACTACAATTGAAAAGCATTTAGACTACGAAATGTGTGAAATGATCATTGTTCCCTAGCATACCCTATAAGATGACTCTAATAGGTAAACATGCATCATGTCAAATAGAACCATTGCTCAAGACATCATTCTCTTTCAAAAATGTTTGTTTTATTCATGAATCTAAGAAACCTCATAGACAAGCATAACTCTTTTTCATGAATAAATGGATTGAAATATTGAAGACAAAACCTTTTAACATGGGTTTTGCAATCCTCTAGTCTTACACAATCATCAAACATATCAAGAAAATCTCAAGAACATCAAGAACACCCCATGGCTTTGGAAGAGATTTTGATCAAACCCTAAGAAAGAGTTTAGCTACGCATAATTGAATCTAATCTAAGCATGAAAATTAATAAAAACAGTAAAGAATAAGCTAGAAAATTGAAAAGCAACAACTATATTGAACTTCTAAAATTCGGATTACAAGAAAAGAAAGGAAAAGAAAAATAAACTAAGCTAAGAACATGAAATTTAAAGAAGAAATACCAAGAAATTAAGCTCTCTGGATTTCGGTCAAGAGAGTTGGATCAAAGTAACTAAAACACAGGAAATTAAAGTGATACACCTGAGAAAATTCGAAACCCCCAAAAGGTGCATAATCTAACCCTAAACCCTCATCTCATATATATAGAGATTTAGATTTAGAAAAGACTCATCAAGGATCAATTCTAGCCGCACAAACAGAGCTGGTCGCCGTCCATTTCTGTCCATAGAACTCAACTTTTAATTTGGATCGCACAAAGATTTGTAAATATCTAGATCTTCTGGAAGATGCGAAGTCGATCGATCGATTTTTTTATGTTCTGAGAATCAATCGATTGCATCTGGATCGATCGAAGTTGGGTCAACTGAAAGTCAATCGATCGAATTATTGGCTGTACAAATAATTGATCAATCGAAATGCCTTGGAAGATTTTTCATCTTTTTAGGATCAACCTCGAACTCTGGAAATGACCAAATTGCCTTTGATGTATTTTCAGGTCTAATTCAAGTGTTTTGAACTAGATTTCAACTAAGACCTGAAAATAAGACATAGCACAAAACTTCAACAAAATGTTATATATACAACACAAACTAGGTCTAACAAATGCAAATTAAGGGGTCTTGAATCAAATAATTCAAGACTTATCAATTGTGCAGATCAAGTGATAAGAAGGTGTGTTTCTGAAAATGAAATTATTTCTATTCTTACCTTTTATCATTCTTATGCTTGTGGAGGTCACTTTGGAACCAAGAGGACGGCGAGAAAAGTGCTAGAATGTGGTTTCTATTGGCCGTCTTTATTCTGAGATTCATATTCTTTTTGTAGGTCATGCGATCACTGTCAAAAGACAAGTAATATATCCCAAAAGAATGAGATGCCACAAACGCCCATACTATTTTGTGAAACTTTTGATGTTTGAGGCATCAATTTCTTGGGCCTATTCCCTGTATCCTTCGGTTATGTTTATATTTTACTTGATGTTGATTATGTCTCGAAACTGGTGGAAGCTAAAGCTACCAGGACTGATGATTCTAAAGTTGTTACAGATTTTATCAAGTCTAACATATTCTCACGGTTTGGAATTCAAGAGCTCTAATAAGTGATCGAGGCACTCACTTTTGCAATCGAATTGTGGAGACTTTGCTGAAAAAGTACCATGTGACCCAAAAAGTTCCAACTGCCTATCATCCGTAAACTAGTGGACAAGCAGAAGTGTAAAATTGAGAGATCAAGTCCATCATTGAAAAGACGTTCAATCCAAGTAGAAAAGATTGGAGTTTACGCTTGGATGATGCCTTGTGGGCGTATAGGACAGCATATAAGACGCCCATTGGTGTGTCACCTTATTGGTTGGTGTTTAGGAAACCATGCCACCTTCCAATTGAGTTAGAACACAAGGCTGATTAGGCTATCAAGAGTTTCAACATTAAGATGGATGAAAGTGGAGAACACAGGAAGTTGCAATTACAAGAGTTAGAGGAAATTTGCAATGATGCCTATGAGAGTGCAAGGATTTACAAGGAAAAGGCGAAGGCTTTTCACAACAACATGATCTCTAGGAAAAAGTTTAAAATTGGTCAAAAAGTCCTTCTATACCATTCATGGCTTCGTTTGATTCGGGGTAAGTTGCGTTCTCGTTGGATTGGACCTTCATTGTTACTAATTTTTTCCTCATGGTGCAGTTGAAATTTGAAAAATGAATAACTTCTAATATTAATAAGTGTGTGCAATAGTGTGCAACAAAATATCAAAATGCGAAATTAAAGGAGACAGATATTTTGTTGACGAAGTAGAAACTCAGTTAAGAGAAAAACCACTCCGGGGAAGCCAAACCTTGGATATCCACTATTCAGAAGACAAAGCTAGTTACAAGCAGTAGCACTCACATACCCTTATGCAGTGGTCGTACATTGAACTCTAACGTGTAACCCAACACGAATGCCTCCCAACCAAGTCACCTACTTGAAGGGGTCTTCAATGGAATCCTTTACCTTAGGGCCAACCCTTAAGATAGACTTTAGATCATCGCAGCAACAGCACACACAGCAACGGCTTAAGAGAGACTAACACAGCACAATAACTCAACAATGTAACTCTCTAAGCACTAAGGAATACAATGTTGAATTCTTGCTGTTCTCAAGCCTAGGGACCTCTATTTATAGGCTGCAGGTTCAAATGAGCGTCCGGCTTGATAAACCTAGGCGCCGTCTGGACGGTAGACATAAGGCATCCGGACAGACAACTGTACGATTGGCTTTCCAAAATTTGGCTGAAATTCTTTCCTGATTTGATCCGCATCCAGACGGTGTTGCCCTGTCGTCCGAATGGTCGCACTTCAGCTGCACGCAATTTCCATATTAAGGCTACACGCCTCCGGACCAAGGGAATGGTCGTCCGGATGGCTGCAACGATCTTCCCATATCTGTGTTTTGGAAAGAAATCCCATAGCTAGTCAAACACTAAGTGTGGTCCGGACGTGCTGCTGAAACGTCTAGACGTATGCAAGCTGGAACAGTTCGAAGCTTCTCGACACAAAGGAAGGTCTGGACGGAAAGATCTTGTCATCTGGATGGATGATGCTTTGGACTGTTGGGCGTCCGGACGATATATCACGTCGTCCGAATGGATACAAGAGATCTGATTTCTTTGACTTGGAATCTGTGCAGAATCTTCTGAAAACTTACTGAACCCCTGATTAAAAGCGTCATTGTTTATGTTACTGACTAATGAGTGTCCAAACGTTTCACTAGGCTGTTCAAACGATAAACTCGGGATCTGACTTTTACTGAGCTGTAGACTTTGCAGAGTCTTCATGGAGTCTGAAAATTCTTTCTTCACGCTTGTGATACTGATCTTGTCATAATAAAGCAATTTCCATATCAAATAAATAAACTCTAAATATTTGAAGACTTTGAACTAATACGGCATCCCTATGAAATCAGCAACATTACATAGAAGTGATTTTGTCCAATAGAATGTAGTCAACACAAAAACTAACAAACTCCCCCTTTGGCCATTCTAGGACAAAAATCACTTGACCAGTTAAAAGTACAATCCCGGTCCAAATCAAACATATACTCCCCCTTTTTTGTCTCAAAGGGACAAAGGGTAAACAAAGTATAAAAAGACCACAGCAATGAAATACTCCCCCTTGATGTCTCAACAGGACAAGGGTAAACAGAGTATACAAAATCCACAAACAAAAACATTCTAAAATCCAAAACAATAGGAAAATAGAGAAGAGTCTGCAAGTGGTCCAAAAGAGAGAAACAAAAATCCTCCAAGTACCAAATCATACTGATCCACTGAAATCAAGTAACGGAGAGAAATCAGTATAAAAAGCAGGATTTGTACTACTTCGGCTTCTAGCTTAGGAAGCCGGGAACCATGGACTGAAAAACCTTCAATCTCTTGATTTTGCAAAGCCTGAAACTGGTTATCCGCAGATTGACATCCTCTAAGCAACTGGTTTGCAAGATAAATGTGGAGATTCACCACTGAACCTTTAATTGATACAGATTTGAGGGAATGCTACAGAAGGCTATGCATGAGCTAGGGGAAAAGGCTCATCTTAAAACTGAGACCTTTGAAATTTGAACATCCGACTTCAACAACAGTCAGTTTTCCAAAGGATCCATCTGTCAGATATTGTGTTGGGAGCTGCTGGACTACATATTCTTGAAAAGATTTAAACAGAAATATTTCCAAAAATAACACCACAAAGAAATATTAGATGTTGTTAGTTCCAAAAAGAAAGTGGTATTGTGGTAGCTTTCAATTGGATGCCCAAGTATTACAAAAGCAAATATCGCAATCCAAATGACCCAGATATATCAATATCAACCCAACACACAGACAAAATAGGATTTTCATGCACAATATCTCAAGAAGAAAATTTCAATCACCAAATATTCCAATATTCTAAAAGCACAAAAACTTAAAAGAATAACGGAAGACACAATGAAGATCATAGAATGAGAAGAGATGTAGAGAGGATGCCAAAATCTCGGGAGAAATCCGCGAGAAAAACACACAACATGACATGATAAATCAATAAAAATGCAAAGATGTGTGTATGGCAGAGAAAGAGACGCAAGTCTTAAACCTGTAGAGATCCCGTCCGGACATGTCACTAAACCATCTGAACGGCTACTGCTAGGACAGCGTACGGCAAGACTACGCTCGTCCGGACGTAAGAATAGGTCCATCCGGACGCTTCACACTGAAAATCTGAAACTTGAGGAAAATTTACAGAAAAATATTTTTCCCTAAAGTTAGCTTCAAAACATGCATATATAATCAACTGATAAGGTAGTCAAATAGCATTGCAAAAGTATGCAAAGATATGAATGAGAGTTAAGTATTCAATAAGTACAAATTTTCCGCAGATAGAAATTTTAAACAGATTACTCAACTCATGCAATGCATGTGTGTGAAAGCTTTCTCAATAAGGTATGTAGTTCACTGATATGACTTGAAGCAACTGGATTTTCTAAGCAAGAGAGAAAATGTAACACCCCAGTTTTTAAAACATATTTTTATATTTAAAAATATGAATGATTATTTATCATTAGTTTTCTAAATTATTTTTTTCAAATGATTTTTATGAACCGGTGTTTTAATAAACTGATAAATTATTTTTATCACAAAAATATTACTGAGTTAATATAATTGACGAATAAATAACCGTAAAATTTATTTACCCTATTTTCATAAATTTGTAATATATAATTATACAAATATCTTTTGGTTTAATTATTCAGATATATTATTATTTATTAATATAAAATTCGCACTGCACAGTTCGTCCCCTCCACTGCGCTTAACTTCCCATTATCATCTCCACTCTGTTTTTATTATTCTCCACTGCAGCACTAACACTCACCAAACTCCTCCACTGTGTGTAAACAAATTCTCAGTGCTTTCTCCACCTGCGGCAATCAACCACAGCACTCAGTTCTCTCGCGGCTATATAACTGACCTTCATCTCCTGCAAAATTCGCACACTTCTTCCTTCTGTAGTTTCTTCTTTCTTCTCCTTCTTTCTGTTCTTCATTTCTTCTCTTCTAAAACCATGAGATCCGAGAGAGTGAGTCTGAGGGAAGTGAGACTTGTGAAGGAGAACTCACGAACCCAGGAGCCCGAAACCCATGAGCTCGACGAACCAGCAAGCACGAACCCAGCCGACCCGAAGCCAGAGAACCCATAACACAGTGAACCCGACGCACGGTAGAACTCAGATGAACCAGTTCTACCCATAAGTCGATTACCGGCAGCAACCCAAACAGTGAAGCCGACCCAGCAACCCAGAACCGGAACCTGCCAAGACCAGCAAGAATCCGACGAACCCCGTGAGCCATCCAGCCTAGATTCGCCAAGCCCGACCCTCCGGCGTCAACCCAGAGGCTTTTCCGACGAAGTTCTGGCCGTGAACCGTGCCGCACCAGATTTCCAGCAACCCAGATCTCGTGAACCGCAAGCCTAACCCGTGACTCAACAACGAATTATCGGCCCAATTCAAATGAGCCCAGCAACCCGTGGGCTGACTCCAGCCCAGATACATTAAACCCAACCCAATCCGATCTGACCCAGCCAAGCCCAGTTGTGATCCAGCCCGTGACTCACAACAGCCCATAACCCGTGAGCTGACCCGGACCCAACAGTGACCCGAACCCGGAGACCCGACCCGCCGGTGACCCATCTCCGGCAGACTTCCGGCGACTTTTCCGGCGACCTTTTCGGCGACTTTCCGGTGACTTTTTCGACGACTTTTCCGGCAACTTTCCGATGACTTTCCGGCGACTTTCCGGTGATTTTTCCGGCGACTTTCCGGTGACTTTTTCAACGATTTTTCCGTGACCGAACTTGCTATTTTCACTGGATTTTCTAGTGAAAATTCTTAATGAGATATACTAAGAAAATATACAAAGAGGATTAAGCTCGATCCCAATATTAATGGGAAATCCAGGTAAGGGAACCCTTTACCCCTTCTCAAATTATTATATTACTTTAATTATTCCTTTATTTGCAAAATTTCGATTTGACTATTTTGATTCGGTATTTCAAATTATTTTATTTATGTAAAGGATTTGTTGGTTTTGATGTGAAAGTTTTGAGTAAAAATGATATTTTTGGAAATCGTGATTTTGAGTAAAAACCCTCCAACACGTTGCCCTAGATATACTAGTAAAGAATGAGAAAGTTTTTGTGAGAAGATATACAAGAAAGAATGAGAAAGTTTTGTGAGAAAACTCTATGAGTTATATATAAAGGAGAAATATTTTTGAAAAGGGCACGTGTGTGGAGGAGACTATTATTTTGAGGCCCTAGACCCGCAGAGATTGGCAGAGATTTAGCTCGGTACCGTAGCTCGAGATGGAAGCGCACCCGCTGATTCACTTAGTGACAGCGGTATCTGTCTCAATGTCCGTCTAAGTGCACTTTAATTAATTAGCTGACGGGGGCAGGGCCTGAGGCCTCAGGTAAACCACGTTACCTACCCGAGGTCAACAGCAACGACCGCGCAACCCTATTTACACAGGGCGTAAGAGTGTATACGGGCATATTATGAGTAATGATTATTTCCAAACATATATTATATCTTGTATATAAAAAGGAGTTTTTGACAAATGTTTTGGAGATTTTTAAAAGGAGTTTTTGACAATTGTTTTGAAGATTTTCAAAAGAATTTAACTCAACTGTTTTATGGTTGAGGATTCCTTACTGAGCATGTTTTTTTGTGCTCACCCCTTATTTTGTTTTTGTTTTCAGGTTATGAACAGAGAGACGTAGGTGGCCGGGATGGGATCTAGGAATGCATTAGGACATTTCATTTATGTTACCCTAAAATTTTCAGTTATTGTATCTTTTATAATTAAATTTTCTAAATGACCGTTTCCGCATTTATTTAAAAACTCTGAGTTTTAAAATCACTATTATTTTTATTTATTTAAATCAGCATACTAGTTAAGATATTTGGCAGACCTTACGAATCTTTGCAGTTTTTAAAGAGAAAGTGACGAACCTAACCCTTAGCGGTTTGGGGGCGTTACAGAAAATCAATGATAGATCAGTCAAAAGTCAAACCTTATCTTACTAGGGCCTAGCCACCCTCATCTAATACACTCCCCCTAAGACGCAGCACCTAATTGCTTTACTTGTACCATGAAGGACAAGATAAAATTTTACTTGCACCATGAAAGACAAGGTATAACATTGTTTCAACACAGAAGCAGTGAATTTAAGCACATAATTGACAAGAATAACTGCTTATTTCTTTTGGTGTTGCAACCTAGAGACAATGCTAGAATTTTTAGGCTCTAGGTTTAACTAGCATGTTGGACAATTTGACCATCTTATCAAAAACATCTCTCTCATTAGAATATCGAGAAGCAAGAAGCCAAAGAGGAAAAATGTACCTTAGAGGAGCTTTGGATAGTGCACAATTTTTCATCGCATGAGAAAAACAACTATCTATCATTAAGATGCAACAGGAAAACTTAGTAGATATCAGACATAAACTCTCAATCATATATAAGCATATTCAATTAATGCACAATGAACTAAGATATTAGGCAAAAACATATACAATATCTTAAAAACTATCAAAAGAAAAAATAAAAATCCCGCATCTTTTCCCCTAATTTTTTGTTGAAAACCAATAAACAGAAACACAACAAAGCCATGCTTATGGAAAAGGAAATGACATCTAGTCCCATCATGTAAGGTAAAATCAAACCTGTCCTCAGGGAGAGGGGTTTAGAAATACCAAGACAGAAAAGCAGCCGCCCGACGTGCTTTTAAATGTCATCCCCAAAAAAAAAAAAATATCTGCAGAAGTTTTTCAAGATAACAAGAGAAAATATGGGGGATAAAATAAATGGTTTCTCAAATAGAATGCAAGGCATGAATAAGATATGACATGAAAAAAAATACAATGCACACATACCTGACATGCACTAGGATTTAGGAACCAAAATCCTAGGCATGGGAGACTTCACCTTTAGTAGATGAGTCCACTCCCCATTAAGGGGTGAATGGTCTCATCATTCTTGACCCATACTTGCTTGACCCGTGGAGATGGTTTGCGGGTCATGTCCATGTTGGCCATTCTTCTTAGCATACCTTGCATCAGGCTCAGCAACCCTTCAAAGCCATGGTTGCTAGTGGGCTTCTGTGGCTTTCTCTTGTAGTGCCTTGATTTGTTCTTCTTTGATTTGCCACTCTGATAGGCAAGAACAAACTACTGCTGATGCTATGGAGCCTGAAGTGTCGTAGGAGGTAGAGTGCCTGATGTAGCTCTTCTTGGCAGCTCCTTTTGAACCTTCGACTTCTGAGCCTGGAGCTTTGGACATTTGGGCTGAATGTGACTGGTGATGCTGCAGTGGTGACAGGTGGGCAGGCTTCTTTTGTTGAAATACTTCTTGACTTTCTCTGCAGAAATATAGTTAGCATTTTTACAAATAATATTGCCCTTACCTTTTATATGTCTCCTATGCGGAGGGACATATTTTGATGAGGAAGAATCTTCAACTTCACTTTTCCTCAAAGCATCTTGCTTAATCCAAGGCCTGTGGGATCTCAACAAATAACAATTTGACCTAATATGACCAATCTTCCCACAATTATAACAAGTAGGGCAAACTTACCATGAGCTTGTGTACCTGTATCTTTGGATTTTGACTTCACACAGTTATTTAAGCAAGAATTTTCAGAACAAGCTGCATCTACAATCACAGGCTTAATATCAACAGAATCTGATTTAGAATCAGAAGCATGTGAAGTAGAAGTACTTAAATCAGCAGTTAAACCAAGCTTGTTAGAAATATCTGAATGAATACAAAACATGCTCTTTAAATTATCACTAGAGAATTCTTTCAAGAGATCTTTAGATTCTTTTAATTTATTCTCAAGTGTATCAATAATGTCAAATAGCATGGTATTCTCATATTTCAAAGAGTCAATCAAGGCATGTGATTCAGATAACTAAACAATCAAAGACTCTTTTTCTTGCTTCACCTTTTTGAGCTCTTTAACAATTTTATCCAATTTAGCAAAACTTTAGAGAGCTCAATATCATAATTTTCTTTAGATAATTGAGAGAAATCCATGATAAAAGGTGTAATCAAAGAATAGAAGTCACAAAAGAGATAAGGATCACACTCAGGAATTAAATCCTTTAAACGGAGTGTACCTGCTCTAATACGAACTAAAAAATGAATGACTTCTAATATTAACAAGTGTGTTCAATAGTGTGCAACAAAATATCAAAATGCGGAATTAAATGAGACATATATTTTGTTGACAAAGTGGAAACTCAGTTAAAAGAAAAACCACTCTGGGGCAACCAAACCCAAGATATCCACTATTTAGAAGACAAAGCTAGTTACAAAACACTAGCACTCACATACCCGTATGCAGTGGTCGTACCTTGGACTCTAACATGTAACCCAACACAAACTCCTCCCAACCAAGTCTCCTACTTGAAGGGTTCTTCAATGGAATCATTTACCTTAGGGCCAACCCCTAAGGTAGACTTTAGATCAACGCAACAGCAGCACACACAACAACAGCTTAAAAGAGACTAACTGAGCACAATAACTCAACAATATAACTCTTTAAGCACTAAGGAATTCAATACCAAATTCTTGCTGTCTCAAGCCTAGGGACCTCCATTTACAGGCTGCAGGTTCAAATGAGCATTTGGCTTGATAAACCTAGGCGCCGTCCGGATGGTAGACATAAGGCGTCCAGACGGACAACTGTGCGATCGACTTTCCAAAATTTCACAAAAATTCTTTCCTGATTTGAGCCGCCTTCGGATGGTGTTGCCTTGTCGGCTGGACGGTTGCACTTCAGCTGCACGCAATTTCCATATTAAGGCTTCGCGTGTCCGGACCAAGGGAATGGTCGTCTGGACGGTTGATCAGATGCACGCAATTTCCATATATGTAGCTCGCGCGTCTGGACCATGAATACTGTCGTCCAGACGTCTAAATTTTGAATGCACAACTTACCTTATGGAGGAGTGCATCCAGACGAGAGTCCACATCGTCTGGACGGTTGCAGCGTCCCATACATGTGTTTTAGAAAGAAATCCCATAGCTGGTTGAACACTGAGTGTTGTTCAAACGTGCTGCTGAAACATCTGGACGGATGCAAGCTGGAACAGTTCGAAGCTTCTCGACACAGAGGAAGGTCCGGACGAAAAGATCTCGTCGCCTGGATGGATGATGCTTTGGATAGTTGGGTGTCCGGACGGTATATCACGTCGTCCGGATGGATACAAGGGATCCAATTTCTTTGGCTTGGAATCTATGCAGAGTCTTCTAAAAACTGACTGAACCCCTGATTAAAAGCATCATTGTTTATGTTACTGACTGATGAGTGTCCAGGCATTTCACTAGGCTGTTCAGGCGATAAACTCGGGATCTGACTTTTGATGAGCTGTAGACTTCGCAGAGTCTTCTTGGAGTCCAAAAATTCCTTCTTGACACTTGCGATACTGATCTTGTCATAATAAGGCCCTTTCCATATCAGAGAAATAAACTCTGAATATTTGAAGACTCTGAACTAATATGGCATCCCTATGAAATCAGCAACATTACATAGAAGTGATTTTGTCCAACAGAATGCAGCTAACACAAAAACTAACAAAATTCAAATTTTAGCAACTTCCAAAGTGTTCAAGGAGAATGGCCATAGATAAAGACTTTTTATGAAGGTTTCCAAGTAGAGAATATGGCAAAATTGGACCTTGAGGATCCGATTTATACAGATTGAAGAAGAAAGCCTTGAGTCGAGCCAATGACAATAAACAAAGGCACTACTTGGGAGGCAACCCAAGGGGAGTTTGTTTTCTTAGTCTCGCCTTTATATTTTGGTTATTTTTGTCTTTTCTTTGCATTTCACCTTACTTTAGGGACAATGTAAGTTTTAAGTGTGAGCGAGGGGATTTAGGCTGTGTTTTAACTTCTTTTTTTAAAAAAAAAAAAAAAAGAAAAAAAAAAGGAGTTTTTCTTTTTGTTTTGTGGTTTTCCACGATTTTTGGTTGTATGTGTCAAGAGCAAGATTCAATTAAGCTTAAAAAATTCATAACATGATTGAATAAGTACTCTTTCGACTTAGAAGTAATTAGTCTGGTTATTTTCCTTGAGAATGGTAGTGACTAAATTTGGTAGACAAAAGCCTATGAGATTTTGAGCCTTTAGACTGACACATCCATATCAGTCTCACTATTTTATTTCATGTGAGATATTCTTCCATGGATTTGTTTCTCTAGAACTTTCCTTGATTCTTTTTGAGGTCGTATTGACACATGCATGCATGAACATGATTAAGACCCTCTTTGTTGTAAGCTACATAAAGCCAAATAGCCTACCTTGTAATTAATTTCTCCGCACTTAACTTTTGCTTGTCCCTGGGTAAAACTCAAATTCACTTTCCCAAGAACACCAAGGTTGCAACGCCATCAACAAAGAACAACCAAGCTCTTCAAAACTCATAACATATCATGAAAAACATTCTTAAACAACTTACAATTACTTAGTAAGCATTTTCACTCGTAGATGGAGTAAACTAAATATGTAGACCCTCACAGAAATAAACACTTGACTCTCATGTGTTAGAAGGGTATGTGTTTTGCTCAAATTCATTCCAATGGAAATGATCTACCATAGGCTTCCATATCTTCTCATTCTCCACCACTGGGGTCACATGCATATCACGAATCATAAGGACTTTTCAAGGGTTGTAATGGGGTTTAGGATCAAGGTGGGAAATGGTTGGGAGTGCAGCACAAAAGCCATCAAAACTAGTGGAGCAAAAATGAATCAACTCACGCTCGAATATATAAGACATGTAAAACCAATCACTCCATTCAGCAGCTTCTTCAATTTCTATATATCACGTATAAACAGACCCCTTTATTGGAATTTTAGGAGGAATTATGAACATGGACAGTTTGTAATATCAAAAGCAATTTCCTCCATCACCAAAATTACATCAACAATGGAACTCATGAATTGAGAATGAGAACATGTTCCATTTCACCAGTCATAGCCATACCACAAATCCAGACACCCCCACACTTATTTCTTGCACACCCATACATATCATAATGATGAACAATGCTCCAATAGTTTTACGGCTTGGGTAAAGGCATTATTTTTCGGGTTTAAAGCTTGTAACGTGGGTTCACAATAAACGATAAAGCTCAAAGGGGTTCAACTTTCTATATTGCTCTTTCAAGCTTCTGTCCAACATCATTAGATGATCTAGAATCACCTCTTGCCTTGATCTTTCATGTTCTAAATTTATAGAATAGAAGCAGAAACAGAAACTGCCCAAAACCAACACCTATTTGCCCACCTTGCACCAAAAAGAGAAGTTTGTTTTCCAGAAATTGTGTGGTATGATTTCTATGTATTTAAGTACCCTATAAATGCTTTCTAAGATATATTTCATGTTAATATACTGTCTAGTACACATGACAAAAAAGAAATACTTTAAAAAATAAAAGATTTGAGAAAATCACCCAAAGAACACTTATATTTCTCTTTGATTTTATTTGATGTTATTATGATCTTATGGAATTGTGAATATCTATATATATATTATCCTTGATATATTTTAGCCTTGTGATGGTCTTCGATCATCATAAGTAATTGTTATTGCTTATGTAATTATTATTTATTCCATATATAAATTGTTAGGATTCATGTTTAAACATTATGTCACCAATGTTTCGGTGTTTAAACATGAATCATGTTATTACTTCTGGCTGATCTAAAGACTTTCATAAGTAATAATTATATGTAGATATATATATATATATCTTGTTAGGATTCATGTTTAAGTATTATGTCGCCTATATTTCAGTGCCTAAACAAGAATCAAAGTAGTGACTATAATTGATCTAATGACATTCGTAAAGTAGTGATTATATCATGTGTATATATCTGCATATATCCTGTTAAGATTCATATATAAACATTATGTCATCAATGTTTTAGTGTTTAAACATGAATCAAAGTGATCCTTATGAATGATCTAATGACTTTCATAAGCATCAAATATAACTTCTCTCTCTCTCTTTCTCTCTCTCTCTATATATATATATATCTCTGCATATATTATGTTAGGAGTTATGCCTTAAACATTATGTCACCAAGAGCATTATGTTGTGTTTCGGTGTTTAAACATGAATCAATTTAGTAGCTAACCCCTATGACTGATCTTATGGCTTTCATAAGGGATAATATCAATACTATATTATGGTCATATAAATACACAAACCTTGTTAGAATTCATGTTTAAGTATTATGTCGCCAATGTTTCGATCCTTAAACATGAATTATTGTAGTATTTATATATATATATATATATATATATATATATATATATATATATATGGGTTCATGTTTAAGTATTATTTCGCCAATGTTTCGGTGCTTAAACATGAATCATTGTAGTACTATTATTCTTATATTGTTCTCTTGATTTATACTTGTAACTCTCGTGGATTATTATAACTACTCTAAAATACTTAATTAAGTACTTTGACTTAAAGGTTTATGTTTAAATATTATGTCGCCAAGAGCACTATGCTGTGTTTCGATGTTTAAACATAAAGCTTAAACGTCAAAAGACTTACAAGTAATCACTTTTTAATATTCATTACTAAGAATGATGAATAAATGGATGTAAAAATAAACGGACTTAATGTTCCAAAGATAACTAATAAGTATATTATCTTCTTTGTATATATTTATTTATTACAGAAGAATAACTAAGAAACTGCACCAAAGAGAGTAAGTATGGAAGTACTTACTAGGGATGATTCTATGTTTCATTGTTAATGAATAAATTATTATATCTGTGTATTGTTTGGATAAATGTTCACGAATTACATATTGTGCTCAAATAATAAAATAGCTGAAAAGATAGCTATCCTTAAAAGCTGGTTAGTAGCAGGGGAGAAATGGCTAAATCAGTGGACATAGAGGTGTCCAAAGTTCCAATATATAACTAATGCTAGGACTGGTAGGATTCTAGTAAAAATAGGTAAACTTCAAAGTGGGAGGTTTAATGGACGTGAACGGGTTGAGATAACCTAAGAACAAGAGGTCTAAAGTAAGATGATCATAAAATGCAAACTAATTGGTTACTACAATGCATATTCATACATTCATCACATTTGTTATCTTTATTAACTATTTCTAACCTGATGGTAATTTATGTCATGAAAATAGATGACTCACTTGTTTGTGTCTATGTAAATATGA
Source organism: Alnus glutinosa (assembly GCF_958979055.1). Lineage (NCBI taxonomy): Eukaryota > Viridiplantae > Streptophyta > Magnoliopsida > Fagales > Betulaceae > Alnus > Alnus glutinosa. The sequence continues at coordinate 25,467,319 of NC_084889.1, read as the reverse complement.
TGACGTCATATTTGCATAGTTACTGACGCAGACCACGAGATCGAAGGCATGGATCCTTATGCCAATTTTGATGATTTTTAAAACCATTATCGAATTATTATATGCTAGCCTTGAAATAGCTAGTTGTATCTATCTATGTTTTATTTTGTGGCATGTAAATATTTAGAATAATGTTTTATTTGGTATGCTTTATGTTGCATACTTATGTGCCGTCTGTGGCACTAATTGTGATTCACCTACTGTGCATATGACATGTAAAGACAAACATAAGTAACTATTAATATATGTTTTGAGGTATTTCAGTTAGCTCTGATGTATTTTGCTATCAATTCCTTAGACTTTAAACAAAATATATGTAATAGCCGAGATATTAATTAAGTGTTTAAAATGTAAATTAGATTAATTAATTGATTAGAGTTAGTAAAATTGCAAGAAACACCTAGAAAATACTTAGAAAACACATAGGGTTGAGTATGGGAGTAAAAGAATGCTCCAAATGAACATTCTGGTTGCAGAGTTTGCAACGCATTTGCAAGCTGTATGATCCCTCATGGGATGCGTTTGTTGACCGTCCGAACCCTCTTGCAAATGCTGAAGTTCAAGCCCTCCTGTTCGCAGCCCGTCCAGGCCCTCTTAAGGACGGGCACGATTTAAAATGTGCGTGCCCGAACCTTCACTTAGCCCGTCCAGATGGCACCTGAGATAAATGTGAGAAAGAGCACTTTTGGCTCATTTTCTTTGAATTTCTTCCCCCTTTACATGATTTGCTCTAGGGATTTCATAGAGAACCCTTGATCCACGAAGATCCAATCTTCTAACCTAAAATCTAACTTTGAAAACGTGATCTACGAAGCCCGATCTACGTTTATATTGATTTGTTTGAGGTAATTTCAAAATCTTTTATCTTTTGAGATTTTGGGCTAAATCTTGTGATATTAGAGTTTAATCTTTGATATTCTTTAGTATTTGTGTATTTTGGAGCTTCTAAAATATTCCCCAAGCTTTGGGTAGCATTTGGGTGATTTTTGGCAAGTTTCTGAAAACCTTAGTTTTTGGTTATTTGCCTAGATTGTGGTTTTAATTGTCTAACCATAAGTAAATCTTATGGGTTAGTGTTGTCTATTGTCGGGTTAGTATTTTATGCTAATGGATAGTTGATTGGAACCCTAGAAATTCTATGGGTTTTTCCATGGTTAGCTCTTGGGTAATTTAAGAGCTAAGTGTCGATTTAATGTTAGAAAAATGCTAAGCATTGTGCAATGTGTTAATTTATAGTTGCACATTGTGAGGAATTGTCTAGGAAACCTAGTCAAGCTTGTTATCCGCGCAGCCAAGGTGAGTATTCTACTCACTGAAAAAATGATACTATTTTTATGTACTTTATAGAAATGCAAATAATGTATTGTTTTTCATACCGAACCGAGATTATGTTAATTATCTGTTTTGGATGTTTTGAGTAGTTTCAATTGTCTTGAGATATATCAATGATCTCTTTGAGAACCTAGAATTGACTGTGAAATATGACTTGAATATTGTTTTAGTGAGTTTTATTTCCTGCTTGAGAAATTGACATATTGAATTGTTTACTGTTTTATTAGAATAATGTTTATCAAAGAGCATGATCAAGATTTTGGGAGTAATACATATATATGGTTTTGAACATAGAGCATTATGTTGAGACCTTTGGGCCAGTGTTCTCATTGGCAATTGTGTTGAAGACCTTTGGGTCGGTGTTCCCATTGGCAATTGTGTTGAAGACCCTTGGGCCGGTGTTCCCATTGGCAATTGTGTTGAAGACCCTTGGGCCAATGTTCCCATTGGCAAGTTAGAAGACCTTTGGGCCGGCGTTCCCATTGGCACTATTTTGTGAAGACCTTTGGGCCTGCGTTCCCATTGACACAACAGCATTGGGGGTGATAAAGACCTGTGGGCTTGCGTTCCCTATGGCACAATATTGTGTTAAGTACATTAGCATAGCATTGTTTTATGATAGTTGAACAGTTTTCATGGTTATACAAAGTAGTTTTCATGCTAGACATATCTATATGCCTATGAGGTTGATGGGAACAGCACATATGTATATGTTTGCGGCTAGATTGCATAATTGTTTTAAAAGCATTGAGCTTTGAATGTACATGGATGTTCACATTTCTCAAGATTGGGAATTGCTAATGTCTTTGTATTGATAAGCGAACTGTCATTTGTTCTTCAATAGAGACGTGCTTGTATACTAGAGCTCCACTTGAGTGCATGTTTGATCGAATTGATGTAGCAAAGGATCTAAGCTACAATGTACTTAGATACAGTACCTATTTCAGGAAATGCTGATATCTTTGTATAGTTAATCAAGATACCATTTTTTTCTCGCTTAAGACCTATGTACATTGCGTGAGCCCATAATGGAGTAATCGTGTACACATATGTCTAAACCACCTGAAACATACATGACTTCTAATTTAACCGTGTGCGTGTGCAACATGTAACAAAATAATGTAAATGCAGAATTTAAATAACACAATTATTTTGTTAACGAAGTGGAAACTTAATTAAGAGAAAAACCACTCCAGGGCAGCCAAACCCAAGAAATCCACTATCAGAAGACAAAGCTAGTACATAGACAATAACACTCACATACCTGATGCAGCGATTGTATCTAGTACTCTAACACATAACCCAACGTGAACGCCTCCCAATCAAGTCTCCTACTTGAAAGGGGTCTTCTATGGATTCCTTTAACTTAGGGCTCTTCCCTAAGATAGACTTCAATAAATGAGCACAATAACATCACAATGGCAACGGCAACGGCTTGAGAGCTAACATATCAGCACAATATCTCCTAAAATATACTCTCTAAACTCTAAAGAATTCAATACCAAATTCTGTAAATTTTACATGCCTAGAGGCCTCTATTTATAGGATTAGCAGACCAACGGATTTCTCTAGGCTGCGTCCAGACGCCGGCTGAGGTCATTTGGACAAACAACTGTGCAACCGACTTTCAATAAAGCGCTGAAAAACTTTCCTGAATAAGGCCGCGTCTGGACGATGTTGTCGTAGCGTCCAGACGGTTGCACTTCTGCTGCACACAATTTTCATAATAAGGACTGGCATCTGGACGGTGTTACTCTGACATGTGGACAGTTGCAATTCTTCTCCATGTCTTGCCTTATCAAGGATAGCATCCAAATGGTGTTACCCTGACATCTGAACAGTTGCAGCTGTCTTCCCATATCTGTGTCTGCAAAGAAAATCCTTTTACTTGTCGAACACTAACTGGTGTCCAGACGGTATTGCCAAATCGTCCGGATGAATGCACTTGAACGCAGGATTCTTCTCGAACTTTGAAAAGTGTCCGGACGTGTTGCTCAGACGTCTGAACGCATGCATGGGCCGTCCGAAAGGAAGCTTGGGATCTGACTTTTCTGACTTGGAATCTGCAAAGAATCTTCTTTTAACTTTGAGAAGCACATTTCTGAAATGAAGACTCTGAAATAAACGGTATCCCTGATAAAATGGCAACATTACATAAAAGTGATTTTGTCAAACAGAATGCAATCAATCACAAACTAACACCATTGATCACAAAAGTATTATTTTGTAGATGGGTCTATTTGTAGATGCTTCCAAGGTGGGATGACTGGAACTTCTACATATGTTCTTAGCTGCATAGTATACTTTCAAGTATTTCTTCAATTTTGGTGTTTACTTTATCAGCTACGTTGTGTTTTTACAAAAATAGATGTTTATAAAAATGGGTAGCTGTTATTGTACACTTAAAACTAAAAGAAAAGTCGATTCTTTGCGAAAACTTAGTGAGTTTTATATTACTGAGACCTCAGTAATTTATTGCTGAGGTGGTGAACTCATACTTTCACCTATGTGGATGTCGTTAACCCCACAACCGTGCAAACGTTGATGCTTTGGTTGCAGGTTCAGTGGATGTAAAGGATGACCCTGTAGCAAACTACTTGAGATAGTACGACTAAAGCCCATGGGTTGTCCATTCTTTTCTGTAATTTGTTTGTGGCACGTGTTGCTTGTGACACGCATGTAATTGCCATTCTTTTGTTATGTAACTAATATGTCGATAAGCCTTAAACATATAGATGTTAAATGGCTCCTTTTGTTGTAATCAATAGTTATGTTATTAGATGTGTTTTTCCGCTGATATTGATTTGTGTTATCTGCTGCATAGATGTAACTCTGAAATATGAGGTACATATTATGGAATGTGTACCATAAGTTGGCTAAGCGACAAGTAATCGTGCCACTAGATGACTCATTTATGTTTGTATAGGAAAAAGAAAAAAGAAAAAATGGGTCGTCATAATAAATTCCACTGCGATAGTTCTATCTCTGATGTAGCAATGTCTCGTAGAAATCAGAGTTTTCTGCTCATGAATTTGTTGGTTCAAATTTGGGGCATTACAAAGAAAGTGTATAGTGGTGTAGAGAGATCCGAGGTGTGAATATCAAGTATATGCCAGACAGATGGTTGATGAAGAGTTATTTCAGATAAGGTCTTTACAAAGTAAACATGTGTGTGGTAGGAAAAACAGGAACTCACTTGTAAACTCAACATGGATAGCCGACAAACTCATTGATAAGTTTAAAGTTCAACCCAATATGCCATTAGATGTGATACAAAATGAAGTGACAAATAGATGGAAGATAGATGTAAATCAATGTATGATGTATAGGGCTAGGAAAAAGGCTAATAAAAAGATCTATGGCAAGCAGGAGGATTAGTTTGGGAGGTTGTGGGACTATTGTGAGACATTAAGAAAAACCAACAAGGGAAGCTGTGTGATGATGAAAGTGGACAATCCAAACCCTAATGTGAATCCAAAGTTTCAAAGATTGTATGTTTCCCTAGCAGCAATGAAGAAAGGATTTCTAGAAGGTTGTAGGCCTGTGATAGGGGTTGATGGGTGCTTCTTTAAAGGGCCATTTAATGGGCAACTCCTAGATGCAGTTTGTGGAGATGGCAATGATAATATGTGTTAGTTTTATTTGCTACATTCTGTTGACAAAATCACTGCCATGTAAATGTGCGGCTGAAACAGGGACGCCGCAACTATTCAGAGTCTTCAGAATATTTAGAGATTATTTCTTCAACATGTAAAGGGCCTTAATATGACAAGTATTAGTGTCACAAGAATCAAGAAGGCAATTTTCGGTTTCCAGGAAGATTCTGCACACGTCCCAGTATTTTTATCATAACTTTCTACTCAAGTTTTGGATTGAGATGAAATTGATGTCGTTGGAAAGCTAATAAAAAATACAACAACTATATCATCCAAACGGCCCAAGGCGTCCTAACACTCCTCAGTGTTCAAGAAGATTCTGAACAGCTTAGCAGACACGTTGGTGAAGGCAGCTTGCAACCGTCCAGACGCTAAGGCAATACCGTCCGGACGTGGAGACTGAAGTTTAATAAAGAAACGCATGAAGCGCGTTATGGAATTCGGTTGCTGCTTGTCATCTAGACGCCCTCTATCTAAGTCCGGATGCCGCCTAGAGAACTCCGAATCAGTGTTGTATTAGGCCTTCTATAGCCTATAAATAGAGATCTCTAGGCTTGTATTATTTACAAAATTCGTTAGTAAATTCCTTTGTACTAAGAAATGGTGTTTAGGGAGAAACAAAGATATTTGTTAGCTCTCTTAGGGTGGTTCCTGTGTAATTTGATCAACCTGTGAAGTCTAGCTTAGGGAGGAGCCTAAAATTAAAGGAATCCATTGAAGACCCCTTCAAGTAGGAGACCTGGTTGGGAGGCATTCGTGTATAGGTACACGTTAGAGTGCACAATATGACCACTGCATAACGGGTATGTGAGTGTGAGTACTTTGTTACTAGTCTTGTCTTCTGAATAGTGAAAATCTGGGTTTGGTTGCCCTGGAGTGGTTTTTCTCTTAACTGAGTTTCCACTTCGTTAACAAAATATCTGGCTTATTTTAAATTTCGGATTTAGATATTTTCTTACACAATTGATCACACACACATGATAAATTAGAAGTCTATTATATTTTTCAATTGGTATCAGAACTTGGTACACTCTTTTTGGATTAATTTCTTAGGTGTGATCTTTGACTTCTAATTACTTTATGATGTCTCAAACTCATAATTATGTTCCTACCTTTGATGGCATGAATTATGGCTATTGGAAAGCTCGTATGCGCTTCTTTTTCAAATCCATTGATGTTTGATAGATTGTAGAATCTGGTTGGACTAAGCCAGAGGCTACAGCTGTCGAACCAACTGCTCAAAAAAGCACACGACTTTCCAACGATAAAGCCTTCCATGCTCTATGTCAAGCTCTTTCACCATCAAAATTCGCAAGAATTTCAAGCTGTTAATCGGCTCAAGAAGCACGACAAATTTTTGAAACAACATATGAGGGCACAAAAATTGTTAAATCTGCTAAGCTTCAAATGTTGATTTCAAAATTTGAAGAAATTAAGATGTTGGAAGATGAGACATTCAATGAATTTTACACCAAGATTAGCGACCTGAGAAACTCGATGGTAATTCTCGGGAAGAACGTCTCGGATGTAAAACTCATTAAAAAGATACTAAGATCTTAGCTAGAGCATTTCAGAATAAAAGTAACTACCATTGAAGAAAGCAAGGATCTTGATGAGATGAAGATTGAAGAGTTGGTGGGATCTCTTCAAACTTATGAGTATTCCCAGCCCCCAATCAGAAAGGCAAAGGCAATTGCCCTCAAGGCATTTAAGAAGAAAAGTAAAGTCTCCTCTGATGAAGATTTAGACAATGAAGAAGAGGATGCAATTGCTATGCTCGTAAATAACTTCGAAAGATTGATGAAAAATCCTAGATTCAAGAAGTTCTTTGAAAAACTGAAGGGTGACCCAAAGATAGCCAAGCCAGAAGAAGAAAAGACGGATCCAAGAGGTCCTCAGTCTTTTGAGTGCTCTGGCTTTGGGCACATGAGGGCTAACTGCAGGAATCTCAAGCAGGCCAAGGGTAAGGCCTACAACACTACTCTCAGGTAATCTGAAGAAGATGAGACCTCAGACAAGGATCAGAAATTTCTGGCCTTGGTAGCACCAGACGAAGAATCAGAAGGGTCACAGTTCTACTACTCAGAGAGCAGCGATGAAGATGGGGAAGAACTTAAGGAGGCCTATTGATAAGCTTCAAATGTTACACATTCAAGCTCTTTAACTTGCATATGTTAATTTCTTAGCATTATTTGTTTGATTTTGTGTTGTTTTAATGTTTTCAGGTTTTAAATAATGATTCAATTAATTCAATTGATTTTGGGCTTAAAGCACACTTTGAGAAAACCTAGAAGATATTGATAAGCTCAACCAATCATAATAAAAGACTTTTATGATGTGGTTAAGTTTAATCAAATTAAGAGAATGATTAAATCGGAATTTCTCCAATAAAAGTCAAAATCGGATTGGATTCAAATTTGGATTCTGCATATGTCCCAGTGTTTGGATCATAACTTTTGCGTCAGATATCATATTGGAATGAAATTAGTGGCGTTGGAAAGATAATAAATAAATAAATAAATATGTCAGAAATAGATTTTTCCGAATTCGGATATTTACTATGCCAAAATTGCCCCGTAATAAAAGACCGCAATTCTGGACGAATTTGGAATCCTTTTCCTACTTGGATTGAAGTTTCAATCTCTTACTTGGACTAAGAAGACTCAAGAGACGATTTTTCTGGAATTCCATGGGCTTCTAGGACTTGTGTGCTCCCTATAAATAGACCCCTAAGCTTCAAGAGAATTGTGCTGGTGCTTGTGCTTGTGCTTGTGCTTGTGCTTGTGCTTGTGCTTAGCTTTAGACAGAAAATTCTTCTTGGAGGCTTGACAAAGTTGAAGAGGAGAAGAACATGGCAGGAGGCCATCCCAGCACCACGATGAGCGGCTAAATTCTTACAAGGGTGTTGATGTAGCCCATTCCAAGTAACAATGGTTTGATTGTATTTTAATTTGGTATTTTTTTATATGCATGATGGTTGTATAACTATGAGAATTGATCTTAATGTTTATATTCAATCATTATGAATTTCTTATCTTGTCTTAGAAAGTCTTTTATATTGATTGAACTCAATCCTTCATATTTTCTGTGATTATGTGAATGATTGTTATACAACGATTTTAATTGATATATGATCAAGAGGGTTAGATAGACCATGCCTAGGAAAGACGGATTGTACTACACCCTAGTTTAGTATAATTTAGCTAGACAGTTCGTACCAACCGAAGATGGGTTACACTATTCCATTGATTGTGTGTCTCCTATTAAAGACGTAGCTAATCCATACTTAGGGAAGACGAGTCGTACCGCATCTTAGTGGTTAGGTGGAAGGTCCGTACCAACCGAAGATGGATTATACTTATTCTTTAGAGGTAATTTCTTGACTACTCGAGTGAGACGAGCCCGATATCATGCATAGTATGAATTTTCCTTGTTAATTTATGATTGACCATTGTTATGTGGTGAGTAGTGAAATCAATCCCCTATTCTTTTTCTCATCACAACTCTCTTTATTTTTATGTCTTTTACTTTTCTTTATTTATTTTTAGAAAACAAAAACCAAATCAAACATCTTTTTAATTAAGTTATATTTCATCTTGAAAAAATTGATAGCAATTCCTATGCGGTCCTTGAGGCTCGACACCCTCTCTATAGCCTTATCCTACAAGGATTCATTCTATTGCGAGCGGTTAATTTTATTATTGATATATTTTGGTAAACAAAAGACCACATCACCTATAAAGTCCTCTATGTAAAGGTCTTGAAGCTGAAAGAGACGCGCCAACAGCACATGCAAGAACTGAACAGCCTGAAGACTGAAAAAAGCACAATGCTCATAAAGATCACATATCTAGAGGAGAAGCTATTAGAGGCATAGCTACAGATAGAGAGGCTGACTGATGAGAAGCTGACCCACATGCTATCAGTTCAGAAGAGCCCAACAGACAAGATAGGACTCGGGTATGTAGCCTCTACCTCTAATATCCTCTCTACTTCAAAGAATATGTTCATCAAGCCCACAGTCCCTGAGCCTTCACCTGCCTGCATGGATAAGGGAAAGGCCTTCATTGGTGGAAATGTTCCAGCTATTACAGAGCCCCCTCAGAAGCCTTCTACCAAAAGAAGCCCTCTCATATGCCACCACTGTGGTGTAAGCAGTCACATCCGAACTAGGAGTCGACTGCTCCATACTCAGAGATTGAAGGTCAAGAAGAGCCGTCAAGACAAGCTACATCTGGCACTAAACCTCCAATAGGATATGAGGCTCCGTAGCATTTGCGACGACAACAGCGATTTGTTCCTACCAATCAGAGTGGCAAACTAAAGAAGAACAAATCAAGGCACTACAAGGAGGAGCCTCAGAAGCCCAAAAGCGACCAATCTTATGAGGGGCTGCCTATTTTGATGCGAAAATTTTTAAGATGGATGGAAAACCAGTTGAAGGCTTGTCAACAACCACCACAGGAAAGATAGGTTTGGGTCAGAAAGGATGAGGGCACTCACCCCTCATGGGGGAGTGGACCCACCTAGTTAGTGAGGTCACACATGCCTAGGATTTTGGTTCCTAATCCTAGAGCATGTCAAGTTTTCTTGCATTGCATTGATTTCACTTTATCATATCTTTACATATTTTTTGCATTCTAGGAACCATATTTGTTTTACCCCCATATTTTCTCTTGTTTGCCTTAAGGAAAATTTATGCAGGTCTTTGATGGGAATGACAGAAAAAACACGTCGGGTGACTGCTTTTCTATCTTGGTAGTTCTGAACCTTTCTCCCTGATGATAGGTTTGATCTTACCACACATGTTAGGATTAGAATCTGGTTCTTTTCCATATAGCATGTTTTTGCTGTTTTTATGTCTTTATTTTTTAAAAAATAAATAATAAATTGAGGAAGAAGATGCAGAATTTTGTTTTTTTTTTTTCTTTTGATAACTTTTTAGATATCATATGTATTTTTGTCTGATATCTCAATTCATTGTGCATTGATTGAACATGCTTATATATGATTGAGAGTTTATGCCTGATATCTGCTAAGTTTTTCTGTTGCATCTTAATGCTAGATAAGTGCTTTTCTTATGTGATGAAAAAATTGTGCACTATCCAAAGCTCCCCTAAGGTACATTTTTTTACTCTCTGATTCTTAGCTTCTGAAAATTCTGATGAGAGAGATTTTTTTTATAAGATGATTAAATTGACCAACTCACTAATTGAACTTAGAACCCATAAACTCTAGCATTCTCTCTAGGTTGCAGCACAAGCAATAATAACAGCATATAAAAAAATCAGAAAATCTGGATTCAATAAAGATCCACTACTGAACATGCTTAAAAATGTCTTGAACTTGTCCTTATAGAAACAGTCAGTGACCAATTGATTACGAAAATAGACGGTCACTAATGGACTAAGTAAAAGAAAAATGCAGCATCTTAGGGGGAGTGTATCAGATGAGGGTGGCTAGGCCCTAGTAAGATAAGGTTTGACTTTTGACTGATCTAACATTGATTGTCTCTCTTGTTTAGAAATTCAGTTGTTTTAAATCATATCAAGAAACATCATACCTTATTGTGAAAGCTTTCACACACACACGCATAGCATGAGTTAAGTCATCTATTTAAAATTTCTATTTGTAGGAAAATTTCTGCTCATTGATTACTTGACTCTCAATTATATGTTTGCATATTTTTGAATTGATATTTGACTATCTTATCAGTTATTTATACATGCATGTTTTGAAGCTCACTTTATGAAAAATTATTTTTCTGCAAATTTTCCTCTAATTTTAGCTTCCAGTGTGAAATGTCCGGGCGAACATGTTCTTTGGTACGGATGTGCGCGGCACTATCAATCGATGATCTGGCAGTATGCCGTCCAAACACGTGAGTATCTCATCCGGACGTAAGCCTATAACTTTCTCGGCTAGCCGCACACCACTGCATTTTTTCTCACAGATTTCTCCCGAGATTTTGGCATTCTTTGTACATCTATTCTCATTCCATTGTCTTCTCTTTGTTTTCCCTTATTCTTTTAAGTTGTTATACTTTTTAGAATAATGAAATATTTATTGACTGCAATATTCTTGAGATTTGTGCATGAAAATCCTAATCTGTCTATGTGTTGGGTTGATATTGATATATCTGTGGCATTTGGATTGCTATATCTGCTTATACTTTGTTTGCATCCAAGTGACAGCCGTCATAATATCGCAATTGTTTTGGAACTAACATGATCTAATCTTTCTTTGTGGTGGTATTATTGGAAATATTTATGTTTAAATCTTTTTAGGAATATGTCAGCAAGCAGCTCCCAGCACAATGTCTGATAGATGGATCCTTTGGAAAACAGACTATTGTTGAAGTCATATGCTCAAATTCCAAAGGTCTTAGGATTTAGATGAGCTTTTTCCCCCAGCTCTTGCAAAGCCTTCCATAGCATCTTTCTTCAGATCTACACCAGTTAGAGGTTCAGTGGTGAATCTTCTCATTTATCTTGCAGACTAGTTGATTAGAGGATTTCAATCTATGGATGATCAGTTTCAGGCTTTGCAGACTCAAACGACTGAAAGTTTTCAGTCTATGGTACCTAGCTTCAAGAGCTAGAAGCCGAAGTAGCAAAAATCCAGCTTAATGTACGGATCTCTCTCCGTCACTTGCTTTCAGTGGATCAGCAGGTTTTGGTACATGGAGGATTTTTGTTCCTTTATCTATCAGTTGTTTTACAAACTTTTGATTATTTTGGCTACTTGCAGACACTTCTCTATTATCCCTATTATTTTTGGATTTTAGAACTTTTTGTCTGTGGTTGAGATACTATGTTTACCCTTTGTCCTTTTGAGACAAAAAAGGGGAGTATTTGTTATTTTGGACCGGGATTGTATTTTTAACCGATCAAGTGATTTTTGTCCCGGAATGGCCAAAGGTGGAGTTTGTTAGTTTTATTGGCTACATTATGTTGACAAAATCACTACCATGTAAGTGTGCTGCTAAGACAAGGAACTATAATTATTCAGAGTCTTCAGAATATTTAGACATTATTTCTCCAATATGGAAAGGGCCTTAATATGATAAGTATCAATGTCACAAGCATCTAGAATGCAATTTCCTGTTTCTAGGAAAATTCTGCACACATCTCAGTATTTTTATCATAACTTTCTACTCAAGCTTTGGATTGAGATGAAATTAGTGTCGCTGGAAAGCTAATAACAAATACAACTATGCCATCTGAATGGCCTTGTGACATATCCGGACGCTCCTCAGTGTTCGAGAAGATTCTAAACAGCTCAGGAAACACGTTGGTGAAGACAGCTTGCAACCGTCCGGGCGCTAGGGCAACACTGTCGGGACACGGAGACTGAAGTTTAATGAAGACACGAGTGAAGCGCATTATGAAAGTCGGTTGCTGCTTGCTATCCGGACACCCTCTGTCTAATTCCGGATGCCACCCAGAGAACTCTGAATCAGTGTTGTATTAGGTCTTCTAAAGCCTATAAATAGAGGTTTCTAGGCTTATATTATTTACAAAATTCGGTAGTGAATTCGTTTGTACTAAAAAAGGGTGTATAGGGAGAAACAAAGATATTTGCTAGCTCTCTTAGGGAGGTTCCTGTGTGATTTGATCAACCCTAAGCTAAAGGATTCCATTGAAGACCCCTTCAAGTGTGAGACCTGGTTGGGAGCCGTTCGTGTATAGGTACACGTCAGAGTGTATAGTATGACCACTGCATAACGGGTATGTGAGTGCGGGTGGTTTATTACTAGTCTTGTCTTCTGAATAGTGGAAATCCTGGGTTTGGCTGCCCAGGAGTGGTTTTTCTCTTAACTGAGTTTCCACTTCATTAACAAAATATCTGCCTTATTTTAAATTCCGCGTTTAGATATTTTTTTACACAATTGATCACACACACATGATAATTAGAAATCTGTTATATTTTTCAATATGTACCTAATTGCATTTGCTGTTGTTGAAGCTAAGACCTTAGATAGCTGGATGTGGTTTTTGAAAACCCTAGTGTCAGATCTTGGAGCACATGAGTGGCATGCTAGGCCTACATTTATTTTAGATCAGCAGAATGTAAGTTATGTTACATGCTCCAATTACATTCATTTTCTTTAAATGGTTTAGAAGCTTAATGTTGCATGCTTTTCCTTTTTGTAGGGTCTTATGCTAGCTTTTGAGATGGTCATTCCAATGGCATATCACGAGATTTGTGTTAGGCATTTATATGCCAACTTTAGAGACATATGGGGCATTGAGGAGTGGCCCTAAAGGATAAGTTATAGGCTACAGCTTCTGCCTACACTAAAGGGGAGTTTACTGCCCATATGGATGAGTCGAAGAGAATGAACAATGATGCCCATGAATACCTGAGCAAAATTGATCCTAGCGGGTGGGCTCGTGATAAGCCTGTTTTGACCTTGCTCGAGACGATAAGGAAAAAGCTGATGAGGAGATATCAGGTTAAGAGGGATGGCATTCAAAAACTGATTGGTAAGTTAATTCCTAAAATTGCAAAGAAGTTGGAGGCAATTGGGCTAGGCACACAGGACTGTGTTGCCCTATATGCTGGTGATGACATGTTTGAAGTTACTGCTCCTAATGGCATACAGTTTGTAGTGAACTTGGCTAGAAAAAGTTGTGGTTCCAGGATGTGGGAAATGACTGGAATCCCTTGTCTTCATGCAATTTCTTGTATACTACACGGTTGTGGGAATCCAGAGGATTATGTGGATGAGTACTATACTGTCAAAAGGTACAAGAAAGCATATGCTCCAATTATATACCCAATGCCCAGTGAGGAACAATGGATAAAAACCCAGCTTGACAAGTTGGAACCCCCAACAGCAAGAGTGGCCCTGGGTAGACCCAAGAAGTTAAGAAAGAAGGGTCCTAATGAGAGTAGAGATCTAAAAAAATCAACATAGGAAGAGGAAATTTGGAGCAAGGATGAGATGCTCCAAGTGTAGGGGCACAGGGCACAATAAAAGGGTGTGTCCAATGAACAGGAGTGAAGCATTAAATGATACCATAAGTGTTGATTTGCCTACCCCACCTACAGCAAGTGTGAGTTTTTATTTGTCTTATTGTCCTTAATTTTGTCATATACTATATGCCAGCTTATTAAATGTCTTGAATGTTTTATTTTATTCAGACACAAAGTCTTGGTTCAAGCACTCCTACATTGACCAAATCCAAACATAGGGCCACACAAAAGGTACTATTATTTGCATATTCTTATAAGCATATAGGTCAGAATCAGCGTCCGGACGCCAGTCACAAAAAGTCAGTGTTCAATACCTATCTGGACGGCCCATTAGACATGAACCACAGAAAGCTCCTGTTCACTACTTGTCCGGACAGCCCAGTGGACACGAACCACCTAGAGCACCTGTTTGCAAGGATATCCAGACGTAAAAGTGAAGACTGCGAACGGAAAAGCTATTCCCTACAACCGTCTAGATGCTAGGTCAAGCTGTCAGGACGCCCTTCAGCAAAACATGAAGTTGATGTTACCCGTCTAGACGCTCAAAGTCATGTCCGAACGCCACCACCTAGAAATTCATTCCGGACTTGAATTACGATTCCTGAAGCCTATTTAAAGAGGCTTCTAGGCATTGTTTCTTTAAGAATTCCTGAGTAGAATTCCATTGTGCTAAGAGAAGGTTTTGTTAGGCATAAACGTTTTATGTATCTCTCTTAGAGTATTTTGTTTATTGAGTTGTAACTGTTCAACCATTTGAAGTCTAACTAGAGAGGAGCTCTAGTTAGGGGATCAATTGAAGAACTCTCTAGACGGGTGTGGGAGAGAGGCGTTCAAGTGTAGGTACTTGTTAGAGTTCAAGGTATGACTACTGCAAAGGTATTGTGAGTACAAATGTCTTGTAACTAGATATTTCTTTTGATAATTGATTTCCTAGGTTTGGCTGCGCCGGAGTGGTTTTCCTCTTTGGTGCAAAGAGTTTTCACTTCGTAACCAAATATCTATGTTATTTCTCTTTACTACTTTTATATTTGGTTATCTATTTGGTTGAGGTTGCATAGGAGTCTATAATTATTTTTCAGCTGTGAAGATGTAGCACCGCTCTGGGTGGACTCGGAGGTTGCATCCATCTTCTCCTTCAAGTAACGGGTGGACTCGGAGGTTGCATCTTGTGTTGAGGCATCCATCTTTCTCATTCAAGTAGCTATCGGCGAAACCCTAGTTTCTCTACCTATCAGACTCTTCTCTTCTCCGAAAGCACTCTCTTCTTCTCTTCTCTTCTCTCTTCTTCTCTCCTAGAGTGTAAACAAAAGGAAAAATAGGTGACTGCATGAGTTTATAGTTTTGTGTTTCTCGAAAATTCAATGAGTGGAAAAATGAGGGCATTTTCGTGAAGTCGGGACCAAAAATTGCATGTGCGGCGTACGTGCGGCACTTTCCGTCTCGAAAGACAAAATCAGCTAATGGAATGGCTACATTGCAAATTTTGAACCTTTGTTGGGGTCCATTGCAAATTTTTTCACTTTGGAGGCAAGATTGCAATTTGGTTGAAACTTTTGTTGGGGGGTGGGTGTAAAGTTTAATTTTCCCTTATGGTTTTATTCTAGTATTACAACCAAACTAATGAATAGTAATAATTATGTCTGTTAGTTTTTATTGGCTACATTCTATTGACAAAATTACAATATTGTGAATGTGCTGCTAAAATGGGGGATGCCGTAATTTTTTAGAGTCTTCAGAATATTCAAATATTATTTCTCCAATATGGAAAGGGCCTCAATATGACAATTATCAGTGTCATAAGCATCAAGAAGGCATTTTCGGGATTCTAGGAAGATTCTACGTAGTTTACAACTCAGCAAAAGTCAGTTCCCCAATTTACTGTTCCGGACGGCCCAATGAAACATCTAAACGCCCATCAATGTTCGAGAAGATTCTGAACAGCTCAGCATAGACAACATGCAATCATCCAGACGATAGGGCAACACAGTCCGGACACTATTCAGTGGTTGAGAAGATTTTGAACAACTCAGTACATGCTTGGTTAAGACAACTTGCAACTGTCCAAACTCTAGGGCAACGCCGTCCGGACGCGGAGACTGAAGTTTAATGAAGAAATGCGTGAAGTACGTTATAGAAGTCGGTTACTGCTTGCCGTCTGGACGCCCTCTATCTAGGTCTGGACGCCACCCAGAGAACTCCACATCAGATTTGTATTAGGTCTTCTAAAGCCTATAAATAGAGGTCTATAGGCTTGTATTATTCAGTGAATTCGATACTGAATTCCTTTGTACTAAGAGAAGATGTTTAGGCAGAGATTGGGATATGTGCTAGCTCTCTTAGGGTGTTCTTGTATGATTTGATTAACCTGTGAAGTCTAGCTTAAGGAGGAGCCCTAAGCTAAGGGATTCCATTGAAGACCTGGTTGGGAAGCGTTCACATAAAGGTATGTGTCAGAGTTCAAGGTAAGACCACTGCATCAGGGTATGTCAGTGCTACTGGTTTGTAACTAGCTTTGTTTTCTGAATAGTAAATATCTTCGTTTTGGCTACCCCAGAGTGATTTTTCTCTTAATTGAGTTTCCCACATTGTGTAATACCTGGGAAAGACAACCCACTTAAGTTATCAATATGTGCATAAATATAAGACTTAAGAATTGCTCTTAGTTTAATTAAGATTACGTAGTTATGCATGTAGAGAATTGGATCACTGAGGTTAGTCGATCGAGCGACTTTCTGGTCGATCGAGCGACTATAGGTCGAAGTCGATCAAGCGACTTTATTTTTGATCGAGCGACTTCGCCCAGTGCAGTGCAGTTTCCGCCAGCTGCGAAAATTGATCTTTCCACCTAATAACTTGGGACCCACACGTGGTACTTGATGCCAAACGATCATGTCCACATTTAGTTAGCCTAGTTAGTCCATTTTGGTTGAAGCCCAACTAGATTTCCTTAGATATCATGCAATCATGGGCCAAGATATGGAATAGTAACCTAGGAGATTTGAGCTAAGAATTTGAGGTGTTGGTTGGCTCAAATCTGGCCATTGGGATGATGGTTTGTTGGTTAAATCTCAGCCCTTCAAGAGTACTATATATAGGTTGCATGGGGAGTTGATTTTCATGAAGGAGAAACAAAACTATAGCCAAAACTCTCCCTCACTCTAGTGCTGAAAGAGTAGCACGAAAATCCCCCATTTTCACCCCACTTTCTAGCACCTAGCAAACCCAATTAAGCTCCAAAAACCACCCTCATTCTCCCACAAATCAGTAGTAGAGTGTGAGTGGAAACCTCCTTTGTTTTGAGACCAAGAAGCCAAGCTTTGCAAGTGGAACTTTCTTGGACAGCAACTCTCCTTCACTCTCTAGGCCATTGAGAAACTTTGGGTGAGTATTTTCTCCCTCAAACTTCTCATAAGATCAAGTAGTTCTATTGCTATTTGAAATCATGACTTGTTCTTGTTTTTAATTATGCATGTTATATGGAAAGTTGGCTAGCTTACATGTGAGTATATGTGTAAACATATGGATGAGTATTTACTACATGAGATTAGTAATTTAGAATGGATAAATTGTGTTTTAAAAATGGATCAAGAAATATAAGTGTGAGAGTAATATGTTGAGGTTTTGATATATATATATATATACTAAAAGAAAAGAGGTGAGCAATATTTAGGTGTGTTATAAGGATGTGAATTAAAGAAGAGTAAAATCATATGTGTGCTTGATTGTATGACAATGTATTCTTATTTTTAAAGTATATTATGTGATGGATAATTTTAGTAGTACAAGAGTTGGTGTGTGAGCATTAAAATAGATAAATAAGAAATCATGTTTAATTCAGTAGCCGTTGCGATTTATAGGAAGAAATATGGTAGTAATAATGATTTCATAAGAATACTTTATTAATTCGCTATCATCATATAATGATTGTTATGCAGTTATAAAGGAAAATATTTGGAGCAGAAACTAGTAAGTATCTCTATACTTACTGAGGACGAAGCTGGTTGATTTTCCTATAATATTATGTTTACTGTTTTATTTACTTGTTTGCGCATGTGATTTTGCATATTTTATTATTTCTAATAACCTGTCTAATAACAAGCTGTTGGATCAAGATCCACGGTGGGTATGCGAGGCTTCACATGAGTTCCAAGGTTCTCAGTGAATGAGGAGATACCTGAAAAGATTAATAAATACAAAAACTGGTGTACCAAGGTCACCAGGGAAACCAAGGTTTCCAGGAGCCAAAGCTCCCAAAGATTATAATTAAAAGTTAAGTGAGGAAACCAAGGTTTCAAATAACACGCTAACCGTGCCAAGGCCAACAAAGTAGTGGAAAAAGGGAAATACCTAAAACTCTACACTTAAGACTGTCATTGCCTTATGATTACATCTATGTTCATTCTATGTCTATGACTCGCGATCATGGATTATATTTTGTATATACATGTGATTATATGGCCATTGCATTAAGTTGCATTAACTAAATAAATCAGCATTCATATTATTATTGGAAACAGCGGACTTACTTTAGTGTTTATGTTGTTTTCTTCTCTTTGTATGGTACTTGTAATGGTTCAGGCTATGAAGAAGAAGAGGATTATCAGGACTATCCCGACACATAGATGGTTCCTGGTTCAGTTTTGTAGGGCTGGATAGCCTATATTTTGGGACTACCCTGTTATAGTCCATTAGCCTATCTTAAGACAATATTTATAATTCTCCGATTATATATAGATATTTGGCTTGTATAATTATTTAGCCCTGTGTGGCATGACTGGTATTACTGTCTGTATAATTATGCTGACTGGCTCATTATATATATTTTGAGGTATTTCAGTAGTAGCTCTGAGGTGTCAACCTATTCCCAATTCATATTACATTTATTCCGTTGCCAATAATTACCTCTGATAAGTTAGTAATGTCTTGTGGAAATTCGAAAATTTTCACTGACGCTTTTTGTAAAAGCGGGGCGTTACACATTGTTAACAAAATATATGTCTTCTTTTAAATTCTGCATTTAGATATTTTGTTATACAATTGATCACAGATACACGTTAAATTAGGAGTCTTTTATTTTTTAATTGGTATAAGAGCTAGTACACTCGTATTTGGATTAGTTTCTTGAGTGTGATCCATATTTTTCTTGACTCCTTTTATCATGAATTCTTCTCAGCTATTTGAAGAGAATTCTGATAATGAGCTCTTTGAGGATTTTCATAAATTGAGTAAAAATTCTAAAAATTCCAATAAAGAGCTCAAAAAGGTTAAGTAAGAAAAAGAGTCTTTAATCATTAAATTGTCTGAATCACATGCTTTGATTGACTCTTTGAAATCTAAGAATACCATACGGTTTAACACTATTAATACACTTGAGAATAAATTAAAAAAAAAAAAATTGAAGATCTCTTGAAAAAATTCTCTAGTGATAATTTAACAAGTATGATTTGTATTCATACAGATAATTCTAACAAGCCTGGCATAATTATTGATGATTTGGATGCTTCTACTTCACATGCTTCTGATTCTGAAATAAATTCACTTGTTATTAAGCTTATGATAGTAGATACAGCTTGTTTAGATAATTCTGAAAATTCTTGCTTAAATTACTATGTGAAGCCTAAGTCCAAGGAATCAGAAATACAAGGTAAGTTTGTTCCTACTTGTCATCATTGTGGGATTATTAGTCACATTAGACCAAACTGTTATTTGTTAAAATCTCAGAAACCTTGGAATAAGCAGGATGCTCCCAAAAAGGGTAGTGGTGAGAAACCTTCTTCAGATAAATATGTCCCTCCCCATAGGAGACATATATCTCAAAAAGTTTAGGACTTTGTTATTTGTAAGAATGCTAACCTTAATTCTGCAGAGACTGTAAAAGAGCATTCAAACAAAAGAAGCCTGACCACCTGTCATCACTGCGGCATCACTAGTCACATCCGACCCAAATGTCCACAGCTCAAGGCTCAGAAGTCGAAGGTTTAGATGAAACTGCCAACAAAAGCTACATCAAGCACTCTACCTCCGACGGCACATCAAGCTCCACGGCATCAGCGGCGACAGCAAAAATTTACTCCTGCCAATCAGAGTGGCAAACCAAAGAAGAGCAAATTAAGGCGCTTCAAGAGGAAGCCGCAGAAGCCCAATAGCAACCATCGCTATGAGGGGTTGCTGAGCCTGATGCAAGGTATGCTAAGAAGAATGAACAACATGGACAAGACCCACAAACCACCTCCATGGGTCAAGCAGGTATGGGTCAGGAATGATGAGACCATTCACCCCTTGAGGGGGAGTGGACTCACCTAGTAAAGGTGAAGTCACACCATGCCTAGGATTTTGGTTCTTAAATCCTAGTGCATGTCAGTTCTGTTTGCATTGCATTATTTATCATGTCATATCTTACTCATGCCTTGCATTTTGTTTGAGGAATCATATTTTCTATCCCCAGATTTTCTCTTATTGTCTTGAGAAAATTTCCGCAGGTATTTTATAGGGATGACAAAGAAAGCACGTCACTGCTTTTCTGTCTTGATAATTCCAAACCTCTCTCCTTAGGGATAGGTTTGATCTTACCTCACATGCTAGGATTAGATATTGTTTCTTTTCTTCATAGCATGTCGTTGTTGTTTTTCTATAAATTTTTTTTTTTTTTCTTTTGATAGCTTTTCAGATATCGTATGTATTTTTGCCAGATATCTCAGTTCATTGTGCATTGATTGAATATGCTTATATATGATTAAGAGTTTATGCCTGATATCTGCTAAGTTTTCATTTTGCATCTTAATGTTAGATAGTTGCTTTTCTCATATGATGAAAAATTGTGTACTATCCAAAGCTCCCTAAGGTACATTTTTTTTTACTCTCTAATTTTTAACTTCTAAAAATTTTGATGAGAGAGATTTTTTTTGCTAAAATGGTCAAATTGACCAACTCGCTAGTTGAACCTAGAACCTATAAATTCTGGCATTCTCTTTAGGATTGCAGCACAAGTAATAAATAAAGCACTAAAAAAAATCAGAAAATCTAGATTCAAAAGATCCACTGCTGAATGTGCTTAAAATATATTCTTCAACTTATCTTTATAGAAACAGTCAGTGACCAATTCATTGTGGAAACAGACGGTCACTAATGGACTTTCTTATGGGAAGTGTATCAGATGAGGATGATTAGGCCCTAATAAGATAAGGTTTGACTTTTGACTAATCTAACATTGATTTTCTCTCTTGTTTAGAAAATTAAGTTGTCTTAAATCATATCAGCAAACATCATACCTTATTGAGAAAACTTTCACACACACATGTATAGCTTGAGTTAAGTTATCTATTTAAAATTTCCATCTGTAGGGAAATTCATGCTTTCTGAAAAATTAACTCTCAATTATATCTTTGAATATTTTTTAATTGCTATTTGACTGTCTTAATAGTTATTTATACATGCGTGTTCTGAAGCTAACTTTTAAATTATTTTTCTGCAAATTTTCCTCTGATTTCAGGTTTCAATGTGAAATGTCCGGACAAACTTATTCTTTGGTCCGGACGTGCGCGGCTCTGTCAATCGATGATCTGGCAGTGTTTCATCTGGACAAGTGAGTAACAAGTCTAGTCGCAAGCGCATTACTTTCTAGGCAAGCCGCACACCACTGCATTTTTTATTTATTTATCATGTCATGTTGTGTGCGTTTTCTCGCGGATTTCTCCTGAGATTTTGGCATTCTCTGCACATCTCTTCTCACTCCGGTGTATTCTCTTTGTTTTCCTTTGTTCTTTTAAGTTGTTATGCTTTTTAGAATAAAGGAATATTTATTGACTGGAATATTTTCTTGAGATATTGTACATGAAAATTCTATTTTGTCTATGTGTTGGGTTGATATTGATATATCTGTGTCATTTGGATTGCTATATTTGCTTTTGTATTTTTTTTTTACATCCAACTGACAGCCGTCATAATACTACAGTTGTTTTGGAACTAATAGGATCTAATCTTTCTTTGTAGTGTTATTTTTGGACATCTTTCTATTTAAATCTTTTCAGGAATATGTCAGCCAGTAGCTCCCAACACAAACTCTGATAGATGGACTCTTTGGAAAACAAACTATGCTGAAGTAATATGCTCAATTCCAAAGGTTTCAGGATTTAAATGAGCTTATTCTCACAGCTCATGCAGAGCCTTCCATAGCATCCTTCTTCAGATCTGCATCAATTAGAGGTTAAGTGGTGAATCTTCTCATTCGTCTTGCAGACCAATTGCCTAGAGGATTTCAATCTGCAGATGATCAGTTTCAGGCTTTGCAGACTCAAGTGACTGAAGGTTTTCAATCTATGGATTCCCGACTTCAGGAGCTAGACGCTGAAGTGGCTCAAATTCAGATCAATGTGTAGAACACTCTCCGCACTTGATGCCAGAGGACTAGTGAGATTTGGTGCCTTGAGGATTTTCTTTCCTCTTTTCAATTGTTTTGAATTACAACTTGATTATTTGGGCTACTTTCCAACAGTTTACTTTTATTCCTGTTTTGTTGAATATTAGTACTGTTTATCTATGGTTTTTGATACTCTGTTTACCCTTTGTCCTTTTGAGACAAAAATGGAGAGTATTTTTTTTATTTTTTTGGACCAGGATTGTATTTTTAACAAGTCAAGTAATTTTTGTCCTAGAATGGCCAAATGGGGAGT
This sequence comes from Alnus glutinosa, assembly GCF_958979055.1. Classification (NCBI taxonomy): domain Eukaryota; kingdom Viridiplantae; phylum Streptophyta; class Magnoliopsida; order Fagales; family Betulaceae; genus Alnus; species Alnus glutinosa. Next base: position 25,444,641 of record NC_084889.1, on the reverse strand, counting down.
TTGTTAGTTTTTATTGGCTACATTCTGTTGACAAAATCACTATATTGTAAGTGTGCTGCTAAAACAGTAAATGTCGTAATTATACAGAGTCTTCAGAATATTCAGAGATTATTTCTCCAATATGAAAAGTGCCTCAATATGACAATTATTAGTGTCACAAGTATCAAGAAGACAATTTCCGGATTCCAAGAAGATTCTGCGTAGTTTACAACTTAGCAAAAGTCGGTTCCCAAGTTTACAGTTCGGACGGCCCAGTGAAATGTCCAAACGCCCATCAATGTTCGAGAAGATTTTGAACAGCTCAGAATAAACAGCATGCAACCGTCCGGACGATAGGGCAACACAGTCCAGACGCTATTCAGTGTTTGAGAAGATTCTGAATAGCTCAACACACGCTTGGTGAAGCAGCTTGTAACCGTCCAGACTCTAGGGCAACACCGTCCGGATGCGAAGACTGAAGTTTAATGAAGAAACATGGAAAGCGTGTTATGGAAGTCGATTGCTGCTTGCCGTTCGGACGCCCTCTGTCTAGGTTCGGACGCCGCCCAGAGAACTCTGAATCAAAATTATATTAGGTCTTCTAAAGCCTATAAATAGAGGTTTATAAGCTAGTGTTATTCAGTGAATTCGGTATTGAATTCCTTTATACTAAGAGATAGTGTTTAGGCTGAAATTGGGATATGTACTAGCAATCTTAAGGTGTTCTTGTATGATTTGATCAACCTGTGAAGTCTAACTTAGAGAGGAGCCCTAAGATAAAGGATTCTATTGAAGACCTCAATAAGTAGGAGACCTGGTTGGGAAGCGTTCACGTATAGGTACGTGTCAAAGTTCAAGATACGACCACTGCATCGGGGTATGTGAATACTACTACTTTGTAACTAGCTTTGTTTTTTGAATAGTAGATATCCTGGGTTTGGCTACCCCGGAGTGATTTTTCTCTTAATTAAGTTTCCACTTCGTTAACAAAATATCTATCTTCTTTTAAATTCCGCATTTAGATATTTTGTTACACAATTGATCATACACACATGTTAAATTAAGAGTCTTTTATTTTTCAATGTCATTTCACCTTCTTCCATTCTTGTAACAACTATTCATTTTCTTAATAGATTAACCATTTCACGTATCAAACACTCCATTACTGTCATATACAACCCAATTTTGCTCCATGAATATTGTTTCATTAGTCCAAAACCTTGAAACCGACCATTATATAATTTTTTTTTTTTTTTCCCTAATCAAAGAGGGAAAGGGGAAAGGAGGCCATTATAAAGTTAAGTCCAATACTTATCGTGGAATTATAAAACCAAGATAAATATATAGAAAATGTCATTCACGCACCTCTTGCATGTGCTTACTTTTATACACACCTTTCATCCATATTGTTGAATTTAAATTAAGGAATAAATGCAAAATTAGTCCTTGGAGTTTCACTGAGTTGTAAATAGCTCCATAAATTATAAAAATTGGTTGAAAGCTCCATGTTATAAGGAAAATTAATAAATAGGTCCCTGCTCTCAACTTTTGTCCAAAATTTTGTAGAAAGCCGTTAGAGTACCACATTAGCACCAATAATACTACGACACGTGCCCCCTATAATAAAAGTACAAAAAATAAATTAAAAGAAAAGAAAAATAAAAAATAAATCAAAATGAAAATGAAAAAAAATAAAGGAAATTCAAGAGGGTGGTTGGACCACCCCCAAATTCGCAAGAGGGGGGTGAATAAACTTTTGTTGATTTGTTGGATCTAAATATGATTAATCTTGTCCTTCAAAACCAAAATAATGGTTGTGTTAATCACTTATGCCAATGGGGATCAATCGTAAGAAGTATTTGGCATAGTTTTTTTAGAATTTCTTTTCGATAAAATACCTCCGGCCAGTTGTCATCACGTTAATCTTGAAATGTTACATATAATTAAAAAAAAAAAAAAAAATCACCCGGTCGGACAACTGAGTACAAAGTTATGACCTTTCGAAGTTATAGAATTTTTTATGTGAAACCGAACTTTTCTTTAGTACCCAGTGCATTTTTGGAATTCTTTTGGCCAAATCACTTTCAGACATTCGCCATCGCATGGATTTCGAAAAGTTACATGAAATCAAAAAACTTTCAAAGCTTTTTTTTTTTTTTTTATGAATTAAGTTTTAAAAGTTATTATAAGAAAGGTAAGATTTCTTTAGTATTTAGCAGTACTCATATTTCCCAAAAATTATTTTTACAATCTTAATTAGTGCCATATATAGTAGCCCATGTGTAGTACATGCCTTAACTGCATGTACGTGTATAGTGTCCGGTCTAAGATTCTGAAACCCATGTATGTATATATGACACTAGCCGGGTTCCACTACAGATGTGAGAGAGAGCGAGAGAGAGAGAGAGAGGGAATGGAATTGGCTTTTACGTCACTGATGGTGATCCCACATCGCAAGTTGACAAGAAGCATGCATGGGAGATCGAAGAAAAAGTAAGATACAGACTAGAGAGCATCTTCAACACACATTCCTTATCCTTTTGTTTATCCCTTCTTTTACCTGTCGCACTACTACTAGTTCAAAGGCATGGGGCGGTGGGTTGCTATATTCGTTTCACTAAAAACAGTGCCCTTTGACAAAACTACGTGTTGCCCCCCCCCCACATCTCCCTTCCTAATTTGGTGTCGCTGTGGCCCCGGCGATAGCGAGTGACACAACGTGTTGCCCTATAGTGGGTAGACAGATGGCCATTCGTTGCAGTCCAATCCTTCATCCATGCCGTTTTGGGGGAATGGGGGATGTTTTTGTCGCTTCTGCTTGCCCTTTTTGGAGTGGAGATATTTGGTGGCTCAGGCGTTGCTTGCCCAAATTCGGTTCTCTCTTGAACAGTTTCGAATCGTCGAAGAGGAGAATATGTGCTTTTCTGACTGCCGCCCTTTGGAATGTTGATCTTCACTTGGGTTGCGTTCAAACCAAAAAAGGTTGTTAATTAGATATATATATATATATACAATATTCAATTCAAACCCAAAAAGCATTTGTTTCTAGATGAATATCTATATATATCTATATTTTCTTGTTATAGAAATTGATAATAACATAAAGAAAGATAAAGAAAAGAGAAAAAATATAGAGATTAAGGTGGATTACCTCCACACGTTAAAGTCTTATCGACTACATCTTTCCTTCATTAATAATTAAATTCCTTAATTTCAGATAATGAAATTATCTAAATCCCTTTATTTATGGGATACAAATTAACAATTATCTCAAAAGATTTCTATCCATTAACACTTGTATTCCTTTTTATCCAAATTGGATAAACTGTAAAAACCAGAATATGTGGATACTGTAAAAACCAAAATATATAAAACTTGTATTCCTTTCAATCCAAATTGGATAGACTGTAAAAACCAGAATATATATATATATATGGTATCGTTGCATATTGTGCTCGTGAGGATCTTGTGTTTGAAGTTTTGGATATCCAAGGGTGGTGACACTTCCTACAAAACGAATATATACCAAATGCAATATTCCTAAAGGGACAAAAAAAGAAAAGAAAAAAAAGAGACGTTAAGTCTTTTACCCCCTTGCATGCCCACAATGGTTAAACCTAGAAAACCCCAAGGGATGGCTTAATGGTCATGTTTGCGGCTTCGAAGAAATATCATCCCCTGAGACCTAGAGTTCGAATCCACTTAAGTGCTACCTCCTTCTTAAGGCCAGCCACCTAGACATAGCTCACGATTCAAGCACTCTAAACGGATAGTGGTGTTTCTCATGGCGTAAGGAATTAGTTTGCAGATCTGAACTGGGCCTCTATGCTAGGTAACGCTGGTCCTTTGGGCCAACTATTCCTAGGTACTGTTTGGCTGATGGTGGTGAACTAAGATACCCTTATGAAAAAAAAAAATGTTAAACCTTGAATGTTGGATGATGATGCTATAATAATATGTAGTTTTGCTCGAGTATTCAATCTGCCACATACCCTCTACCCATGGGATCATAGCATGAGAAATGATTGATTTTCTATGGAAAACTAATTTGTACAACACTACTTACAGATGGTTTTGAGAAAGGCAAAAGAGGAAACTTGTGCCTATGTATCCGGTGCAAATTACAGCATAAACACAAGTGCATACATCTAAACATTGCTTACTTTAAAGCAATAGTTTGTTGTGAGTAGGACTTTATACACCCAAGCATGTTTACCACTCTTAATCTTTCATCACTTTTACAATCATACCTATAAACTTAAAAAAGTGTCAATTTAATGTTTTTTTCAATTTTCTCCATCTGTTAGAATTCTCTTTTTAAATTCTAACGGAGGGGTCTCAAAGTTCTTGAAATACCCTTAACTTTTTTTAGGAAAAAAAATTGAAAAGATTTAGGCATTAGTCGGGATTTAACGGAAAATCCTAACGGAATTGTGAAATTGAAAAAAATTGAAAGATAAAAACACAAAATTGGCACTTTTGAAAGTTTATAGGTATAATTACAAAAATAATGAAAAATTAGGAATGGTAAGTGAAGTTTTCTCTATAAAATAATAAATTGATTTTGAAAAGTCTTTTAACAAATCATACTCCTTGGATCCCCGACCCATTGCATTTGATCCTCTGTCGTGGGACAAGCTTAAGATTCTAAGGAATGGATTGTGCTGCAAACCTAAAAGAGGGCCAAAGCCAAGGCATAGTAATGAATGATCATTCAGCAAATCCCATTAACTAGATCGAAGATCAAAAGAGTGCCAATTATCATATCACAAAGAGATCGATGAATGGTCCTCAATTAATTTAGAATCTTTCCGGTGCTTTGACCTCCCAGAAATTCTTTGTTATCATCAGGGGAATGTTGTCACACCCATGCTTTAATAATTAGTAAAGGACAACACAATTATCCGATGGTCCCAGGTCTGCAGGATATCTAAGATTTAATAATTAAAAAAGTGAATAAAGAGCATCTAAAATCAAATTTAGGATAAACTTCAGGAACGTACGTACCCTCGTCAAACTATTGGTACCAAGTTGACAATGTTTTCTGGCTCCAAACTTTCAATTTATACAATGTCTTCTCTTTCAAATTATCAAAAAATGTCAATGTTCTTCCGACGATAAACACACATTTCATAAAATAAAATAAAAATATCAAAAATTCAAAATAAAATAAAAAATAAAATACAAAACTAAAAAATAAAATAAAAACATAAACACCAAGGGTGGCCATTTTTAAAAATTAAAGGAAAAATTAGAAATTTTTCTTTTTTTTTAAATAAAAAATTTTCCTTCTTTTTTTTTAAATAATATTTTCAAAAAAATTAATTTTTTTTTTCTTTTTATCAAATTTATAGTGGTATTTGTGTTTTATTGAAAAAAAAAAAAAAAAACTATTTTTGTCATTTTATTAGCCTTAAGAGACAATGACAATTTTTTTGTAGTTTTGGTGGACATTGTCAATTAAGTGATAGTTTGAGGGGATACATAGAATTTTCCCTAAAATTTATAACTTGAATAAAATAAATTAGCCAAAATTTAAAATCTCATTAACTTAAAAATAAATAAATAAAAATTATACAACTCTCATGCCAACATGGAACTTATTCTAATATTTCTAAAAGGAGACGTTTAATTTGTGGAAACGTTTGCGAAGAAATTTTTTTATCTTACCAATTGAACAACATGACTTTCTAAAAAATACTCTCCTTAGTCTTTTCATTTGCTCCTACAATACTATTAAGCGAAGGGCTACGTTAAACGATTTCGAGGGATCTTCACTCAATCACAAGAAATTATTTGCAAATAAATCTACTAAATTGACTCTGAGAGCCCTCGAAATAAAAACGTCTTGGTGACGGACCACAAAAAGTGCTTGCACTTCATCCTTGGAGCTTTGGTACCGTGCTATTTTTGATACCCGAAGACATTAAGTCTTGTTAAAGTTCTCAAAAACATTATTTGGTCAAGTAGGTCATACAAGTGGTCTCGCATAATTACCTGTTCGAATTCTCTCATATTTGAACAAATAATTATAGAGAATCTTAATCCAAATTAAACATGTTGGAAGAAACATCGCAAATAATTTAATTCAATATGAAAGTAAGAGTAATTAATTAAAAAAATATATAATATAATATAATATTGAAACTCGTAAGTTATAAATAACATAATTAAAAGAATGAGCTTATTCTAAACTGTTTTAAGTTCAGGCTTAGGGTCTTTCTATATCAAGGCTTTAGCTTCTTCAGGGGTGTTTTTTCGGCAGCCCACGACCTTCCAAAAAGAAAAATTTTCTCTTCAGTTTGGGTCAACAGGCTGATCTCTCATGGGCTTTCATTTTGGGCTTACCAAAGGTCAAGACAAAAGGTCTGTTTAGGTCCTTGGCCCAATATTTCAGGCCCAAAGTAGAAGGACCAAACTGTACCCTTTAGGCATGACTTTGGGTCAAGGCGTGTGTATGTTGGGCCCTCCAGTGGAGGTCCAACTCATTGAACTCAAGTCACACTTGATGGTTTTTTTTTTTAATTTGAAAATAAAAATAAAAAATAAAAAATCCAACAAATGTTGCTTGGTTTTGTGCCGCTGTGCAACTCCAATGACCGAGCCTTTTCTAGGGGTTTTAGGCCTATCTATCACCTTACCAATGGGCCTACTTTCGGCCCAAAAACTTGGACTTAAGCACCTCAAACATCGGCCCAATGGAGCTGCACTAAAATTTGGAGCTGTTTTTTTTTAAGGGAACATCACACATACCTCTCAAACTACTATCTCATTGTCAATGTCCCCTAAATAGTGGTGTGCAAAACCCGCAATTCCAGCCCCGCCCCGCCTCGCAGAGCACCTGGTTTTTGGGTTTTTTTGCGGGTTAGAGTCTTAATTTGATAAATCTGTGCAGGGCGGGTTGCAGGTTTAGCATTTTAAAAAAATCGGGTCTCCGCCCAGCCCTGCACAGCAAAAAAAAAAAAAAAAAAAAGGAGAGAAGAAAACCTAATCACTAAGTGACTTTTCCTTTCTTTTCTTCTAGCGCCGCACTCCCCCTCTTCTCTTCATTTTTCATTTTCATTTTTTCTTTCGGTAGTACTCCTTCCTTTGAATCTTCATGAACCTCTCAAGATCTCCTAGTCAATGGCGAGCGTTGCGAATGTTGTGGGGTGGTCAAGGTTGCTGGAGGTCCACAGGTTCGCGAGGTGGTCAAGGATTGAGTCAAACTGTCTCTTGCTTCCCTCAGATCTACTGCATTTCGCTTTAAAATAGTTGCTTATATTACTCTCACTCCCTCAGATCTACTCCATTTCAGTTCTTGTCAATCTTTGCTTTTTTCTTGTTGCTCTCCGATCCAAAGATATTCAATCTCATTCTTGGTTTTCGTTGCTAATGCCCCCCCCCCCCCCCCCCCGGCCCCGCCCCTCCCCGCACATACCTGTACCCCACGGGTATCACGTATAAAATGAGGGTCACGGATCCAATTTACACAACCCGCATAGGTGCGGGGCGGGGCCAAAAAGGACGGAAAACTGCCCCCCCACCCCCGTGCACACCCCTACCCCTAAACTACGAAAAATGTCAATATCCCAATACCAAGGAAAAGGCGAAAAATGACCATAAAATTTTTTTAATGAGACAAAAATGTCTCTATAAATTTAAAAATAAAAAATAGCACTAAAAATTTACGAAAATTAAAAAAAGGGAAAAAAAAAATAACTGAAAATTATAACATAAAAAATCTAAAAAACGAAAATTAAAAGCAAAAAAAAAAAAAAAAAAAAAAAAAAAGAAGAAGAAGAAGAAGAAGAAAAAGAAGAAGAGAGAAATACACATAACCCCCTCAAACTATCACCTCATTATCAATGTCCCCCCTTTAACTACTAAAAAATGTTAATGTTTCCCCTAATAACAAAAACACCCTCCATAAAATTATTAAAATTAAAAATATATATTATAACAAAAAGTTATAAAAAGAAAAAAAAAACAAAAATAAAAAAAATAAAAATAAAAAACTACTTTTCCTTTTTTTTTTTCGTTTGTAATTATTTTGATTTTTATTATTTTTTTTTTGATTTTTGGTTCTTTTTTTTTTCCTTTTTTTTAAATAAAAAATAAAAAATCATTTGTTTTTCGTATTTTTGAATTTTTTTTTTCTTTTTTCTTTTTTTTTTCTTTTTTTTTAAAAAATTATTTTTTAAGTTTATTTTATTTTTAGTTTTAGTTTTTTTTTAAAATTTATAAGGACAATTTTGTCTTATTTTAAAAAAATTTAACGTAATTTTTGTCTTTTTCTTGGTCTTATGGGAGACATTGATATTTTTTGGTAGTTTGAGGGGGGACATTGTCACAATTAGACGTTTGGGGGGGATATTGACAATTGAGTGGTAGTTTGAGAGGGTAAAGTGTATTTTTTCCAAAAAAAAAAAAAAATTGAAAAACCCTTTTTTTTTATTTTTTTTTATTTGTTTTTCTCAAAATTTTTTGTTTTTTAACTGTTTTATAATTTTATGAAAGGTATTTTTGTCATTGTAAGGACAGTAACATTTTTTAGTAGTAGGTGGAAATATTGATTCAATTGGTAGTAGCAATAGACAAGCGGCGGTTACCAATTATAGAGTTTTAGAAAACTGATTAATAATCGGGTAACCAATTTATATATATATATATATTGAGAAGCAGTAAAATAGGTGCAAGGAAGAATATTGCACGATTTGATCCACCTATGAGGTTGATGTTCAAGATAAGGCAAATAGCAAAGCATATCACACTATCACAGTAGCTACAATGAATAGCCAGCATTGAGGCTCCCCCAACAGCCATCCTCTTGATTGTAAAGGCTAGCACATTAGAGGCCCGACGCTGTTGCATGAAGCTCATTCGTGGAGGAAAACTGCCAGAGCGATCCCAATGGCAATTGAATAAAATGTTCTCAACTCAACCATGTGTTTAATTGGTGTGATGGATGTAACAGCGGCTAGAGTAAGCAGAATGACCAAAATAAGTAGCCAAGATGTCCAAACCTTTATCTATATATATATATAATTGGGTAACCGGTAATAAGTAGTATTTACTATTTACTTATTTTGCATTGAATATTGAATGATTAGGTATTGGATATTAAAAAAAAAAAAATCAACAAAGTATGAAAACCGGATAACTGACAGTTAATAATAAGTACCGGTTATAGTTTTGAGAAAATTACCGCAACCACAACCGGTTGTATACCCCTAGTTGGTAGTTTAAAAGAAACATTGACAATGAGTAATAGCGTAAAGAGAATATGTTAACGTAACGGTTCAAAAAAAAAAAAGAAAGGGAATAAGGAAGGGTTGGCCATTTATGTTTGGCGGATTAGGTTTGAATTGGGCCGTATGACCTAACAACCTGTTAATAATCAATTTTGATACGATCTATTTAGCTAAACGAGTTAAATTTCTTAATCTTAACAAAGTCCATTTAAATAAGCGTGTGACATGGCACGATACATTTAATATGTTGACCCGACCCGACCCGACCCGACACTCATACTAATTTAATAAACCAGTCGTGTAGAGTTAATCCAAACACGACTTGATTAACTCCTTTGAATGAGTGTTTTCAAGCTTTTGACTCTTAAGAAATGAAACTTGTTTACCCGTTCGATCCAAATATGACCTGTTTAACAAATTTTAGGATTTTTTTCTATTATAAACAAAAAAATAAAAAATAAAAATGATTTTTATAAATGAGTTAATTGGGTTACTTATGAGTTAATTAAACAAGTTGACTCGAAATTGACCCGTTTAATAACTCACTAATTTTATGTTCAGCTCGTATCAAATAAATAAATAAATAAAATAAAATAAAATAAAGGGTTAAACCTAGAATGTTGGATGATGATGCTATAATATGTGGTTTTGCTTGAGTATTCAATCTGCCACAAACCTTTTACCCATAGGATCATAGCATGAGAAAGGATTGATTTTCTATGCAAAACTAATTTGTACAACTCCACTTACATAAGGTTTTGAGAGAGGCAAAAGAGGAAACTTGTGTGTGTGCATCCGGGGCAAACTAGAGCATAGACACAAATGCATACACCCAAACATAGCTTTAAAGCAATAGTTTGGTGTGAGTTGGGCTTTATACATTAAAGTATGTTTACCACCCCTAATCTTTCATCACTTTTGTAATCATACCCATAAACTTAAAAAAGTGTCAATTTTGTGTTTTTTTTTTTTCAATTTTTTTCAATTTTCCCACCTATTAGAATTCTCTTTTTAAATTCTAACGGAGGGGTGTCAAAGTTCCTAAAATATCCCTAACTTTTTTTAGGAAAAAAAATTGAAAAGATTTAGGCATTGGTCAGGATATAACGGAAAATCTTAACGAAATTGTAAAATTGAAAAAAATTAAAAGATATAAGCACTAAAATGGCATTTTTAAAAGTTTATAGATAAGATTGTAAAAGTAACGAAAGATCGTATGTGGTAAGTAAAGTTTTCTCTATAAAATAATAAATTGATTTTGAAAAGTCTTTTAACAAATCATACTCCTTGGATCCCCGACCCATTGCATGCATTTGATCCTCTGTCGTGGGACAAGCTTAAGATTCTAAGGAATGGATTGAGCTGCAAACCTAAAAGAGGGCCAAAGCCAAGGCATAGGAATGAATGATCATTCAGCAAATCCCATTAACTAGATCGAAGATCAAAAGAGTGCCAATTATCATATCACAAAGAGATCGATGAATGGTCCTCAATTAATTTAGAATCTTTCCGGTGCTTTGACCTCCCAGAAATTCTTGGTTATCATCAGGGGAATGTTGTCACACCCAGGCTTTAATAATTAGTAAAGGACAACACAATTATCCGATGCTCCCAGCTCTGCAGCATATCTAAGATTTAATAATTACTAAAGTGAATAAAGAGCATCTAAAATCAAATTTAGGGTATCTTTATGTTCGTACGAACCCTCCTCAAACTATCGGTACCAAATTGACAATGTTTTTGGGCTACAAATTTTCAATTTAGACAATTATCTCATCTCTTAAACTATTAAAAATTGTCAATGTTCTTCCAACGATAAAAACACATTTCATAAAATAAAATAAAAATAGTAAGAATTCAAAAAAAAATAAAAAATAAAACTAAAACTAAAAAATAAAAAATAAAACATAAACACCAAGGGTGGCCAAATTTAAAAATTAAAAGAAAAATTAGAAAATTTTCTCTTTTTTTAAAAAAATAAAAATAAAAATTTTCGTTTTTTTTTTATATAAATAATATGTTCAGAAATATTATTTTTTTTCTTTTTATAAAATTTATAAGGGTATTTTTGTTTTATTGAAAAAAAAAAAAGAAGTTATTTTTGTCTTTTTGGCTGGGCTTGAGAGACAATGACAATTTTTTAGTAGTTTAGGGGGACATTGCACTACAAAAAAAAAAAAAAAAAAAAAAAAAAAAAAAAAGAAGCAAATTCTGGACGGTTTAAAACCGTCCAGAAATGCAGAAAAACCGTCTGGAATCAATTCCAAACGGTTTTAAACCGTCTAGGATATAATGTCGTTAAATAAATTTCTGGACGGTTTGAGCAAAACCGTCCGGAATTCCAGACCGTTTGACCCAAACCGTCCAGAAGCAGTTCTAGACGGTTTGGGCAAAACCGTCTAGACTTCATTTTTTTTATAAAAAAAAAAAATTCCTGTTTCGATTTATTTCCTTTTGTTTTATTTATTAATATCATTAATTAATATCCATTATTTCTCTCGTTGGTTTTTTTTTTTTCATCGCCGGCATGCTTTGGTTTTTTTCAACTTCCTCTGCTGCCTTCTCCGATCTGCCTTCTCCGGCATGCTCTGGTTTTTTTTCATCGCCGCACATGTGGTTTTTACACGACATATGCCAAAGCACTTCGACTTGACAAATTTTTTCTCAATCGTTCGTATCCAGCCCTTCGTAGTTCGTACTGGAGTGTCGAGACCAACTACAAATCCCTTCAAGTTCAACATTACGACCCAAAATCTGAAAACCCTAATTTCGACCATTATTCCATGGACTCGGAGATCGCGAAGACCTAGGAAGAGCGGAGGCGTATGGAGCAGCAACTGGCTTCCTTGACCTCTGTCACCTTCGACACCGACCTATACGGCAGCAACGACCGCGACGCCTACGTCACGTCCATCCCCGTCAACGAGGATGACGAGAACATCGATACCATGGACAACGAGGTCGCCGGTGATTTCGGAGAGCACTGCTCCACTGCGATGCAAAGAGTCGCCAAGGCCATGGATGCGTATCTAGGCTAGATCGCCACCTGGTAAGAAGGATCAGAGAGACGAGAGAGAGAAGAGAGATTTGGGGAGAAGAGAGTTTTTTGGGGAGAAGAGAGTTTTGGGGGAAGAAGAAGACTGAGAGATCAAAGAGAGCTAGAGAGAGAGAGAGAGAGGGAGATGGATGGTTCTGATTTTGGTTGGGAAATAAATCTGATGGATGTGGTGAAATAAGAGGTATCACGCGGATTGATGACATGGCGTGGGAAAAAAAAATTCCAGACGGTTTGGTAAAAATCATCTATAAAATTTCAGACGGTTTTAACTAAACCGTCTGAAAATAAAATTTACCGACGGTTTTAACTAAACCGTCTGGAAATAAAATTTACCGACGGTTTTAAAAAAAAAACCACCTATAAATTTATAGACGGTTTAGTTAAAACCATCTGGAATTTTATAGACGGTTTAATCACACCGTCCATAATAAATTTTTTCCAGACTGTTTCAAAAAACCGTCTGCAAATTTTATTTTCTATATGGTTTCTAAAACCGTCTAGAAAAAAACCGTCCATAAATGTCTTTTTTTTTTTTGTAGTGTTGTCATAAGCAGTAATTTGAGGGGGTACGTGGAATTTTCCATAAAATTTATAACTTGAAAAAAATAAATTAGCCAAAATTTAAAATCTAAATTAACTTTAAAAAATAAAAAATAAAAGAGTAAAATAAAATAAATTATAGTATTCTCGTGCCGATATGGAACTTATTCTAATATTTCTAAAATGAGACGTTTAATTTGTGGAAACGTTTGCGAAGAAATTCTTTTATCTTACCAATTGAACAATATTTCATGGGCCTTCATTTTGGGCTTCCCAAATGTCAAGTCAAAAAGGTATGTTTAGGTCCTCGGTCAAGTCAAAAAGGTCCAAACTATATCCTTTAGGCATGACTTTGGGTCAAGGCGTGTATGTTGGGCCCTCCAGTGGAGGTCCAACTCATTGAACTCAAGTCACACTTGTTGGTTTTTTTTTTTAATTTGAAAATAAAAAAATCCAACAAATGTTGCTTGGTTTTGGGCCGCTGTGCAGCTCCAATGACCTAACCTTTTCTAGGTGTTTTGGGCCTATCTATCACCTTACCAATGGGCCTCCTTTTGGCCCAAAAACTTAGACTTAAGCACCTCAAACTTCGGCCCAATGGAGTTGATTTTTTTATTTTTTTTTAAGGGAACAATACACAAACTTCTCAAACTACTAGCTCATTGTCAATGTCTACCTAAACTACGAAAAATGTCAATATCCCAAATACCAATGGAAAGGCGAAAAATGACCATAAAATTTTTTCAATGAGACAAAAATGTCTTTATAAATTTAAAACTAAAAATATACGAAAATTAAAAAAAAGGGAGAAAAAAAAAACAAAAAATTATAAAAAAAAAATTCTAAAAAGAAAAAAAAAAAAAAAAAAAAATACACATTATCCCCCTCAAACTACCACCTCATTATCAATGTCCCCCATTTAACTACCAAAAAAGTCAATACTCCCCCTAATAACAAAAATACACTCCATAAAATTATTAAAATTATATATATATATATATATAACAAAAAGTTATACAAAAAAAAAAAAATTAAAAATAAATAAAAAAAAAATACTTTTCTTTTTTTTTTTGTTTGTTTTTTTTTTTAATTTTTTTTTTTTTTTTTTTTTTTTTTTATGATTTTTGGTCTTTTTTTTTCCTTAAAAAAAAAAAAATCATTCGTTTTTTCGTTTTTTCTTTAATTTTTTTTTTCATTTTTTTAAAAAATAATTTTTTTAGTTTTTTTTTTTTTAAAAAAAAATTATAAGGACAATTTTGTCTTATTTTAAAAAAGTTTAAAGTAATTTTTGTCTCCTTCGTGGTCTTATGGGAGACAGTGACATTTTTTAGTAATTTGAGTGAAGACATTGACACAATTGGACGTTTGGGGGCGACATTGACAATTGAGTGGTAGTTTGAGGGGATTATGTGTATTTTTTCAAAAAAAGAAAATGAAAAACCTTTTTTTTAATCTTTTCTTTATTTGTTTTTTTCAAAATTTTTAGTTTTTTAATTGTTTTTATAATTTTGTGACGGGCATTTTTGTCATTGTGAGGACATTAACATTTTTTAGTAATAGGTGGAGACATTGATACAATTAGTAGTAGAGGTAGACAAGCGGCGGTTATTAATCGCTAATAACGGGAAAACAAAAAATAACCGCAACCGAATAACCGAATACTTTGGTTGTGGCTACCAATTATAGAGTTTTAAAAAACCGATTAATAATGGGTAACCAATTTATATATATATATTGAAAGGCAGTAAAATAGGTGCAAAGAAGAATATTAATCGATTTGATCCACTTATGTGGTTGATATTCAAGATAAGGCAAACAGCAAAGCACATCACACTATCACAGTAGCTACAACGAACAGCCGGCATCCAGGCTCCCTCAGCAGACATCCTCGCTGCCTCTTGATTGTAAAGGCTAGCACATTAGAGGCCCGACACTGTTGCATGAATCTCATTCGTGGAGGAAAGCTGCCAAAGCGATATCGAGTAAAATGTTTTCAACTCAACCATGTATTTAATTCGTATGATGGATGCAATGGCCGGTAGAGTTAGCAGAATTGCCAAAACAAGCAACCAATATATATATATAATCGGGTAACCGGTAATAAGTGGTATTTACTATCTCTTATTTAGCATTGAATATTGAATGATTGGATATTAAATTAAAAATAAATAAATAAATAAATTTAACAATATGTGAAAACCAGTTAACTAATTAATAATCGGATAACTGGTGGTTGGAAATAACCGCAATCAAATGAGAATAATTGGGTACTCCGGTTGCGGTTGCGGTTGCGGTTATAAAAAAATAATCGCAATCGCAACCAGTTGTACTAAATAGTAATTTAAAAAAGATATTGACAATGAGATAATAGGTAGAATATGTATATCTATGGTTCGGTTTTTAGCCCGCTATAAATTAATTGCATCACCAATATCTGAACGGTATGCGTCGTTGGAAAGTTGAGTCCAAAATACAGATAATGGTACCAAATTTCAAGTTAGGCGAGTGAGCCAACAAGCCCAAAAAACCAGGTCTTTTTTGGGTACAAATCTATCCACTTTCCAAATTCGGTAGATTGTTGTATTCCGGGCCTAATGGGCCTTCCACTCGGCCCAAAACCTAAAGGACACCCCCTCTAAAAAGCCTATTAGCCATTAGCCTTTTAGCTACAGGCTGAGCAACCAAGCAAAACAGATCGAGCTCAATTGTAGGTAGGATTTCACTGATTTTCTGCCTACAATTCCATCTAAACCAATTAGATTTCTAAACCTTCTCAAGCAAAAACTGAAATCCCTAATTTCAATGATGCATACATCATTTTTCAATTTAAAAATAAATGGCTAGATTATATTTTGAGCTTTTTTTATAAAATGTCATAGCCGTAACGGTAACTATTTTTTCATGGGTTTGAAAATGCATGATTTTAAAAACGTTGTTTATAAAATGTCATGGTCGTTTTGCCAGTTGCACATTTTAAAGAGATGGTTTATACACAGTAAAAAAAAAATAAAACGGAACTCTATTTTCCTTTTCATTTTCTTTTCTTTTTCTATGTACATATAATTTCTTTAAGTCTATTGCTCACTAGCCTTTCCGTGCTCCATCTATTTTCTCCAAAATATATCTTTACTTCATTTATTTATCATAAACTTTTAATTTCTTTTTAAATTTATTTACCCAGCATATTACGCAAATAAACTCCTACTTTAACATAACTTGATAATTAACACCAAAATTAGGAAATCATAAAAATTTGAAAAAGCAGACAAATCAATCATCTAAAAGATATAATAGGTAGATATAATATAAAGTTTATACAAACATTAGGACCTCAGACTCTTATTTTTTGCGAGAGGTGGTGCCTCCGGTGGGATTTGATGCTACGGCACGTTTGAAGAGGGAGCAGGCGGTGGATTTGGCAAGGGTCTGCCATCAAGTAATTTTCTCACCTCCATACCTACAAAATGCCCCCATAATTTGAATCTAAATTCAGATTCAGTTTGAACTCAAATTTCAATCATTTCTACAGCTTCAAAACTAATATACAGCTTCATACCTCTTCAGATCGATGCAGATTACACTCACTAGATAAAGCATTTTTAGGGGGGGGAAAAAAAAAGTGTGTGACTTGGAATAAGAGGTATGAAAATTAAAGGACACGAACCTGCGTTAACCTGAGATAGCTGCATGGTAAAGATGGAGGCAATGAATATGATCAGAATGAGAGGGCGAAATAAGATAGAGAAACCCATGAATCTTTTGATCCTTTGGAGATTGACACCTTCAATGGCCTCATTTTAAACAAATAGAGTAGTGACTCAAAGTCATGTTGACCCAAAAAAAAAAAAAAAAAAAAAATCAGGGAGTCATGAAGAGAGAGAAAGTCATTTTGACCCACGCATTCAACTTTTTGACTTTTAATTGTAGGTATCGATGAATAATTGTTAAAAAAAAATGAATTCATTCATATATAACCCATCAACTCCGTCGAAACTAATTTATATATCGATAGATATGGCCGGGCATGACGTGAAAGCCGCGTTATGGAATTCAACGCAAGAGACAAGAAACTCCAATCAAATTTCTAAACAAATTAATATATGATGGAAGACTATTGAGTATGACAAGGAAGGTGGTTAAAATGTTTACTAATTGTTAAAGTATTTTTCTATAATTTAATATTTGTTAATTGTAAATTTTATTTAATATTTGTTTACTCGTGAGCATCTCCCTCCATTACTATGGCCTGAAAACCCAACTCTATGCAGGATTCCACCCCATATTTTGCTGCTAAAGCTTCCGCTGTCACTGGGTCGGTTATATACGGTTGAAACTTGAAAGAGGCATCTTGACCCCTACACCTGCCCCGTTTGATCTCGGGCAACCAGTCCCACGACTCCCACTCCCATTGTATTGGACTATCGATCTATTCAATTTGATCCATCCCAAAGATGGTTTGGACCATTTTGTCTGTCTCTCTATATTTTCTCTTGGATATGGGAGTTGTTGTTCTTGGGCTTTCCTAACATCCTCCAGAGTTTCTTTGGCGTGATTCGACAAACGCCTCGGGGGCATGATTACTCCACCAAACACCACTCTATTTCTGCGGTGCCAGACTTTTTGGGCAATTATAGCCAACAATTCCAGTTCGTCCCTCTCTAGCCTTTGAGTCAGATGTTCGAAGATAGTTAAGAAATCACTGTCTGCACTTACACTTTTTTGAATTGGGCCACTGCATTCTGTCCAGACTGAGGACACTGCTCTGCACCACCAAAGTGCATGACTAATAGTTTCTGCTTCTACGCCGCAGGTTGGACAGATCAGATCTTCTACAACCTTTTGTTTGAACAGTTTCTCCTTGGTGTGGAGAATGCCGTTACAAGCCCGCCAAAAGAAAAATATTTCTGTCGTAGAATTCTTAGCACAAGGGAGTGCGGTTCTTAATGCAATCTTCATCCCTGGTTGGCTAGGAGCGCCCAGTTGAAACTCTCTAGCTCTCGGTAGCTGAGACCACCTTTCTTTTTGAGAGCTTCTACACATCCTCCCTTCATCCCTCCTTATCACCCTTTTATAATAAAAAAATTGATTTTTATTAAAAAGTTGTCTCTGATGTGACATCAGAGACAACTTTTTAATAAAAACCAATTTTTTTAAGGAAAAGAGGGTGACAAAGGGGGATGAGAGTCTCCTCTTTAGCATTTCCCTTTCTTTTTTGCTTTACCCATCCGGTCTTTAATTCTTATATTAACTTAATTAGCATGTGATAAAATTTCATTTCTACGTGTTTTCATAATAATTAAAACATATTCCATAATTATTAACACAGTTTAAAATCATTGGCATATTTTCTAATTCCAACAAGTTGTTGTATCTTTCACATTATTTGTCTGAGTATCTACATTAGAGCCACCACCACATGGGGCAGAATTGTAATATCAACAAATGCAAGTCAAAACGAAAATTAAAACTTTTTAAGGGGTAAAAACAAATATTTAAAGGGTTTATACCATACAAACCTATAATTTTGAGGGAATTTTTAAAACAATTAGGGAACTAATTAAGGAGTGGAGGGAGAGGGCCCAAGAGGTGTGAAACGCCCCCCCCCCCCCCCCCCCCCCCCCCCCCCCCCCCCCCCCCCAATTTTTCTTACCCCAGTATAAATTCTTTGGATGCCCACCCTTTGTCACTCATAAGGGGCAATCAACATGACAAAGAATAAGGAAAACAACGAGCTTCAGTCTCTATATTTTACTTTCCCGAAATCTCATTTATTGTTTGTGTGTTTTAAAGTTTCAGATTTAGGGTATTTTTGTTAATGTGAGGACATTAATATTTTTTGGTAGTAGGGAGAGACATTGATACAATTGGTAGTAGTGGTAGACAAGCGGCAGTTATTAATCGCTAATAATCGGATAACCAGAAATAACCGCTACCGGATAACCAGATACCTTGGTTGTGGTTTCTAATTATAGAGTTTTAGAATATATATATATATATATATAGTGAGAAGCAGCAAAATAGGTGTAAGGAAGAATATTGCACGATTTGATCCGCCTATGAGGTTGATGTTCAAGATAAGGCAAATAGAAAACCACATCACACTATCACAATAGCTACAACGAACAGCTGGCATCCAAGTTCCCTCAGCAGCCATCCTCTTGATTGTAAAGGCTAGCCCATTAGAGGCCCGACACTATTGCATGAATCTCATTCGTGGAGGAAAACTTCCAGAGCGATCCCAATGGCAATCGAATAAAATGTATTCAACTCAACCATGTATTTAATTAGTATGATGGATTCAACAGCTGCTAGAGTAAGCAGAATTGCCAAAAGAAGTAGCCAAGATGTCCAAACCTTTATATATATATATATATATATATGCTCAAGCTAACATGCGCAGCGGAAATAAATAAAATGGGATTAAGGCTTACCTCTAGTCATCTTTGCTCAAGCGCTTCCACGAAGATCTGAAGAAAAAAAATACTATTTGAGAGATCTTCTAACCTATGACTATGACTGTATTGCCGTATTGATGGTGTACACAAGTTATTAATTTATAAACTAGGTCAGAAACCCTCAAATATGGTAAATATTGTATTGTTCCTCCTATCAAGGAAACAATATTATTAATTGATTTTAAATCAATTAAACAATTCCATTACAGTAATTTAATTAATTAAATTACCTAACCGTAATACTGTATATACTATTTATTTATTAAATATTAATAATACTTCCTTATGCGGCATATAGGCCATATATGGAGATAATATCTTACATTCTCCCACTTGGCCTTTATGACACATAACCTTATGGTATTAGGTTCCTTAGTTTGATCAATCACTTATAGAATCCTCTCACTCAGATAATAAATGTTTCACATGAATCATGGCGGTAAAACCATTATAAAATTAGGTCGTCCCTTCTATGTATTACAATGTAAGCCACTCATTACATAAGTACCTTATAGATAATCAAGCTTTATGAATAAACTTCCTATAAGTCATTCGGGTCCAACTTTATTTATCCTCATGGATAAAATAACAAATGTGTACAAAATCTTTATTATAATAACTTTATGTCTATAGACCAAAAAGAGACAAACCAAACAAAAATGAATTAATGAGTCTCATATACTCCACATGACTTTATACTTTCTTTACCGGTAAACATTTAGGCATGGGATCCGCAATCATTAATTCAGTACTTATATGCTCAATAGACCTTTATGTTTCTTAATGTTATCTCTCGTACTGAGATACTTGATGTCGATTTACTTCTACTTCTACTCTTTATTCTTATAAAAGAAAAGTATAGTAGAATTACCACAGAATATCTTTATGGTCTAACTGAAAAATCGACAATATTGAGACTTTCAACAAAAAATGTCTCATCCATCTTGCCTGTGTACCAAATTCATAGCATGTAAGAATTTTAGTTTTCTTGGCAGATATAGCAATTATAGTCTGCTTACTACATCTCTAGGATATATCCTTCAATAAAAAGATATATACCATAAAAGTAAACTTTCTACTATCTACACAATCAACAAAACTCAAATTTGAACAACTAACCAGCTCCAAATGGAAATTGTATCTTTAGGTTAAGTTGTACTTCTTAGTTCCTTGCGTATACCGCAAGACTTTATATGTAACACTTTATTGACACAGTATTCTTACTGTCAGTCCAATGGTTAAGTCTAGTGCAAGTATATGCCTGCATTAGGTTGCATAATGCAGATGCTTACGAAAAACTTTTCATCTGTCCTTGTTCTAATACATTTTGGGACAATAATCTGTATTGAATTTGTCCATCTTAATTGCTACTGAAGGTGCAAAATCCTTCATTCTAAATCTTCTCAAAACTTTTCAATGTAGGCCTTATGAGACAATGTTAATATTCTTTATGTCTCTGTGAATCTCCATGTCAAAAGACATAAGAGGTTTCACCCAAATCCTTCATTTCAAAGTTTTGTGAAAGAAACTTCATGTAGCAAACCTAAATCATCAATTACAAAAATAATATCTACATATAGGACTAGAAAGATTACTGTACTCCGACTGACCTTAATGTATATATACTAATTAACAAGGTTTTCAATAAACAATGAAGCAATAACATTGTAAAAAGTATATCACCGATGAGAGATCTGTCATGGTCCATAAATAGAATTCTTTAATTTGCAAGCATTCTGAATGTTATTTATAAAACATTTTGGTTATTTCATGTAAACCTCTTACTTAAGATCCCCATTCAGGAAAGTTGTTCTCACATTCATTTGATGTAACTCTAAGTCAAAATGAGCTACTAATGCCATGATTATCCTAAATTAATCATTCTTTGATACTGGAGAGAAGGTTTTGTGATAATCAATGCCTTCCTTTTGAGTGAAACTCTTGGCCACAAGTCTAACCTTATGTCGTTCAACATTACCAAAAGCATCCATTTTGGTTTTGTAAACCCATTTGCAGCCTATGGCTACAGCTCCCTTTGGTAAGTCAACGAGATCTCAGACTTGGTTTTTAGCCATGGATTCCATCTCTTCCTTCGTGGCATTATACCACAATGTGGAGTTATCCCCACTCATGGCTTGTGAAAACATATTTGGATCATCCTTAGGTCCAACATCAAAGTTAGCCTCTTTGAGGTATACAACATAATCTGTAGAGATTACTGGTCTCCTTATTCTAGAGGACTTTCTTAATTCCACTTCCTCTGGATCTTGCAATGGGAGAGTAGATTCATTCTAAAGCCGTTCTATATGAGTTGGTTGTTTTAGAATTGATTGTGGCTCAAGATAATCAATCTGATTTTCCCTGAATACAATCAATCTTCCACTATGAGGAGGAGATTTGGCCAACTCTCGTGCTTCCTCAAAGTCCAATTTGTGTGGATGAGCACTCCCACTAGGTTCTGCATCCTCTAGAAATTTTACAATCAACAACTCTATGATTATATGAAGGATAATAAAACATTAAAACCCTTTAGAGTTTACTGGATAGCTTGTAAAAGATCCGCTAGCTGTCTTTGAATATAATTTTCTTAGGCAAGGATGGTAAATCCTCACTTTAGCAGGGCAACCCCATATGTGTAAATCATTTAAACTATGCTTCCATTTATTTTATAAAATGTGTCTTAAGGATAACCTTAAATAGAATGTTGTTTAACATATACACAACGGTCATCAAGACTTTACTCCATAAGAGTAATAGTAGATTAGTATTACTAATCATTTCCCTTTTTTGTATACCTACCATAATACTCTTTGCCTATATCAGATCTTATGATCTTCATGTTGTTCTCTTCTTCTTCCTTATAGGTATTGAAAACATTCAATACCTCACCTTTATTATTTTGAAGATAGAGATACATAAACCTTAAACGGTCATCACTAAAATAGATAAAAATATCTCTGACCATTTAGGCAATGAGTATGAAAAGGTTAATACCTTTCATTGTACATGATCTCAAGAATCTCACAAGGCTCTCTGTGGCACCTTTAGTGGTCTTGTTGGTATGATTTCCCTTATGCAGTCCACACAAGTACCAAAGTCAGTAAATTACCGCCTTTTATTTTCTGTATGGAGATATATTTCAATCTCCAAAGTCATAACAAGAGCATTTTTAAATCCACAAAGACTCTACTTTACGTCACCATCAATATGCAGAAATAAACAAATAATTTTTTTTTCAAAAGTTAGGACATAGGTCAATTTTAAATAGACTTTAAATAAACCCCAAACCAATATTCCACCCAAAATAAGAAAAATTTCAAGTTTAAAATAAAATTGAAATTTTTAACAAACTAGACTAGAAAATAAATTTTTAAAAGATTATGGAAAATAAAATATTTTGAGGTCAAAAAATATAATTGAATTTTAAAATTAACCTATAGATCCAACAACCTCCAACTATAAAAAAAAACACGTGTTCTGCATTTGTTGACAATGTAGATTGTTAAACCATAATCAATCCACAACATATTTAAATGAGTCTCTAAAAGAGATTCACGATACACTAGATATATGAGATTATCTTTATTTTAAGTCATTTATCATACTTCATGCAATCTTTCTTTATATGCCATTAATTTTTTCTTATTGCAAGAGAAATTGGTATCTTGATTGCCATAATACTTTATTGGCACCTTATTCTAATGCTTTAACTGTTGGGCATGATTGCATTTATCGGCCTTTTCCTTACATGAGTAACCATGAGAACACTTTATGAATTCTCTCATATTCTTGAACATACATGATTAGAAGTGTCTTTACTAACCAATTGTCTTTATATATGCCTCAAGATAAAATTCCATATTTAGAAGAGAGAATTCAAAAATGAAGAGGTGAAGTTTAGGCGTCAGTGCAGTGCGAAGAGAGGAGAAAAAGGGAGGCTGTGGCGTTGTGCGGCGTAGGAGAAGAAAAGAAGAAGATGAAGAACAAGGGGAAGGGTTTTTTACTTTTTTTGGGGGGAGTTGCGTTTTTTCCACTTGCTAGCCTTTAATGATTACTCATGTGGCTTATATTCTGTAGTTGCAGCCTTTACTTATTTCCACCCTTTAAATTTTAATGATTTATGATTTATCAAAGGAACCTTTTATTATCAAATGGCCAAACGCACCGTTTGGAGTGGGTTAGTTGTTATCCACGTGGCTTTGTCTCTTTCTTTTCCTTTCAAAGTTTCAGCCTTCAGGTTTCAGTGTGTTTCACCGTTTCAAATTTTCATGTTTCGTCTCTTCTTTTCCTTTCATCTTCTTTTGATCCTTTCGCAAATCTTAGCAACCGTCTTGGCCCGTCGTCCTCCAGTCCTCAGAGCCAAAGAATCCAAAGCTAGTATTACTAATGAAGATGAAGAAAGGGTGACTCATGAAGGACAATCAAAGTCGCCACCTCGTCGGACAAGAGGGTTAGGGGTTTTTTTTTTTTTTAGATGTTTTAGGTTTATGCAGTGCGGGCGGGGCGGGGATTTGGTGTTGAAAAAATCCTAAACCCGCACCTCACCCCACCCCGTACGGTTTGGAAAAAACCAAACCGTCCTCGTAAATATCAACCTAAAACCGTTAGGTGCAGGGTAGGGCAGTGCGGTTCATGCAGGTCAGTGCGGTTTTGCATAGTTTCGCCCACCCCTACCTATGGTTCGGTTTTTAGCCTGCTGTAAATTAATTGCATTACTAATCTTTGAACAACTTACATCATTGGAAAGTTGAGTCCAAAACACAAACGATGGTACCTAGTTTCAAGTTAGGCGAGTGAGCCAACAAGCCCAAAAAACCAGACCTTTTTTGGGTACAAATCTATCCACTTTTCAAATTCGATAGATTGTTGTGTTACGAACCTAATGGGCCTTCCGCTCGGCCCAAAAACCTAAAGGACACCTCCTAAAGCCTGTTAGCCATTAGGCTTTTAGCTAAAGGCAGAGCAACCAAGCAAAACAGATCAAATCGAGCTCAATTGTAGGTAGGATTTCACTGATTTTCTGCCTACAATTCCATCTAAACCAATTAGATTCCTAAAACTTCTCAACCAAAAACTGAAATCCCTAATTTCAATGATGCATACATCATTTTTCAATTTAAAAATAAATGGTTAGATTATATTTTGAGCTTTTTCTTCTTCTTTTTTTTTAAAAAAAAAAATGTCATGACCATAACTGTTTTTTCTTGGGTTTGAAAATGCATGGTTTTAAAAATATTGTTTATAAAATGTCATAGTCGTTTTGCCAGTTGCACATTTTAAAGAGATGGTTTATACATGGTAATAAAAACAGAACTCTATCAAATGTCATAGTCGTTTTGCCAGTTGCTCACCCCTAGTTAAAATGTTACCAATTGTTAGAGTATTTTTCTATAATTTAATATTTGTTAATTATAAACTTTATTAAATATTTGTTTACTCGGGAGCATCACCCTCCATTACTATTGTCTAAAAACCCAACTCTTCGCAAAATTCCACCCCATATTTTGCTGCTAAAACTTCCGTTGTCACTGGGTCAATTATATACGGTTGAAAAAGGCATCTTGACCCCCGCAACTGCATCGTTGCAACCAGTCCCACTCCCATTGTATTGGACTGTCGATCGATCACCGCATCCCAGTTTAATTTGATCCATCCCAAAGATGGTTTGAACCATTTTGTCTGTCTCTTTGTATTTTCTCTTGGATATGGGAGTTGTTGTTCTTGGGCTTTCCTAAAATCCTCCAGAGTTTCTTTGGCGTGATTCAACAAACACCTCAGGGGCATGATTACTCCACCAAACACCACTCTATTTCTGTGGTGCCAGACTTTTTGGGCAATTGTAGCCAACAATTCAAGTTCATCCCTCTCTAGCCTTTGAGTCAGATGTTCGAAGATAGTTAAGAAATCACCATCTGCACTTACACTTTTTTGAATTGAGCCATTGCATTCTGTCCAGACTGAGGACACTGCTCTGCACCACCAAAGTGCATGACTAATAGTTTCTGCTTCTACGCTGCAAGTTGGACAGATCGGGTCTTCTACAACCTTTTCTTTGAACAGTTTCTCCTTGGTGGGGAGAATGCCGTAACAAGCCCGCCAAAGAAAAAATATTTCTGCCGTAGAATTCTTGCCACAGGGAGTGCGGTTCTTGATGCAATCTTCATCCCTGGTTGGCTAGGAGCGCCCGGTTGAAACTCTCTAGCTCTCAGTAGTCGAGACCACCTTTCTTTTCTGCTTTACCCATCCGGTCTTTGATTCTTATGTTAACTTAATTAGCATGTGATAAAATTCCATTTCTACATGTTTTCTTAATAATGTGGGAATATAATTGGGAGTATTGTAAAATCAAAGAAAATAACAAAATAATATAAAGAGATTGCAATATGTGAATCTAATTCTTCAGGAACTATGCATGATTTTTCTCTATTATTGTATGTCCTTACATACAACTCAATACTCCATTTTATAGACATGGAATCATAATGAGAGGTTAAGGAATATGAAATGGTGGTACATGAATTAAAAGGGTACATCAATGTATTACATGAATGTTATGGAATTCTAAAAGATGACATGAATGTGTAGAATTCGAAGAGATGGAACAAAATGGTCATCCCACCAAATGCATGAATGCATTCATAACACCCCCCCTTGGATGACCATACATTAAAAATATGCCTTGTTAAAACCTTGTCAAGGAAAACCCAGTGGGAAAAAACCTGTGGCGAAGGAAAAATAGTACATTATTCTTGTGTGTCGTCGTATGCTTTAGGATTGCTTCATTAAAACCTTGAAAAGGAAAACCCAGTGGAAAAAACCTTAGCAAAGGAAAAAGAGTACAATCAGCATAATCATTTTACTCCCCCTCATTAGGATGAAAAGCTTCAATTGTTTATGATGAAAGATCATTGAGTCAACGCATTCCAATGTTATTCACCAACTTCTTAAATGTTGCAGTTGGTAATGTTTTAGTAAATAAATCTGTCAAATTGTCACTTGATCGTATCTGTTGTACATCAATATCACCACTCTTCTGGAGCTCATGTGTATAAAATAATTTTGGTGAAATGTGTTTTGTTCGATCACCTTTAATGTATCTTCATCTGATCTGTGTGATACAAGCAGCATTGTCTTCATATAATATTGTCGGGCTATCTTTGATTGTGGATAAACCACGCCTATCTCGAATGTGTTGAATTTGTGATCTTAGCCATATGCATTCTCGACTTGCTTCATGAATTGCAATAATTGTTGTGAGTTTTAATGAGTACTCGCAAGCGCACGAATCGTTTGCAATATAGTGTGTGTAAGTGCGAGGTCGAATCCACAGGGAAATGGTCAACAATCAGTGTCTTGCTTAATCAACCTCATTCTAACCTAGTTCCAAGAGTTTTAGGGTTAAACATGCACCAAAAATGCTAAGTAAAAAGGAAGAAATGAAATATGTAAAAAAGTACTAAGGCTAAGGAATCTACCAAACCAAATCCAACAGCTCACACTCTTGGTTCCCACTTGAACACCCAAAGAACATTAAGCTTTGGATGTCATTCAAATTTCTTGACCACAAACTCTAGAATCATTAAATGAATCCAACTCAAAGATAAATCACAAAGAGTACCCATTTGAAATCAAATCATCCAATGTATCCATTCAATGAACAAATCACAATGGATATCATCATTTAAACCGATTAAACAATGTATCCATCGGTTGAAACACATTAAATGTCCTATATCTACCACCAACCACATTCATTGCAAAAGATAAAGCATTAAATGAATGGAACTTGAACAACAAATATGATATAGCATTAAATGTGCAAGTAGTATAACAAGAGTGTGAGTGTCATCAATGGAAAGGTTTCATCCTCAACCTTAGTTGAGGTTACTAGCCTTCCATGACTAAGAACACCACAAGAAAATGAAGAACAAACATGGAAATAAAAGAAAAGCTTTACAAAGAAAAGGTGTCTAAGAACAAAAGCTACTGGAATACACTATGAAATGGACGAAATTAAACCTATCTACTGCTCTCTGAACTCTCTCAACAAGGAGGCATGGCTATGGCTTTATAGAAGGAAATTATGGCTAGAAACCCATGTAAAATGACTCCTCTAACCCCCTCTAGGGTTTCTCTTTTGCTAGAGACAACCAGGTCACGAAACCAGCGTGTTCTGCTGCGAAAATCAGAGGGAGAAATGCTTTTTGTCATGGAGAAGCTCCTGATTGGGTGTTCTGGCGCACTTCAAAAGTAAGTTCTGGGAAATTTCGATCGATTGACTTCGGGCAAAATTTCGATCAATTGACTTTTAAGTTCAATCGATCGATTTTTCAAGACTTCCGAATTTCCAAGTATTTCCACATAAAATTATACCATTCCTCTCTTATTGACCTATAAAACACAAAAACACAAAAACTAACAAAAATATCATAAAATAGCACGGCTAAAGGTCTAACTAATGTAAATTAAGGGGTCCAAATATACAATATTTGGCACTCATCAATAATCTCTGAGTGATTTGAAGAAGCAGCAACAAGTGTTTGCTTGACAGATCTCCATGAAATAGTAGTACTTCTACATGTAAATAGATATCCTATTCGAGATCTACCTTTATGCAGATCAGAAAGAAAACCCGCATCGGCATATCCAACTAACGGTGAATTTGAACTTCTTGGATAAAATAATCCCATGTCAGTTGTTCCACGATGATAACGTAGGACATGTTTGACCCCATTCCAATGCCTTCGAGTTGGTGCAGAACTGTATCTTGCTAATAAATTAACTGAAAATGCAATATCAGGTCGAGTGTAATTTGAAAGATACATCAAAGTACCAATTGCACTAAGATATGGTACTTCAGGACCAAGAATTTCTTCGTCATCTTCTTGAGGGCAAAATGTGTATTTTTTCACATCAAGTGATCGAATAACCATTGGAGTGCTCAAAGGATGAGCTTTCTCCATGTAAAAGTGCTTCAGAACTTTTTCTATGTATGTTGACTGATGAACAAGAATTCCATTTGGAAAATGTTCAATCTGTAAGCCAAGACAAAATTTTCTCTTTCCAAGATCTTTCATCTCAAACTCATTTTCTAAATAAGTGGCAGTTTTTGTGAGCTCTTCTGGAGTCCCAACTAGATTTAAATCATCTACATAAACTGCAATGATAGCAAATCCAGATTCTGATTTCTTAATGAAAACGCATGGGCAAATTGTATTATTCTCAAATCCTTCTTTCAATAGATATTCACTAAGACGATTGTACCACATGCCTCCGGATTGCTTTAACCTATATAAAGATCTTTGTAGCTTGATAGAATAAATACTTCGGGATTTGGAATTATATGCTTTAGGCATTTTGTATCCTTCAGGGATTTTTATGTGTATATCATTATCAAGTGATCCATATAAATATGTTGTAACCACATCCATTAAACGCATATCCAAACTTTCTGTAACTACCAAGCTAATCAAAAATCTAAATGTAATTGCATCCACTACAGGGGAATATGTTTCTTCATAATCAATACCAGATTTCTGTAGAAAACCTTGTGCAACTAGTCTTACTTTATATCTCACAATTTCATTTTTCTCATTACGTTTTCGTACAAATACCCACTTGTATCCAACAAGCGATACACCTTCAGGTGTTTGGACTACAAGTCCAAATACTTCACGTTTTGCTAGTGAGTTCAATTCTGCTTGAATTGCTTCCTTCCACATTGGTCAATCATTTCTACGTTGACATTCTTCGATGGATTGTGGTCCAATATCATCATTACTGTTGGTAATGTCAAATGCAATTTTAAATGAAAATATGTTATCGACAACAATTTTGTTTCTATCCAATATTTCTCATGTACTTATATAATTTGTTGAGATCTCATTATTTTCAAGTACCTGTTTCTCTTCAGGGGGTAACTCTTTAGGAGATTCCTCTTCAAGAGGTTCCGCTTCAGGGGATTCCTTTCCAGGAGAATTTTGTACATAATGTTTGGATGGATCAATTTTCGTCGCATGTTTTGTGGGTAAAGCCTCTTCAGGAGCGTCGATTTCATTTCCTTGTGCTTTTCTCTTCCGGGGAATCTTATCCTTTGCACCAATAGGCCTTCCACGCTTCAGGCGTGCCTTAGACTCATTTGCTGCTGTATTAATTAATTGTCCTACTGGGACTTCTATCTTCGCTGGAGTATTAGCAGCTGGAATGTGAGACTTAATTATTTTCTTGTTGTTAGTAAATGCATCCGGTAATTGATTTGCAATACTCTGCAAATGAATGATCCTTTGAACTTCTAGTTCACATTGATTTGTACGAGGATCAAAATGAGATAATGTCGAATCATTCCAAGTGATTTCTTGTCGTGCTTCTAGCAAAGACTTTTCTTTCCCTAATGATGGGAATATATTTTCATCAAAATGACAATCTTCAAAACGTACTTTAAAAATATCACAAGTTAAAGGCTCAAGGTATCTAATAATAGATAAAGAATCAAAACCAATATAAATCCTAAGTCTACGTTGAGGTCCCATCTTAGTGCGTTGAGGTGGAGCAATTGGAACATATACAGCATAACCAAAAATGCGAAAATGAAAAATATTTGGTGGTTGACCAAATGCAAGCTGTAAAGGGGAATATTTTTGGTAAGATGTTGGTCTGATCCGAACTAATGATGCAGCATGTAAAATTGCATGTCCTCACGTAGAAACAGTTAGTTTTGATTTCATATGCAAAGGTCGAGCAATTAACTGAAGTCGTTTAATAAATGATTCAGTTAAACCATTTTGAGTATGTGTATGAGCAACAGGATGCTCAACGTTAATACCGATTGACATGCAATAGTCATAAAATGCTTGAAATGTAAATTCACCTGCATTATCCATCCGAATAAATTGACTTGGATAATCAGGAAATTGTGTCCGTAATCTAATTATTTAGGCAAGGAGTCTAGCAAATGCAACATTACGAGTAGAAAGCAGGCAAACATGTGACCATCTAGTTGATGCATCTATTAAAAACATAAAATATCTAAATGGCCCACATGGAGGGTGAATCAACCCACATATATCCCCTTGAATTCTTTGTAAAAATGATGGAGATTCAACAATTACCTTAGAAAGTGATGACTTTGTTACAAGTTTACCTTGAGAACATGCAGCACAAGGATAATCACTTGGTAAAAGAATCTTCTGGTTCTTTAATGGATACCCATGAGAGTTCTCAATTATTCGACGCATCATAATTGTTCCCAGATGTCCAAGACGATCATGCCAAAGCATAAACATCTTTGGATTAGAGCACTTCTGGTGCATCACAACATGTGATTCAATTGTTCTTATTGTTGTATAATACAAACCAGAAGAGAAAGCAAGCATTTTTTCTAATATGAGCTTCTGGCCCGAAATTATTGAAGTAATATAAAGATATTCGTCACTGCCTTCATTAGTAGTTTCAACATGATAACCATTTAGACGAATATCCTTAAAACTGATTAAATTTCTTCTAGATTTAGAAGAATACAAAGCATTGTCAATATAAAATTTTCTTCCTTTTGGCAATATGATATTCGCTCTTCCAGAGCCTTCAATTAGGTTTGATGAACCTGATATTGTGTTGACACTAGCTTTGTTTAATATTAAGTATTGAAAATATTTTTTTTATCTCTAAGAATTGTGTGCGTTGTACAACTGTCTAGTAGACACAAATCTTCACCAATCATCTTGGAATTAATCATTCCATCAATATGACCCATACCTCCATATATAAATAAAATAAATATTAAATTTCATTAATCAAAACAAAATAACAAAATACAATTAAAATTGACAACGTAAACATACCATAATGAAAACGTATATGTATTACTACATGATTATTGTGATTAGCAAAATTCATTTTAATCAATTTTTCTTTCTCTTTTATGAATGCTTGATATAGGTCTATCAGATGTTTAGGCGTACGACAGGTACGCGACAAATGTCTTTTCATACTACACTTGTAACATTTATTGATCTTCATAGATCTTTGTAGGTTTATTCTGTAAACCTTTGTTTTTATATTCTTTCGCCTAAGTGTGGTTCCACTTCTAGTGGAAATGAACATTTTTTTTTTTGTAAGAATTATGAGTACGTTTACATTGACCTCTATAAATATTTTTTTTCTACCACGTCCACGATCACGGTTTCCTTTATTACCACGAAATAAAGTTCCATTTACTTCAGGAAATGGTGTAGAACTCGTTGGACGAGATTGGTGATTTTTCATTAATAGCTCGTTGTTTTGCTCAGCCACTAGAAGACAAGATATTAGTTCAGAATATCTTTTGAAATTACGCTCTCGATATTGCTGCTGCAAGAGCACATTCGAGGCATGAAATATGGTATATATCATCATAAGTGACTTTTTCATTGCACAGTTTTAATTGTGAGTTGATTTTAAATAGTGCAACTTCAGGTGCATCCAACAATAATGAGC
Source organism: Alnus glutinosa (assembly GCF_958979055.1). NCBI lineage: Eukaryota > Viridiplantae > Streptophyta > Magnoliopsida > Fagales > Betulaceae > Alnus > Alnus glutinosa. The sequence continues at coordinate 25,412,905 of NC_084889.1, read as the reverse complement.
TTTTTGGGAAGATAACTATCTTCTGGTACTCGTCTCTCTCCCTTAAATTATTCCACAAGGTCAAGGGATCTTTTACTATAAAGTACTCATTTTTTTTTTTAATTCATCATGCAGATGATGGCGAAGAAAAATTATTACTTTAGCGCTATCCTGCTGGGATGCTTGATTTTCATTCTTAATAGTATTTCCAAGATTCATAACATCAATATTTATAGCATTATAATGATAACATTTTAGTTCATGTTAATCTCACATGGATCATAAGATTCATATGTTATAATATGATTCTTAAAACTCTAAAAATTTCTAAGTATATGTTTGAATGTTAATTAACAAAATAGATAGTAAGATTACTAAATCTTAAAGAGACTTACAATGATTTAAGAATATCCCACGGATAGCTTTTGATGCTGAAGATCAAAAGAACACAACAACTGGCTAGAGCTTCGTGCTGATAACGTATTGTAAAATCAAAGAAAATAACAAGATAATATAAAGAGATTGCAATATGTGAATCTAGTTCTTCAGGAACTATGCATGATTTTTGTCTATTATTGTATGTCCTTACATACAACTCAATATTCCCTTTTATAGACATGGAATCATAATGAGAGGTTAAGGAAAATGAAATGGTGGTACATGAATTAAAAAGGTACATCAATGTATTACATGAATGTTATGGAATTCTAAAAGATGACATGAATGTGGAGAATTCCAAGAGATGGAACTAAATGGTCATCCCACCAAATGCATGAATGCATTCATAACATGGAGGATTTTATAGAGATTTTTTTATATAAATAAAAAATTAAAACATACTCCATAATTATTAACGCAGTTTAAAATCATTGGCATATTTTCTAATTCCAACAAGTTGATGTATCTTTCACATTATTTGTCTGAATATCTACATTAGAGCCACGCACCACATGGGGTAGAATCATAATATCAAAAAATGCAAGGCAAAACTAAAATTAACACTTTCTAAGGGGTAAAAACAAATATTTAAAGGGTTTATTCTATACAAACCTATAATTTTGAGGGAATTTTTAAAACGATTAGGGGACTAATTGAGGGGTGGAGGGAGGGGGTCCGAAAGGTGTCAAACGCCCCCCCTTCTGCCCCCAATTTTTTTTTACCCCAGTATAAATTCCTTAGATGCCCACCCTTTGCCACTCATTAGGGTCAATCAATATTACCAACAAAGAATAAGGAAAACAACGAGCTTCAGTCTCTGTATTTTACTTTCTCGCAATCCCATTCATTGTTTGTGTGTTTTAAAGTTTCAGATTTAGGGTATTTTTGTTAGTGTGAAGACATTAATATTTTTTGATGGTAGGTGGAGAGATTGATACAATTGGTAGTAGTGGTAGACAAGCGGGGGTTATTAACCGCTAATAATCGGATAACAGGAAATAACCGCTACCGTATAACTAGATACCTTGGTTGTGAGCATCACCCTCCATTACTATGGCCTGAAAACCTAACTCTTTGCAAAATTCCACCCCATATTTTGCTGCTAAAGCTTTCACTGTCACTGGGTTGATTATATAATGAGAAGCAGCAAAATAGGTGTAAGGGAGAATATTGCACGATTTGATCCATCAATAGGGTTGATGTTCAAGATAAGGCAAATAGCAAAGCACATCACACTATCACAATAGCTACAATGAACAGCCGGCATCCAAGTTCCCTCAGTAGCCATCCTCTTGATTGTAAAGGCTAGCACATTAGAGGCCTGACGTTGTTGCATGAATCTCATTTGTGGAGGAAAACTGCCAGAGCGATCCCAATGGCAATTGAATAAAATGTTTTCAACTCAACCATGTATTTGTCTTCAAGGGATAGCTTAATCGGCTGGAGACCACGCCTCATGAAGTGAAAGTCACTATTTCGAATTCCCTCTTCCTTTTTCCCCTCTTATGTGGACATGTCAAAAAAAAAAAAAAAAAAAAAAAAAAAACTGAACCATGTATTTAATTGGTATGATGGATGCAACAACTGCTAAAGTAAGCAGAATTGCCAAAATAAGCAGCCAAGATGTCCAAACCTTTATATATATATTCGAGTAACCCGTAATCAGTAGTATTTACTATTTACTTATTTAGCATTCAATATTTAAAGGTTGGATGTTGGATTAAAAAAAAAAAAAAATAACAGTATATGAAAACCGGTTACCCGATTAATAACCAGTTTTTAATAACCGGATAATCGGCATTTGGAAATAACTACAATCAAATGTGAATAACCGGGTACCTTGGTTGCGGTTGCATTTATGAGGAAATAACCGCAATCGCAACCGGTTGTACTAATTAGTAGTTTAAAAGAGACATTGACAATGAGATAATAGTTTAAAGGGAATATGTATACCTATGGTTAGGGGTGGGCATGGGGTAGTTTTTCGCCCTTTTTGGCCCCGCCCCTCACCCCTGCGGGTTGGCCAAATTGGACCCGTAAACCACATATTATAAGTGGAATTCATGCGGTGCGGGTATGGGCAGGGCAGGGGGTGCGGGTTTGTGGGGGGTGTGGGTGCCAACCACTACCATGTCCCTACCGGAGTCTAAAGTCGACGATGAAAATTTCATTGACACGTGACTCGAAGCCAAAACATACCGGCTTGAGAAGTTCCGGAACAAAGCATAATCATCATCGGCGTTGAAGAAAGAAGATGAAGAGGTGAAATTTAGGCGTCGACATAGTATGAAGAGAGGAGAAAAAGGGAGGTTGTAGCGCTGTGCAGCGTAGGGGAAGAAAAGAAGAAGATGAAGAACAAGGGGAAGGGTTTTTGACTTTTTTTTGGGGTGTTGTGTTTTTGCCACTTCCTAGCCTTTAATGATTATCCACGTGGCTTATATTCTGTTGTTGCGGCCTTTACTTATTTACACCCTTTAAATTTTAATGATTTATGATTTATGATTTTTCAAAGGAACCTTTTATTATCAAATGACCAAACGCACCGTTTGGAGTGGGTTAGTTGTTACCCACGTGGCTTTGTCTCTTTCTTTTCCTTTCAAAGTTTCAGCCTTCAAGTTTCAGTGTGTTTCACCATTTCAAATTTTCAAGTTTCGTCTCAAAAATACAAACCGTACCCACAAATATCAATCTAAAAACCATTAAGTGCAGGGCAGGGCGATGCAGTTCATGCGGGTTGGTGCGGTTTTGCACAGTTTTGCCCACCCCTACCTATGGTTCGGTTTTTAGCCCACTGTAAATTAATTGCATTACCAATCTTTGAACAACTTACGTCGTTGGAAAGTTAAGTCCAAAACACAGACAATGGTACCTAGTTTCAAGTTAAGCGAGTGAGCCAACAAGCCCAAAAAACTAGACCTTTTTTGGGTACAAATCTATCCACTTTTCAAATTCGGCAGATTGTTGTATTACGGGCCTAATGGGCCTTTTGCTTGGCCCAAAACCTAAAGGACACCCCCTAAAGCCAATTAGCCATTAGGCTTTTAGCTATAGGCAGAGCAACCAAGCAAAACATATCAAATCGAGCTCAATTGTAGGTAGGATTTCACTGATTTTCTGCCTACAATTCCATCTAAACCAATTAGATTTCTAAAAATTCTCAAGCAAAAACTGAAATCCCTAATTTCAATGATGCATGCATCATTTTTCAATTTAAAAATAAATGGTTAGATTATATTTTGAGCTTTTTTTTTTTTTTTTTTTCTTTTTTCTTTTTTCTTTTTTATAAAACGCCATAACCATAACCGTTTTTTCATGGGTTTGAAAATGCATGGTTTTAAAAATGTTGTTTATGAAATGTCATAGTCGTTTTGCCAGTTGCACATTTTAAAGAGAGGGTTTGTACGTACATGGTAATAAAAAACAGAACTCTATTTTTCTTTTTGTTTTCATTTTCTTTTCTATATACATATAACTTCTTTTAGTCTATTGCCTACTAGCCTTTCCGTGCTCCATTTATTTTCTGCAAAATATATCTTTACCGCATTTATTTTATTTATTTATCATAAACTTCTATTTTCTTTTTAAATTTATTTACCCAGCACATTACGCAATTAAACTCCTACTTTAACATAACTTTTAATCCTATTTTCCCATAATTCTATATGTATAATATAAACTAGCTAAGCGTCTCGGATTTGAATCATTTACAACTATTTGTTCGAATTTGAGAGAATTCGAGCAGGTGATTGTGAGAGATCACTTATGAGAATTGCCTAATCAAATAAAAATTTAGTTGTCTAACTACTTATCCGGTCAGGTGGGTCATATAAATAATCTTTCGATCATAATCACCTGACCGAATTCTCTCAAATTGTAAAAAATCCCTATCCTTCTTTGAAAGCTTCAAATCGAAGAAAAAGAAGATATAAGAAAAGGAAAAGTCGACCCATTGTATCGTTCCATATCAAAATAAAATTAAACCATCAACATGATAATTAACATCGGAATTAGGAAATCATAAAAATTTGAAAAAGCAAGAGAAATCAATCCTCTAAAAGATATAATATAAAGTTTATACAAACATTAGGAACTCAGACTCTTATTTTATGCTTGAGGTGGTCCCCCTGGTCTAATCGCATGCTGCGGCTTGGCTCTAGAGGGAGCAGGCGGTGGGTTTGGCAGGGGTCTACCTACAAAAAGCCCATAATTTGAATCCATATTCAGATTCAGTTTGAACTCAAATTTCAATCATTTCTCCAGCTTCAAAACTAATATGTTGGCATATATATATATTCCCTAAAAATAATTCAGATGCAGATTACACTCACTAGATAAAGCATTTTTAGGGAGAAAAAAAAAAGAAAAAAAAAAAGAAAAAAAAGAGAGATAAAAAAATGGTGTGACTTGGAATAAGAGGTATGAAAGTTAGAGGACACGAACCTGCGTTAACATGAGATAGCTGCATGGTAAAGATGGAGGCAATGAATATGATCAGAATGAGAGGGCGAAATAAGATAGAGAAACCCATGAATCTTTTGATCCTTTGGAGATTGGAGAAACCATGACCTTTTTCACACCTTCAATGGCCTCATTTTAAACAAATAGGGTGCATGGGTGAAAGCCGTGTTGACCAAAAAAAAAAATGTAGTGAGTCATGAAGAGAGAGAAAGTCATTTTGACCCACAGTCAACTTTTTTGTCTTTTAATTGTAGGAATTGATGACTAATTGTTGAAAAAATGAATTCATATATGATCAACTCCATCGAAACTAATTTATATATCGATAGATCGATATGGCCGGGCATGACGGGAAAGCTGCGTTGTGGAATTTAACGCAAGAGACAAGAAACTTCAATAAAATTTCTAAACAAATATGTAATGAAAGACTATTAAGTATGACAAGGAAGGTGGTTAAAATGTTCACTAATTGTTAAGAGTATTTTTTTATAATTTAATATTTGTTAATTAATTGTAAATTTTATTTGTTAAAATGGGTTAAAATATAGAATATAATAATATTTAACTAAGTCCAATATATTTGGGAGAACTTTGATTCTAATTTTTTTTTTTTTTTTTTTTTTTTTAATTTTTTCCTGAAACGTGCTTTCACAGTTATAGATTAACTGGAATTACATTGGTCATTACAAACAGTGTCAACAATAAACGGTAGACTAGACTTGACCCATGACTGGTTCAGATGGTGAATAGCTGCCCTTCGAGCAAGTAGGTGAGCCACTTGATTTCCTTCTCTCCGCACATGAGTAACTGACCACACCTGGAGCGTAGCTAAGAGGGTCTTAGCTTCGTGGATCAAGTTCCCATATTTCCGAGAACCAAAATTCTCGTGACTAACAGTGTAACAACTCAAGAAAAAGTGCTAGTTACATTTAGCTCTCACTTTAAAATGATTAATCGATTTGGAGTTTTTTTAAAATTTCTTATAAAACCTAGTTTTACTTAATAACTATGCAATGTGGGTCTTAGCACTCATAATATCTTTATAAACCATTCACTCTATATGAGCTATTCATCTTTTTTCAATATGAGACCGGAGTATTACAGAGAGCCCCTACAATCTCATGAGCATCACCCTGCATTACTATGACCTGAAAACCCAACTCTTTGCAGAATTCCACCCCATATTTTGCTGCTAAAGCTTCCGCTGTCACTAGGTCGGTTATATACGGTTGAAAGAGGCATCTTGACCCCCGCACCTGCCCCGTATGATCTCAGGCAGCCAGTCCCACTCCCATTGTATTGGACTGTCGATCGATCGCCACATCCCATGCATAAGCAAATACACTTGAGTTTTTGTGAGCTCACTTTTATTGTGCAAATATGACATCAAAGCACGTAGATATATATTCTACTGCAAGGAAAGGAAAACTCAAAATACATACAACATAACAGCGAAAGACATCGCTAAATTCCCAAAGCCGTGTGTGGCATATAGAACTAATTAAGTTATTTTCCTCACCATTAGTTCCGGCCTCTTCACATGTATAATTAAGCAACTTTATTAATGCTACCATCTCAGAGCAACGTACACCTTATTTATGGAAACACCGGTGGCGGCGCTGGCTTACTATATGAAGGCCGGCAATTACTTTATATAAGAAATAAATAAGTTAATTGAGCAGCTCCTGATAATATCAACAAATGCAAGGCAAAACTAAAATTAAAACTTTTTAAGGGGGTAAAAACAAAAATTTAAGGGTTTATTCCTTACAAACCTATAATTTTGAGGGAATTTTTAAAACGTTTAGGGGACTAATTTACGGGTGGAGGCCGGGAGGGAGTTCAAGAGGTGTCAAATGCCCCCCTTCCGCCCCCAAATTTATTTTACCCCAGTATAAATTCCTTAGATGCCCACCATTTGCCACTCATCAGGGGCAATCAACATTACCGACAAAGAATAAGTAAAATGACGAGCTTCAGTCTCTGTATTTTACTTTCTTGAAATCTCATTCACTGTTTGTGTGTTTCAAAGTTTCAGATTTAGGTTAAAACAACAAGGAAGATGACTTAGACGACGAGTTCAACTCTTTTAGTTATTTGACGAAAATGCAGCCATCACTTAAAGAAATATCATCATGAGTGACAACCTTATTAGCGGTGACTCAAAATTCATCCCTGACAAGTGCTTATAAGCGTCAACTTTTGAGAGTCGTCGCTAATAAGCGACTATTAACAATGAAATTTAGGTCAACGCTGATAGACGTTGCTAATGTTAGAAAAAAAATAATAATAATAACCACCATGACAAACATGTCGTCGCTAATAACCTGGCATGAATTTTTTCTGCTCATGGGTTGAAGTGGCAAGCTATTAGTGACAAGCTTTTACCATTAGCAATGACAGTGGTGCTCATTAATAATAAATATCAGCATCAACTCCATTGTCGTCGCTGTCATTATATCTAAATTAAAACACACATCAACGATGTTAGTTTTTATGATTGGCTCATTCGGTGTCCAAAACATTTTTGTTTATGTTATTGGGGATTGGGGTAGAATTGTACTTGAGGTTGCAGCTGAAGACTTTGAAGAACTACTGAAGAATTATAAGTACAAGTGAAGAAGATGTCCAGACAGGAGCAATCCAGGAAGTTTTATTGTTCCTTGAACTGTCCAAAGACGGTTGTGGACACACCCTCTTAGGTTGAAGAAATGTCCGGACAAGAAGTTATTTATGAAAACTCGAGAACCCCTATTTGTTGTGAAGTTTTGACATTGTGGCATACGTGCTCTTGGGTAGAGAGATGTGCGGAAACCAATTATAAGGACTGATGTTCGGACAATAGAGGCGATTAGGGTTACGAAACTTATGAAACCCAAGTTGTCTACGCATATTAAGATCATGTTCAAACGCCACTACCTCATAATGGCTTATTGCTATTTAAAGAGTACTTTGTCTCAATCTTTGTCACTTTGTCTCGAACACACGACCTTGAGAGGCTCCATAGAAAGTATTGAGAGACACGTCCCAAGAACTTGATACTTGAGTGTATGTGTGACAAGAGTTTGTTCATGTCATAATTCTCGGAATAAGAAGATTCAGGCAAAATGATCAATGTGATGTAACTGCAGAAACGGGGTAACATGTTAGGACTGCACAAACAAAGTCTACTAGTAGAGATCGGTAAGGTGTCACTTTCAAAAGATCGGCCAACATAGGACTTGTTGGGGAAATTATCATTTGCCAAGGCCCGAAATAGCCCATGATTGAACTAGTGGGCCCAGCCGGTCCAACCGACGCGAAGAGACCTGAGAAGACCTAGTCAGTTATGGGGTGTCGAATATTCCTTGAAGAATCTTATGAATGACCTCGGTCACCAGAACCGGGGATAAGCACGGCTAAACTGTCCTGGAACACCATCGTCTCGGGAATGCTAGAAGAATACATACAAAATGCCCATATCCAGTTGGTCCCGAGAACGACTTTCTTGGGATCACTACGAGTCGATATGGATGAAACATGCGGAAATATTTATCTTGATATTACGCCCGGAATTTATGGGATAAGGTTTGATCCCATAATCACTAGAAAGGCGGAGGACTCTCCTAATAGTGTTGCAGGGATGGGGGCTGATGCGACCAGAGAAGAGATCCGTAAGGTCATGTTTTCTATGAATAGGAATAAGGCTCCTGGCTCAGATGGTTTTTCGGCCAGATTCTATCATAAGGCCTGGCCTGTAGTTGGTCATTGTGTTGAAGATGCTATCTTGGAATTTTTTGGCTCAAGGAGACTTCTTAGAGAGGTTAATTCTACGATCATTACACTTGTCGCAAAGAAGAAAAATCCATCTTCCATTGGAGAGTATAGGCCAATATCTTGCTGTAATGTGATATATAAGTGTATCACTAAAATTCTGGCCAATAGACTTCTTCCTAGTCTAGATGAGGTAGTTAGTCTCAATCAATGGGCTTTTATCCCTAGGCGAAGCATAGCAGAAAACATCTTATTGGCTCAAGCTTTGGTCAGCGATTATCACAAGGAAAAGGGGTCTCCTAGATGCACTTTAAAGGTTGATTTAGTGAAGGCATATGATTCGGTTAGCTGGGATTTCATTATCTACTGCCTTAGCTGTTTTGGTGCTCCTCCCAAGTTCGTTGGCTGGGTTAAAACTTGCATTTCTACCCCTAGTTTCTCTATTGCCTTAAATGGATCCCTGGTGGGCAGCATGCAACAACCATGATTTCCGGTTTCATCCTAAATGTTCTTCTCTCAAGCTAACTCATCTATGATTTGCTGACGATTTACTTATCTTTTCAGCTGCTAAGTTGTGTTCACTTCGAGTCATCAATGAAGTATTGGCTGAGTTTGAAGGGTTGACAGGATTGAAGTCTAATCCAGTTAAGAGCTCTCTGTTTATGATGCTGGAAGTCAGCTAGATGCAAAGGTCTCTTCTATCATTCGCAATGGAGATTGGTTTTGGCCTAGTACACAGTCAGATAGCATCGTGGCAATTCAATGCAGGCTGACGGAGGTGAATATTGGTAGTACTGACATGCCTATTTGGAATTCTAAGAAGGGAGTTTTTTCTTGTTCCGAGACATGGGATCTACTAAGAGAAAGGTTGCCTACTGTGTCTTGGTGGAAAACGGTTTGGTTCTCTAAGGCCATTCCTAGACATTCTTTCCTCCTTTGATTAACTTTCAGGGACGCTTTCCCTACTAGGGATAGAATGTGTCGATGGGGGTATGGGGGCACTAGTCTTTGTCCTTTCTGCTATGGAAGACGAGAGTAGAAACCACTTGTTTTTTCTTTGCAGCTTCAGCAGCAAAATTTGGAAGAAGCTGATGGTTTCTTGTTTTATTAGAGCACTAGTAGCAGTTACCCTATAATGGTTCCCTTCCTTATAGTTAGGGAAAATTTCATAAAAAACATCAAAAAACCTCCCACAGCAGATACCCTATATTTAGATGAGGGTGTTGGGAATGAATAGTAATTCCCTATGTATACATGTCTACTATTCCTTCCCTATGTATTATTTTAATATAAAAGAAGTATAATTAATTGATATATGGAAGAGAGAAAAAGTAGGAAAGAGAGAAAAAGAATAAAATAAGAGTAAAAAAATAATATTTAATTGATATAGAGAAATGTAAGGGAATCTATTGTGGGGTATTTTTTTTATAGAGAATCAAAAAGTAGTTTTGTTCCCTAAATACAGGGAAAATGGTTGGAAATCTGCTGCTAGTGCTTTTAGGGACTTGAAGGTGGAGTGGGAGGATGTAGCAGCTTGGAGTTCGGATGCTATTAGAGGAAAGGATATGTTACCATCTATGGAGGCAGCGTAATGACTTGATTCATGGTAATGTCCCTCGGTCAGAGGAACAAATTATTGCTCATATTCGGTGGGAGGTGCGATCGAAGATCATGGCAAGCTGCCATTTTAAAGATACTGCTAGGAACCGAAGACTGATGCAGGAGTGGAATTTGCATAGGCTGGTGTAGTTCTGGTGTTTTGTAGGTCTGATTTTGTCCTGTTTTTTCTCTGTTTGTTACAGAGATGTTGTTTTGTGTTTTGTTGGTGCTGTTTTGTTGTATCTTGTGAGTGCTGGTTTGAGTGGTTTAGGAGCTTCCCTGCTGGGTTAGCAGGCTTTTTCTCCCCTGTTGGGGTTGGTTGTATCCAGGTTTTGCTGGAGTGATTGTTGATCCTTTGCGTTTGGTTATAAAAGGTTTTCATTCATCCAAAAAAAAAAATGCTATTTTTCTGAGTTGCTTGTTCTTTTTCTGTCATCTTCCAGTATCAACTAATACAGAAGATTATGTATTGACCCATAACAATTTTCAGATTCTTTGCTATTTCCATTCTAGGTACAGCTCAAGACAGTCCAGTACATAATCCAGGAAAAATCCTGCGAAATAAATTATGGGTCTGGATCGATTTCGGGTTTCTTCAGTCAAGACAATGTTGAAGTTGGGGATCTTGTTATCAAGATCAAGTAGGTTTTTCCTTTTCTTTTTTTTTCTTTTTTTTTTTTTTTAAAGTTTTTCTCGAGCTGCTTTTTCTTATGGCTGCAATGTAATCCTCTTTCTCTTTTCCTTTTTCAATTCAGGTTTTCATTTAGGCTACGAGAGAAGGCAGTTTCACTTTGTGTTAGCGCGATTTGATGGAATACTAGGGCTTGGATTCCAGGAGATTTCGGTTGGGAATGCTGTGCCAGTGTGGTAAAGTTATGTAGATTTTGTTTCCTCAGAATAAAGAACAGTGCATTTTGCTCTTTCCAAGATCTCTGCAGGTGCCATGGTTAGACTGATTCATGATTAGAAAACAGGTACAATATGGTGCAGCAAGGCCTTGTAAAGGAGGAGGTTTTCTCATTATGTGCAAAAGAGGGAGGTGAAATTGTCTTTGACGGTGTTGATCATAAGCACTTCAAAGGAAATCATACTTATATATTCCAGTCACTAAAAAGGGGTACTGGCAGGTAATGTTATGAAAGTTGCCCCTTTCCACGTGCTTGTTTCCCTGGAAATGATGAATTGTTTTTTCAAAATTTATTTTCTTTGATTTCAGTTTGAAATGGGAGATTTTCTAGTTGGGAACCATTCAACAGGTGACTTTGTAGCACCTTATTTATTTGAGCATCGACAATCTTTATATAAATTAGCTCGTAACCCATGCTATGCACGGGATTCTTCTTTATAATTTAGTTTCAGGAAAAAAAAAATATATATATATATATAAGAAGAGAAGCATAGAAAATATAGATAAAAAATGAAAACTGAAAAATACTATTATAATATAATAGTGTTATCTTTTCTTTATTACACAAAGTAATAAAAAACTACTTAATAAACATAATAAACTAAAAAATATCATACCTTGTACAAAAAACAACCATAGTAAACTTTCTCTTACCATCATTTTCTTGAATTTAGTGTAAAATTTACAAAAGATAAAATAAGTAATTTGAATGAAAAATAATATATTAATTACATCAAAAATAAGGGAAAAAAAAAAAAAAAAAAAAAAAAAAAAAAAGAGGAAACGAAATAAGATAACCATAAAAAAATATAGACAAAAAATAAAAAATAAAAAATACTAAAATAATAGAATAGAGTTTTCTTTTCGTATACTTTTCCAATTCATATGAAACCTTGAAAATTAATATTGTCTATCAATTAAGTACGTTAAAATTATGCATTATACATGAAAAAAAATAAAATTCAGTGAACAATGTAAATCAAAAAATCGTAATACCTAGTACCCAAAACAACAATTAATGTAAACTCTCTCTCTCCATGGTTTCCTTGAATTCAATGTAAAATTTAGAAAAGAAAAAAGAAAAAGAAAAAAGCAATTTGAACAAAAAAAATGTAAAGAAAGAACAAAATCATAGAAAATAAAGTAAAAAAAATATATATGTAAAATGATAACCACTAATATAATAGAAAATAACTATTTTTTTATATATTTTTTCTAATTCCAATGATATTTATAGGTATAGGAAGAAACTACGGTTAAATAGATATTTTTTAATTCGACCATCATTCTTGTATATAGCGTAAAAAAAACTACTTTTTCAACAGAAATAAAAAAATAATATAAATTATCAATGCAAAAATAAGGATAGAAAATCGAATAAAAAAAAACAGAAGCACAAAAAATAAATTAAACATATTATTTACAATTCTATTAAACACAGCCTTGGCAAACTAAAAAGGCAAACTAAAAAAACAAAGGCTATAGCAGTATTACAAACAAAAAGGTTCCAACAATAGCAAAAACTTTGCTCTCTTTGCTTTGAGCACCACTCTCCGGTAATGTAAACAACATTGCAGTTTTGCATAGTCACAAACCATCACTTCTCCATATATTTATTTAAGAAAGCGAGAGATATTGGAGTGACTTTTGACATCTCCCAATTATTTGACTCTTTAAGGTTTAGTTTGTAACGGACATTTAGTGAGAGGGAAAGCAGTATTTGAGTAAAAGATTTTACTTAAAGGAAGAGAGAGGTAGAAATTAGTGAGAATTTAATGACAAAAAAATTAGATGTTTCTATTCATTTTCTATTCAATGGAAGAGATTTGATTAGGAATATTAAACACATTTCACTTGAAATACATGGATCAGTTCAATTTTACCTTTCTTCTTCTTCTTCTTCTTCTTCTTCCTTTTTTTTTTTTTTTTTTAGTTTTACTTAAAGGAAGAGAAATTGGTAGAAATTAGTGAGAATTTAATGACAAAAACAATTTGACGTTTCTATTCATTTTTTATTCAATATAAAAGAGTTAATTAGTCCCACCGTTTATTTTACTTGAAATACACGGACCAGTTTAGTTTTATTTAAATTATTGATTTTTTATTCAAATAATCGCTTCAATGTTTAAAAAGTATGGATTCATGCCACGTGTCCTAATTGGCCACGTCCACATAAGCCACATGGCTAAAATTTTAAATATAATAGAAAATTTTATTTTAAATTTTTAAATATAAGCCACGGTGCGGGGCGGGTTGCGGGGGGGACCCTTGAATTTTCGCGGGTCCCCGCCCCGCCCCGCAGGTCTTGAAAAAAAAAAAAAAAAAAAAAAAGAAAAGAAAGAAAGAAAAGGGGAAAAGAAAGACGAAGTGTAACTCTTCACCTTCGGTCTTTCTTTTCCCCTTTTCTTTCTTGCTTCTCACTTCTCACTTCTCAGTTCTCTTCACTTCAGTGTCTTCAACTCTTCACCTTCGGTCTTTAGTGAACGGCGCCCAGCTACAGAGCTGCCCACGCCACGACGCCCACGCGGCCACGCCTAGCTGCCCACGCCGCACCCCATGACGCCCACATCCAGCTGCCCACGCTCACCGGCCACCACCCACAAAGTCGCGAACTGCTGGATCTCTCTTTCTCTCAGTCTCGACCTTGACCCAACCCCGACCTCCGGCGATAGAGAGAGATCTAGCTGGATCTCTCTTTCTCTCACCCCGACCCATACCCAACCACATGCGACAGAGAGAGATCCGGCCGGTGTGCGCGGGTTTCCGGCCGGATCTCTCTTTCTCTCACCCCGACCACCTGCGACAGAGAAAGATCCGGTCGGTGTGTGTGGGTTTCCGGCCGGATTTCTCTTTCTCTCACCCCGACTCAATCCCGACCACCTGCGACAGATCCGGCCGAATCTCTCTTTCTCTCACCTCGACAGAGAGATCTGGCCGGTGTGCTCATTTTTCCGGCCGGATCTCGTTTTAGCTGGGGATTTTGTTGTGAATCTTCTGAAGAAAATGTTGTGCTTCATCCCCGCAGGGATCCCCGCATACCCGCGGATCCCCGCCCCGTTCATCCCCACCCTGAGCCCACCCGCCCCGCACGGTTGCTGGGAATTTTTCGCGGGGCGCGGGTTCCCTTTGGGGAACCCGCACGCCTGTGGGGCGGGGGCAAAAAAAGCCAATCCCCCCCCCCCCCCCCCCCCCCCCGCCCCATGCTCACCCCTAATTATATATTTGGGAACACAACGATTTTGTGAAAAAAAAATTAAATCATTGCCAATTGGGCGACCCTAAAACTCCCACATAGAAAAAATCAACCCTTAGAATCCAAGAACACAAATATATTTTAAAAAAGACAAACATACAAATCAGTATCTCTCTAGCAAATTACCAAAATAACTCTCTAAAATGCATTATAATTTTTCCCCACAGTCGGAAAGTAGGAGACGAATAACCACTGTTACGTGCTCGCCCGCTTGACCACAAATAGCTCTCGCGTCGGCCTCTCCACCTCCCCTTTTGAAAATCTCTCGCATCATAAGCCTTCATTTTTGTAAGAGGAATAAAGAAGACGAACAGAAAGAGAGATAAGAGAAGAAGAGAGTAGCAGGTGTGTACCTTTGGGGTTTGAGTTTGAATGTTCGAGTAATCTAGCATCGAGCAGTGCAAAGACGTGCGTGAGGTTGACTGAAGTGATGGAAACAATAAAAAGTTGAGAAGGAAGGAGCCCAGCCACAATTTCTCTAATCTGTACCGTCCATTTAAAAGAACGGCTATTATGATGACACCTCATCACAATCCGCGTCAATCCCATTTTTCTCAAACGCACACTTCTTCTCCTCTATCTCCTAGTTTCCTCTCTCTCATTCTTCTCCTTCTCTCAAAATTTTCAGATCATCCCACAAACCCAGCGTCATTTCAATTTCTCCCAAAAAAAAATTTGCTCCATCTCCTCCCTCCCTCAACCCCACCGACAGTCACCCACCAGCTGAGCACCTTCAACCACCAGCTACCACCGCCACCGGTTCTTCCATCTCCGGCCTCCATCCCCCGTTCAGCTCCGACGACTCCAACAACCCATCGACCGTTCCGCCACGACGAGTCCAGCCGGGCCACCGCCGCGGCTGACGAGCCAAGCCGAATCACCACCACCGCAAACGACTCCGACGACCCATCCACCGTAAGGTCTTCTCATTTTTGTTTCGATTTTCCTTTCGATTTTCTCTTCTTCATACAGATCTGGTTTTTGCAGTTGTTTTTGGATCTGCTTTTTTGAGTTGCTTGATCCATCCCCATCTCCATCTCTTCCTACTGTACAGATCCGAAATTTGTTGCATATTCTACTTCCGAAATGCATGTTGTTGTCAAAGACAATGAAGTATTTAAGTGTTGCAGATTGGGGTTTTTTTTTTTTTTTTTTTTTTTTTTTTTTTTTTTCCCATTTCCTGCATTGCTTTTGTCTCTGTTTGTTTCATTTTGGTGAGACTTTCCAAGCCCCGAAAATACAACCCAAGCCAAAGGTCAGATATGTACAAGGGCGAGTTCGGAAGCAAGACAATTTTTTTTTCGTTGACCAAGGGCATTGCCACCTTGATATTTAATCGAATTTGTTCAATTTGTATGTCCTGGCCCTCCACTAGAACCAACTATTAGCTTTGCTTGTCAATGTTATTTTTTCCACGTTTTTCCCCAAACAATACATTGGTTTTTCTAATATTTTTTTTTTAAGACACTCATGTTTAGGCTTGTATTTTAACATCCATTGTTTCTTTTTCCCTGTACTAGGATTGTTTCTAATGTATTTTAACAACCAAACGACACAAATAACAAACAAAACAGAAAAAAGAAGACGCCTCTATTCCTTGTATTTAATTATGTTTGTTTGAATTTTTTTTGCCTCCTGCAATTGATATTCAACGTGACAACGTAATTGGAATTAAAAATAGTGTAATTACTCAAGTATTACAAAACAAAATAAGCTTCATATGATAACACCGATGAATTGTATAAATAAATGTCGGTACTATCTATAATCTCAAATCCTGGAGAATCAGGTTGTGACACTGTTAATCAAGGTTGATTTTTTAGTTATCACTTTTGGTAAGTATGTTGTTTAAATCGGAAGTTTATCATACTTCTATAGCATTATGTATATTGTCTTCTTTTTTCTTTATCTTTTTTTTCTGCTGATATTGGTCATTTTTAAAACATGCAGGGAGACATTGCTTGTCATGGAGATTGTGTTAAAAACATACATCAGAAATGCTACCGTGGACCTTACTTTAGTGTTTTGGTGGAGCATTTGATGTGAGGCAAATTAATGCATGGGGTGATTCTATTTGAGGAAATATTTTATGTCATTTTGTTCCTAAATTGGTCTGTATTGAGGTTCTGGAGAATGATTTGTAAATTGGCATTGAGCTCTTTATTCCATTTTGGAGTTTCCTGAAGATCTTCAATTTGGGCACTTTGAAGTATTTTACTTGATATTGAGGAAGAAGCTTTCTTTTGCTTAGTTTGATTTTTGGTTAGAGTCATATTGATCAATGATCAGAATACAAAGCTTTTAGATGTAATGTGATCAAAATGTAATTTTGTTAGTACGAAAGAAATGGAATCAAAGTTGGTAACAATAATATGTATTTAGAACCGATAACAAAGTTCCATTTTGCTAGAGCACCCCCTCGATTTGTTATTTTCATTTCCTTGAGTTGTCCTTTTTCTGTTATTTTTAATTGGAAGTCACCAGCCAATTAGCAGATAACTGGCCATTCCTCACCAGCATTGCAGTCACAAAAACACAAAGCAAACATAATTCAATTGTGTATACACAAATCCGACCCTTAAGACAGCTCAATTGAATATTGAATTTTACAAAATAATGTTTTAAATTTGAACTCAAAACAAGTACAATCCTACTTGAAAGAATAGTGTATGCACAATTGGAGCTGCAAATACAAATACAAATACAAATATACGTACACAAATAATCCTACATAGATGGTTACAGACCTTGGTGATATAAAAGGATAAAGTTACATAACTATGGGGAGAAAAGCATCACAAATATAAAATTTAGATGCTGATAAGAAACAAGAGAACACAATTGCCAAACCAGTAACTTGTAAAGCAACATTATGCTAAGTTTAAAACTTTAAATTCAGCTACAAAACATGTGCTCCCAATTCGAAGTCTCAGCTCAAGAGTAAAACCTGAAAAATCAAAATCAAAGTCACAAAGTGCAAAACTTTAACAATATCAAGCATTACAATTTACAACGGATTACAATCAAGCCTGAAAAAATGGACTCCCAATTCGAAGTCTTACCCATTCAATCCAAAGCGACAATATCAAACTCAAGAAAAAGTGGAAAACCCAAACAGCACTACAAAAACTTTAACAAACAACAAATCAAAGTGAATTCAGCTACAAACCATATGCCCCCAAGTCCCAATCTAAGTCTCAGCTCTGCTCTCAATCATCCATAGATTAAGTGCAGTGAATAAAGAAATGATGGGAGTTAAAAGTCATATAGAAATACAAAAAAAACCAGCTCTTTATACAAGATCAAAAGAAAACTTGGACATTAAAAATGAAAAACTGAAGACTCTTCTTCAGTAAGGACTCCTTTGAAAAATAGGCTTCAGCTATGTGATAATGAAAAAAAACGAAGACAGATGAGATGGGGATGATTTCCAGGACACTTACTACTAAGCAAAGACAAAGAGAAACAAGGAAATCTTGGTCCAGTGACTCCACTTTAGCACACTCCAATTTCAAATGCAAGGTCACTTACTACTATGGAGGGCCAGGACATACAAATTGAACAAATTCGATTAAATACCAAAGTGGCAATGCCCTTGGTCAACGAAAAATAAATTGTCTTGCTTCCAAACTCGCCCTTGTACATATCTGACCTTTGGCTTGGGTTGTATTTTCGTGGCTTGGAAAGTCTCACCAAAAAAAGATTGAAACAAACAGAGACGAAAGCATGCAGGAAATGAAAAAAAAAAAAAAAAAAAAAAAAAAAAAAAAAAAAAACCAATATGAACACTTAAATACTTCATTGTCTTTGATAACAACATGCATTTCGGAAGCAGAATATGCAACAAATTTCGGGTCTGTACAGTAGGAAGAGATGGAGATGGGAATGAATCAAGCAACTCAAAAAAGCAAATCCAAAAACAACTCCAAAAACCAGATCTGTATGAAGAAGAGAAAATCGAAAGGAAAATCGAAACAAAAATTAGAAGACCTTACGGTGGATGGGTCGTCGGAGTCGTTTGCGGTGGTGGTGGTGGTGATTCGGCTTGGCTCGTCGGCGGCGGCGGTGGCCCGGCAGGACTCGTCGTGGCGGAACGGTCGTTGGAGTCGTCGGAGCTGAACGGGGGATGGAGGCCGGAGATGGAAGAACCGGTGGCGGTGGTAGCTGGTGGTCGAAGGTGCTCAGCTGGTGGGTGGCTGTCAGTGGAGTGGAGGGAGAGAGGAGATGGAGCAAATTTTTTTTTGGGAGAAATTGAAATGACGCTGGGTTTGTGGGATGATCTGAAAATTTTGAGAGAAGGAGAAGAATGAAAGAGAGAGAGGAAACCAGGAGATAGAGGAGAAGAAGTGTGCGTTTGAGAAAAATGGGATTGACGCGGATTGTGATGAGGTGTCATCATAATAGCCGTTCTTTTAAATGGACGGTACATATTAGAGAAATTGTGGCTGGGCAATTTTTATGCTATTGCCGGGGATCTCAATCCGAAGGGGATAAGAAGGATATGGAGGCTAGGCACACCGCTAGCAAAAGTTTATGGTGCGTTTGAGAATTGAATTTTTTGAACTTATAATAGAATTTTGATTCATTGCGTGAATTTTAAAGTTTGACTTTGTGAGATAAAATTTGAAAAAACTAAATAAAATATAATTTATTTTTAAAAAAAGTAGAGATGAATAGAGAAGAATTCTGATTCAACTCTGTTCGCAAACGGACCATAATCATTTCAAAAAAGTATTATTTTTATTAAATTGTATTTTTTTTTTTCAGTATCATGCGTGGATGTGCGAATAATCACACTTTATTTTATTTTTTTTATATATAAAATAGTATTATATTAGTTTTATCAATAAAAACTTAAATTAGCAAATTACATTATTGAAGTGTACGTTATTACTCTCGTAAACAGTACATTTTACAATTTTTTTTTTTTTTTTTTTATAGTATTATGTTTTATATTAGATTATCTTGTTATGAAACCAAGCCCCTTTTGATAAATTAACTTCAATTATTCTCGTGTAAAATTTTTATTTATAAATATTAGCTAAAAATAAAATAATAAAAAAAATTATCTGAATCTTAAAAAGAATTTCTAACAAATTTATTATTATGAATATGATAAAGTTGTATCTCAAAAGCGAAAAAAAAAAAAAAAAAAAAAAAAAAAAAAAAAAAAAAAAAATTATATATAAATGTAATATAAAAATTAAAAAAAATTATTAAATATAAAAAGGCCTCATCTAAAATTGTCACCTTAGGCCCCACAATATATCGAGCCCGGCCCTGTATGTACTGAATCAAAATCAACTGTAATTTTGTAGGGCGAGGGCAGAGTGGCTTAGCTTAGAAATTAAGCAAGGTGAGAGAGTGGGGAAGGGCTTAGCTTAGAAATTAAGCCAGGCAGGCGTCTATGCATAAAAAGTAGTGTCGAAACCGAGTACATAGAAAAACAACATCAAAGGTTTAAGAATCTCTTTTTCTTCCTTTTGTTCTTACTTTATATATTCTATTTTGTTCTTACTTTATATATTCTATCTCTGCATGTTTCTGTCTTTTAATTAGTTACATTCTTGATCACTACCTTTTCCTTTCTTTTACACTTGTTTTTATTTAATTACAATGTTCATCATCCTATAGTACGAAAATTAGATCAATTAATTATTCGAAGGTACTATACGTACGTAGATGTCTACGTACAACACTTAACCAGGTTGATTATTAGCATTGCATGTTAGTCGTACGGACGGGACGGGACATGATGTTGAATGTTAAATACCTTCGTAGCTACGCAGACATAACTTTTTTCAGACCTTTTTCTCACTTTCGGTATTTGTGTTGCTTTTGATGGTCATTATTTGCATGATAATGGGTGTTTAAGTACCTATCTTTATATATTGCCAAGTAGTAGCTAGCCATGCGATTGGGTAAAGTTTTTCTAGCCTAGCTATTTTCTTCAGTACGGAAAGTTCTCTCTGATCTCTCTCTCCCTCCCTCTCCCCTTTAATTGGCATGCCTGCATTATGAACTTCTGGGTTTTGGCAAATTGACGTCCGGTTTTGCATAAATCACCCAGAAGAAATGGAGAAGAACAAGGAAGAACTTGATGGTAGAAGCTTAATAGACTTGGTGTTCTCTTGGCCTCTTGAGGATGTTCTCAATAAAGATCTTCACAAAAATCAGGTTGGTCGATCTGTTTTTCTTCTTATCTAAATTAATATATTATTAATCATATATATACACCCCATCTAATATCTATGGGTTTTTAAATAAGAAATATATATATATATATATATTAAATTGTTGGTAAGATTAGGAGCAGACATGCACATCTATCATACATATATATGACATGCATGCTAATGATTCATTATTAGCGGCGCGGCGACTTTTAGGTTGCCGCTAATAATCTCAACACTAATATAATGAGGCAATTTCTTGTAGTGTGAATATTGTAAACAAATAAATGATCCTACCATTTCTATTAGTAATATAGTTTTAGAGTTGTGTTATTTGTTACATGGATTCTACATGCATAGGTCCCACACTCATTGTGAGTGTGTACAAAAACAATTTTCCATAGTTTTATCACTATGCATTTCTTTTCAAATTCAAGTTTTCAGAATCTTTCACATTAAGTTTGAAGGGGATGTGAGAATATAAGATATGGTTACATAATAGCTATATATTCCTTACAGTATTGATTGTAATGATCAGGTTTGATTTGATTACTATAACTATCTTTAGCTTTACCTATCACAATTCTCCAATAAATATGAGTCTTTTATATTGTAAGTTTTATGAAAAAATAAAAGTAATATGTAGCCCTTTTTGCTATTCTCTTTGCTTTATATGTTTCTTAATTTATGCGTACTTTAATTATTCATTCAATGATGTACATTTTGTTCCCACAAACTGTGTAGATCGATCTTCTCTCATGGCATTTCCATTCATAACTGCGACATCATTTACTGACAGGTTAAAAAGATCCCAGAAACATTCTCGTCAGTGCCAGATTACAAGAAGTCATTTGTTCCTTCATTAATTGAGGAAACACATGCAGATTTGTTTTCCAACATAACAACGTTGTCTCAAGCACCCACTTCTGAAATAGAATGTGTTGTAACATCTAAAACATTTAAACCTCCAAAAGACTTGTTTTATGAAATTAAATTAGAGAGCATTAAAGATTCTGAGTTGGAGAGCGTAAAAGATACTGAGAAAGATGAAGGAAAATATGAACCCGAGTCTGGTGATATTATTGCCTTAACATATGTTAGACCAAAATGCATTGATGATTTGAAAAGGCCCAAAGCATTCTATCTTATAGCTTATGTTCTTCGGCCAAGAGACTTAGAGACAGAGTCTAGTACGGTATCGATACTGGCATCAAAGCCCCTTTTAACTGATCAGGAATACAAGCACAATTACGAGAAGGGAACGCTTTTCGCAATTTATCTTATGAATATGACTACAAATGTTCGTATATGGAAAGCACTGAACCCGGAAAGGGGGAACACAAACATTATTAAAACAGTACTGCAAGCCAATTCAGCTGTAAGAATTTTAACTCATTTTTCTCTTCAATGTCACACATCATACATTAATTCTCCAGTACTAGTAACCATCTCTTTAAAGACTCACATTACTGATGCATTATATATTTAATCCTAACAGGATAATGAAAATTGTTTGACTTGCGTTTCTAAAGGAAAAAACAGTCCTGCCCCTTCTAATCTACAGGACATGATCGACTCTAATAATCTAAATGGCTCTCAAGAAGCTGCGGTTTTAAGCTGCATTGGTATGAGAGACTGCAATCATCAGAATCCTGTCAAACTGATATGGGGCCCTCCAGGGACTGGGAAAACAAAGACCGTTGGTGTCTTATTACATGCACTCCTTAAAGTGAAGTGCAGAACACTAACATGTGCTCCAACTAACATTGCGGTTCTGGAAGTTACAACACGGCTGCTGGGGTTGGCTAGGGCTTCGCAAGAGTATGACCCATACGGGCTTGGAGATATAGTTTTGTTTGGGAATGGTAAGCGAATGAAGATTTATGATCGTTTTCATCTAAATAAAAGAATGAAGTTTGGTGAACGTAAAGATCTTCTTGATGTATTTCTCGACTATCGTGTTGATGTGCTTGTGAAGTGCTTTGCTCCTCTATCTGGCTGGAGAAATGGCTTAGAATCAATGGTATCTTTGCTTGATGACCCGAAATCGCAGTACGAAAAATACTTGAAAAAAAGAAAGGAGGAAAACAATAAGGGGGATGATGAGCTCGAAAAGGACGACAATGATGATCCTTTGACATTTGAGGAGTTTTTAAAGAAGACATTCTGTTCAATTCATGAGCAACTGAAGTTTTGTATGGTTAATTTGTACAGACACTTACCAACTTCTCTAATACCATTAGAGGTAGTGAAGAAAATTATTAGAGCTTTGGATCTGCTTAAATCTCTTGAAACTGAGTTGCAAGGTGTCGGTATGGATTGGTTTACAAAGTTGAGTATAAGAGAAGAGTGCCTTGATATAATGAGATATCTGACATTATCTCTAACATCCTCTATTCCAAATTTAACTAATAGTTATTTAATAAAAAACTTTTGCTTGGCAAATGCGTGCCTAGTGTTCTCTACTACATCAAGCTCTGCTAAATTATACAGTACTGAAGGAAGCATGGAATTTTTGGTTATCGATGAAGCTACTCAGCTTAAAGAATGTGAAACAGCTATTCCTTTACAGCTATCTGGCATCCGCCATGCTATTCTCATAGGGGATGAGACGCAGCTCCCTCCTCTAGTTAAAAGCAAGGTTAGAGTTTTATCCTTGGTTCTTTTATCTTTGCAAATTATGAACATCTTCCACTTGTTTAACATGCTTGGAAGGTGCATTTTTTAGATATCCGAGAATGCTGAATTTGGAAGAAGTTTGTTCGAAAGATTAGTCATGTTGGGGCACAAGAAGCACCTTCTTGATGTCCAGTACAGGATGCATCCATCCATCAGCTTATTTCCAAACAGGGTGTTCTATGGCAAACAGATTTCAGATGGTCCAAATGTTAAAGGAAGAGACTACGAGAAGCGTTTCCTTCAGGGTAACATGTACAGCTCCTACTCTTTCATAAGTGTAGTTCATGGAAAGGAGGAAGTTGGTCTCGGGCACAGTCCCAAGAATATGGTTGAGGCTGCTATGGTCTCTGAGATAGTTGCGAATCTGCATAAACGTATGTTTAAATGTTTGATTGCTTATTGGTCTAGGTTATTATCCTAAAAAATTTGCTTTTAGAAAAGTTGTAGACAAATGATATGAATTCCTTTTACCATTTCCTGTTTTGGTAACAGAATTCCTTGACACAAAGAAGAAGGTCAGTATAGGAGTGATATCACCATATAAGGCTCAAGTTTCTGCAATTGAAGAGAGGGTTAGAAAATACAGCAAGTTTGGTAGTGGCTTCACTGTGAGTGTTCGCACTGTTGATGGGTTCCAAGGAGGTGAGGCCGATGTAATAATTATCTCTACTGTAAGATGTAATGGGAATGGATCAATAGGTTTCCTTTCCAACCTACAAAGAGCAAATGTCGCACTGACTCGAGCAAGGTATTACTTGTATATACCAGATTATGCTGCAGCTGATAAACGTTTTTGTTTCTTTCAGTTTTACAAATTAAAATTTGGTCACTGTTTCATTCTTCAGGTATTGCCTATGGATTTTGGGGGATGAGGTGACTTTACTCAATAGTGGCTCTGTTTGGAAGAAACTAGTCCTTGATGCCAAGAAACGTGGGTGTTTCTATGAGGCCAATGAGGATAAGAGCTTGGTTCAGGCAATTATTGCTGCCTTGGTGGAGCTTGGCGAGCTTGATATTTTACTCAGTAATGACTCTCTACTTTTCAAAGAGGCTAAATGGAAGGTACGTGCAATGTTTTGGTTGTCTATGCCTATTTGATGTCGTAAAACATCTTATTTGTCTAATATTTTTTCATCAATGACAAATGAAATTCTCATATAGATTCAAGTGAATCAAAGGATGGAAATATATATAACTTTTTATAAAGATTTAATAAAGTGCTTTAAATAGTAGACTTCTAGAAATTTTATTTTGTAATGATTTGAACTGATCTGAATTTTTATGATCACATATTACGTACCTTAATTAAAAAATGCAGGTTTTCTTCGACAATGATTTCCAAAATTCTATAGTGAGGACTAGCAATGTAGAGACTCGTACGAAAGTGCTTTTTCTTTTGGCAAAGCTTTCAAGTGGTTGGCGTCAGCCCCATGGGACTAGTTCTCAACTTTTAGTGACATACAAGGTCGATGGGCAGCTGAATCTGGTTTGGACTGTAGATATTCTCAAGGAAGATTCGTATCACATTCAGGTTATGAAGGTTTGGGATGTTGTGCCGTTATCTGATATACCAAGACTAGTAAACCATCTTTACATCATATTTGGGAGCTATACAGCGGATAAGTTGCATCGGTGCAAACAAAGACATGTTGAGGGGTATGAGTTTATCTGAATTTGCTTTTGAATCTATTGTTCGTTAAACTGGACAGCTAATGTGTGTATGTTTTTCTAGTTAAATTTAAACTTTGAATCTAATGAATGAAAAGTATGTTATCAAGTAGTGTTTAACAGTAGGAGGCATCTATTTGTGATACAACTGCTCATCTGTTTGAGTTTGCTACAGGGGTTTAGTTGTTCCGATGAGATGGCCGATGGACTCAAGTAGTTGTCCAGAACCAGATAATGTGTGGCACTTCACAAAACCGCTATCCTCACTCGGTTTGAGGGATGAGCCAGAAACATCAACTGCAACTCCTAGGTGCATGAAACACATCTACTGCTCTTAAATTTAAAAAATTTTAAACAATCATCAAGCAAAGGATTTTCTCTTCTGCAGAATCACTTTAAATAAGAACAAAAACTGCTTTTCCTTTGCTTTATTCAAGCTATATATATATGTTAGATTTAATTGCTTAATTATGCTGCATCCTGCATGTCTAAGGTCTCTGCCACTTACTCAGTTTATTGACTAAGGAAATTTGTAAAAAAGAAAATAATAATACAATTATCTGAATTTGCTTTCAAATATAATACAATTATCTAGTATCAGCTAATATGCATATATGTTGTTGTTCTAGTTAAACTTAAACTCTGAATCTGATTAATGAAAAGTATGTCATCAAGTAAATAGTAGGAGGAATCTGATTTTGCTTATTAACTGAAAAGGGCCTGAATATATATATATGATACCATTGCTCATTTGTTTGAGATTACTATAGGAACTTAGTTGTTCCAATGAGATTGCCAGTGGACTCAAGTAATTGTCCAGATCCTGATAGTGTGTCGCACCTCACAAAATCGCTATCCTCACTCAGTCAGAGGGATGAGCCAGAAACATCAACTGCAACTCCTAGGTGCGTGAAACACATCTACTGTTCTAGTTAGACTTAAACTCTAAATCTGATGAATGGAAAGTATGTTATCAAGTAGTGTTTAACAGTAGGAGGAATCTGAATTTGCTTATTATCTGAAAAGGGTCTAAATATATATGATACCATCGCTCATCTCACTTAGTCTCAGGGATGAGGGCCATGAGGCAGATGTTATGGTGTCGCATGGTTTGGACAGCAAGAGAGATACAAGAGCCAGCTCATGCAGTAACGTGGAAACCTCAACTGAAGCTCAAATGCCGAGTGTTGCAGATAACTCGAGGTCATCCTCTATCTCCAAGTGCTCGATTTTGTAGTTCAACTACTTGGGTGCTAGTTTGAATTTCTTATCCAAAGTTGTAACACCTCGATTCCAGAACGGGTTAAATAAAGCATATATTTTTATATGTAACATTTACATAAATATATGTATTTAAGAATTCCCACAGATTAATTAAGGCATCTATAATCTTTAAAATATTATATAAATCATTAATGTAATCATCCAAAAATTATAAGAAAAAACATTAAAAAGCCCCTTGAACGAACTAACAACCGATTTTAAAATAGTCAATTGAATTTTCAAGTGTACTAGCTAATGTCACCTATCAAACTATCAAAGTGTGTCAAAAAGGTCACTTTTATCGAAATATTCCTATAATACCCCTATTATCTTAAAAACAGAAAAAAAAAAAAAAAAAAAAAAAAAAAAAAAACTAAACTATTATTTTTTTTCAAAAAATAAAAAAATAAAATCAAGCTATGTGGTTAGCTTTAATTATAAATTGCTCATTGCGGAATAAAAAAATAATTTAAAGGTCTTCAAGGTAGACAAAAAAATAACATTTTAGTCATTATAGTCAAATTCTATCAATATATTTGACAGATTCTGTTAGTGTCAACGTTAACACCAATAAAAACAATGACATGTCACTCTTACAAAAAAAAAAATATCAATATATTAAACATATACATTTACAAAAGTAAATTACTCATTGTAGTCAAATTTCGTGAAAACACATGATGAATTCCGTTAGTATGCTACATTATCATCAATAAAATAACAACACATGCCACTGTTAATAATATATATATATAACTAAAAAATTTGAAGAAATTAAAAACTTAAAAAATTTTAATTGGGGTGACAGGCAGACTGCCGAGCCACCCCTTTTCTTCTTCTTTTTTTTTTTTTTTTTTTTTTTTTTAGTTTTTAATTTCTTTAACTTTTTAGTTTTGTATTAATAGTTTTTTTTTTTTTTTTTAAATTTTTTTAAAAAAAATATTTTTTTTTTATTAATTTTTTATTTCAGGTTTTAAGAGAATAAGGGTATTATATGAATATTTTGACAAAAATGACATTTTTGGCACACTTTGATAGTTTGATGGGTCACACTAGTGCACTTGAAAATTTAGTAAGCTATTTTAAAATCAACGGTTAGTTCAAAAGGTTTTTTTTTTTTTTTTTTTTTTTTTTTTTTTTTTTTAATATTTTTCCCAGAATTCTATATTCACCTCATAACATTATAAGACATTTAAGCCTATTACTTCAAAATCTTTCAACAAATCACTACAATTCACCATAATAATATCAATCACTTCCTAATGATCACATTATTAACATATCTCAAGTTAACAAAATATAAATTCAATATCAATACTTCATTATTAAACCACACTAGCTCATAACACGCGCTCTGCGCGGGATTCTTCATTATAATTTAGTTTCAAAATTTAAACATATCTTCATCGTACTTTTTATTATAGGTTAAAAAAATGTTTGTAAAATAAAAAATAAAAAATATCTCACATCTTTCAATAAAAAGACAATAAAGGTTAAGACCCTTAATTTTATTTTAACCCAAATATTTGTTCACATATGTGTAGTTTATAACGAAAAGAAGTAAATAAAAAAAATAAAAATATCAAAAAGAAAATCTAAATTTCAATTATTACAGCATATATGCTGTAGTTATTTCAATGGTCAAGATGGTGCTATAATTTTTTTTTTACAACACCTAAGCCAAATCCTACAAAATAAAACAAAAATTTTCACTCAATATTTAATTAATCAAATAAATCTTCTCACATCACGTTCAATACTTAATCAAATAATTTTTTGCCTTATTTCGCTTTCAAAAGCAAAAAAAAAACACTTCAAAATTTTTTTTGAGTGAATCATATAAAAAAAAAAATAAAAGCCATTAAAAAATTCAAATATATGAAAAAATAAAACCCTTTAATTTTATTTTAATCCATATAAATTAAAACATATTAAAATCTGTGTTCCCATATCAGTAGTTTAAAATGAAAAGAAGTATAAAGAAAAGAAAAAAAAAAATGCAAGAAGAAGACCTATAGATTATGATTATCAAAGCATTAATAAAAAAAATTAGCAGGAGTCTCTAATATTATTGGTGTGATGCATATTACATTTCGATACAAATAAAACCCATATAATTCTGAACATTCTAAAAAAAATACATAGCAAACTAAACAAAATGGCTGAAAATCGAGTAAATCATACAAACGGAAACAAAAATATTCCTCAAAACATTCAAATGAACTAAAAAATAAGACACTTAATTTTAGTTTAATCCATATAAATTAAAACATGTTAAAATCTTTGTGCCCATATGAATAGTTTATAACGAAAAAGAAGTATAAAGAAAAAAAAAATAGCAAGAAAAAAACATGGTTTAATCTAATTACCAAAGCATTAAAAAAAATTAGTATGAATTTATGATATTGTTAGTGTGATACCTATTATATTTAAATACAAATAAAACCCAAGTAATTATAAACATTTAAAAAAATACTGAACAAACTAATTAAACAAAATATTTTTGCACGAATACAAAATAAAACAAAATCTTTCATTAAACATTTGACGCAATCAAATAAATTCTTACATCATGTTCAATGCTTAATATCTCTTCGGTGTTTCAAAAGTATTTATATTCCTTTTATACATAACAGTCAAATAAATTTTTGCCTTGTTTTGCTTTCACAAGCATAAAAACACTTTCAAAAAATGGCTAAAAATTGATTAAATCACATAAACGAAAAAAAAAATAAATTCCAGAAAAGATAAGTCTTTATCTTAGTTTAATCCATATACATTAAAACATGTTTAAATTTTTGTTCTCATAGGTATATATGATTTAAAATTAAAAGTATAATGAAAAAAAATATATCAAAAAGAATACATAGTTTAATCTAAATATCGAAGCATTAATACAAAATTAGTAGGAATCCTTGTATGATACCTATTATATTTCAATACAAATAAAACGCAAATAATTCTGAACATGAGGAAAAAAAAAAAAAAAAAAAGAATTGTTCAACCACAAATTTCACAAACAAAATAGAAACATATTTAAATTTCAACCAAAAATATAAAAATACCAAAGAGTCCTACTTATATTATTAATTGAGAGAGAGAAGCTACTTGTATCATTAATAGAGAGAGAGAGAGAGAGAGAGAGATTAAATAGACCGGTTCAATTTTATTTAAAAGATCGGTTCAGTACTTGAGGACTGGTTTAGTCACTAAAAAGTATGGGTTCATGCCATGTGTCACTATTCTATGACATTCTAAGGAAGAACTCGGCTTTTTATATATATATATATATATATATATATATATATATATATGATAAGTACTTCAGGAATTGTGAGTGGCCCCAATGTTTTTCCAGTCTAATGTGACTGAAATCAACCATGCTATTGGAGCTGAAGGAATTGTGAATGCATAATGTAGGGAAGTTGTAACTCATTATGGAGACTTAATTTGGGATCTTTTGATATCAGGGGTGGGTTGCTTTTATATTACCTACTTTTTTTTTACTCTATATTATATAGAATAATGTTATTTAGTAAATTTCTATACAACTATCATACAGCTGGATGACATGGCAATAAAAATCTACCATTGAATCAGCACTGTGAAAAAAAAAAAAAAAAAAAAAACCAAGTGCAAATCCAATTATTGGTTTTTACTGTCACGTTATCTAGTTGTACGACAATTTTACAGGAGTCTACAAAATAGAATTATTTATATACATGTCAAGTTTTAGATCTCAACATACTTATGTGATTTGTGATTTGCAGGTACGACCCGGCAAAATATGTTCACAGCTCGGTTTATGTCTTTCTAATGGAGCTGAGTGTGTAAGGTCAGGGAGTTTATATTCTTCATTAGTTATTTCTTCTCAATATTTGCCTGTAGACTCCATATGACAGTTTACATCCTGAGGAGATGCTTCCTAGTAAAGCAATTTCTTGGAGGGTTTATCATATGAAAACAATGCATGAAAATCGATAGCTTGAGAGGGCAAATATTCTGGACTATCCCACAAATGTACCTTGATTTTCATTTCAATCGAGTTTGAATGGAAGGCTTCATTGCCGCAATTGGTATTCCACCCAAAAAGATCATCTAACTGATAGTCAAACCCAATTCTATGCAGCTTTGGAATTGAAGCAGTGGTTGAAAAGGAAAACAAGAAGGTATCATCGCCTGAGGATGATCTTTCATGCACTGTTTGTGAGATGGCTGTTATTTGGATCCATAATCAGCTAAGGGAAACGGGAACAAAGGACAAAGTACTCAACTATGTGAATGAAGTGACTTTTTCTAAAACCATAGACACCATTAGAGGGCCAAACCAGCTATAAATTTGTAAGCAATGTTAAGCATTGGCTTTGATCTTTCACAGCTCTGTAAGAGCCTGGCAAGTCCATCGGTGAATCAGTAATAGAATGTGATAGCATTTCAAACATGCCAGACATTACATTCACATCGGTAACAAACCTTTTGCCCTCACTCCAGAACAGGTTATGCTTTGATATCACAAATGTTTTTTTTTTCTACGTACTTGATACATGGATGTTCTTGTTAGATCGATTCGTTGAGTTGTTTGCCTTGTTCTCAACGTACTTGCCTGACTTTCAGTACATTCTGAGAACTGGAGAAGGCGTTGCTACTTGCAGCATCAGTGGATTTATGGCTATAGATATCGCTCCTCTACGGGGTCCTCTGTGGTATCTTATCCCAACCATCGCTAATGCTCATATATAACATACAAGCATACATGCATACATGCATGATGCATGCTCCTTTTAAGTTTTCGTCTCTCATGCTTGCAGGATTCTCGGAGATGTATTTATGGGGGTTTACCACAGTGTTTGGCTTTGGTAATCTTCGGCAGGGGTTTGCTGAGGCTGCTTAGTGTTCCCATCTGTCATGTCCGGCGGCAATGATCATGCTTCAAGAAATCTACATTTATCCTAGTTTGTGGCTAAATAATGTAATTTATGCAACTCCATAATGGTTAACAGATAATGATTATGAATATGTTGAGGTGCCTATGTGTACATATTTGCAATGTAATACATGTTATCCTGTACTTTATACGTGCTGAACAATTTTTCCTTGAATATAGAGGGCTTCATATATCTAGCAAAAATATGGCCTTGACATCTCAATCATCTAAGATTTAAACTCCTGCAAATATCAACTATTCAGGCCAAATTTCTCTAATTTTTCAGAGACATTTCGTTAAAAAATGTACCAAGGGACAGTTCCTTTATATTGGGTAATTTCATTGGATCAATATTTTTCTCATTCAATGAAAAAATCCAGTAAGGAATTTACCCCTAACCAAGACAAGTCTATAAAAAACTCTGGGCATGGGTCACATAGACATTAAACAGAAGGCTATGCGAGCAATACAATCACATAAACTACATAAACAAACATTAAACAGAAGGCAAGGCCAGCAATAGAAAAGGTACAATAATGCGATGCTCAGCTGCAAGGGTTAACTTTTCACTTTTCTTCGTCGCTATCATTGCCAAAAACTGAGGCGACAGCCACTTTTGGCTTCTTTGCAGCACTACTAGAAGAGTTCTGCACAATGACAAAGAAAAGCAATGAGTTAGTCAGAAGACTATTTATTAAACCAGAATTAGAACTAGATTCAGTCATTTTTGCATCGTTAATATGGGGAAGTCTCAAAACTCCATGGGGCTAGAAAGGAGCGAATGAAGCCAGAAAAAGAAATAGTGGTAACAGACAGCCCTTCATATTACCCTAAGGAATGGTCTGTTGTACATCCTGGTTATGGTTTAACATATTAAATCTATCCCACTGTTCAAATGGATCCCAAGTAGTAATCTAAAACCTACATTATGCATTTTTAACAGTTTATTTTCTCATACTAAGCCAAAAGCCACATATATATCAATACGTAACAAGAAACAGCAAATTATGGTATACAACCCCCAGCCACCATTAAGTTATCGGCACTAATATACTCAAAAGGAGAGAAAAAAAAAATCAATTGTCATTTATTACTGTATATATATAATAAGCATGTTCACCTCGAAAGCAGGAAATCATTTTAAGCATGCATTACAATAGAAGGAAGTGTTGCCGGTGATTTTAGCCATAACAATGATCATGGTGAATAAGGTAGTAGATATGTTGGTGCAGTAAGTGAAAACAGTCATATCAAGCATAATAAATGGTGATCGGTACTCAAAGAGATTTTCTTTTTCCTAATTTTGTTTTGCTTCTCCCAGTCATCAAGCCTGATTGACTTGACACTTTTCCCTGCCCCTGGCCTCTCACTTTGTTTTGCTTCAATGAAGACACTCAAAAGTTGAATAAAAAAATATATTCTAATACAAAGGCACTAAAGGTTAGATGTATATTCAATGCTAAGAGTCATTAGGGTGTTCATAACTTGCACAGTTCCTGCAGGTAATGAAAACGAGAAGGACAAGGAAAAAAGAAGTGCTCCAGTAAAATTTAAAGTAAGTTGATATGGATCCGAAAGGAAGCTGTTTGACACAACTGACAAGATGTATCCGAGAAAATAAGTAGAGAGCAGAAACCAAGTAAATTTCCCGAGGGCTGATAAATTAGTTATGCACCATTAACCAGACAATCATGAATTAAATGAATCTTGCACCCAATTAAAGTTTTTATATATACCTGTGCACGAACATTATGTATGTACACGTGCATGGGAAGTCATCCTTCTTTCCATTCTCCTTAGCATAAAGGACAACTAAAACTACAATGTTACAGTAATACAAATCCAAGATGCTGAGAGAGAGAGAGAGAGGGAAGGCATACCTTGGAGGTGCCACCTTTAGAAGAAAAACCAAACTTTAATGCCTTCCGCTGATCCTGAACTGCAAGTGCAGTAGCACCTCTCACTTCAGTGGGAACTGGAACCAGAGAAGACACAGACTCTTCTTGCTTCTGTTGCAGCTTACGAGCATCTGCCCTACTTGGCCAAAAGAAGGAAAAACAAAAAAAACAAAAGGGCAATTAGGAAACTAACGTGACTCCCCTAATTAATATATGTAACTCATGGAAAGTGTATGAGAATGGATACATTTGAGCAAACTTAGCCATCTCCTTCTCCTGACGTTGCTGCTCCCGTTTTTGCCGATCATCCCGACTGCTAGAGCCATGCATTTCTCTCATTTCTTTAAAACGCTGAAAACCTCATTGAGGGTGTTCCAAATCAGACAAAATTGACAAGTATGCCACAAGCAACAAAATTGCGTACCAACAGTAAGCGTAACAGGTCAAAATAAACCATTTACCTTTCTGTGATTGTGATCATATGAGCTCAGGTGAGCTTCGAATTCCATAGCCAATTTGTATTGCTTGTTGCATAGATCACAATAGAACACCTTGCGTATTTCTTTCACCTCGGTTTGAATTTTCTGCTCACGCTCTGCTAACACCTGGATTTTCATAATGTGCACGAAGCAGGCAGTAGAAGCCACCAGGTAATAAAAACTGCAGGAAATTCTCAAGACCCTCCAAACTTGACGGTCCCCTATATACCATTCCCGTCAAAAGACACACACATATGCTATATGCAGCCTTCTGCTAATTGGTGTGGGTTCCAGGAAAAGTAAAGCATCAACCTCAATACTATCTAATAATTGAAAATTTTATAGCAACTACAGTTCAAAGGCATACCTCCCGCTTCTTTGTGTGCTCCTCAGTCTCGTCTACCTCAACTTCAAGCTTTCTTCGCTGGATATTTTCTTCTGCAGTAAAAAAATCATCTTCTTCTTGTTTTCCAACCCCTAACTTTGGATCTCTGATACCAGATTTTATTGGTTCAACTATTCCTGCGTATTAACACCCCCCGCCCAAAAAAAAAAAAAACCGTCAAATCTAGAATAACATAGCTATGATAACTAAAAACTAAGACTTGTGGATAGCTTATCTTTGGTGCTCCTATATCATCCGAAAAAAATGGATTTGTCATAAAGAGAGATATGAGTATAGATTGCTGTGATGAAAAAACTATTGCATATAAAAAGCACTGCATCAGCTAAGAGACAGAATCCTAGACTCGAAACCGTCAATAGATATAAAACCATTAGGAGTACTGAAAGAGATGAGAAACTAGTAAAATGAAATCTCAGACTCTAGCATTCAACTGCAAGACACATAGCAAGCTGACCATATAATTTCGTATCAAGGGTCAGTGTTTAATTTTGATTATCAACATTCATCTTCTGTCCTGACTACTACCCTACACACGTAAATCCAACCAAATGAGAAAAGAACCTTGAGGAATGTAAAAATTCTATTCATCACACCGACTATAAAAAGGATGTGACTTGGAGAGAAAAGAGATGAATGAAAATAACACTGATTCCGAAACTGAGAGGCAGCAATATTAGGTTAAAAAAAAAAAAAAAAAACCAGCCATTAAGCAGACAAGATCAACACACCAGAAATGATCAGTAGTAAAAAAAAGTCAAATTTAGAAGCATGTGCAACGAAGGCATTGCAAGAAGTTCAGAAAGATTTGTTGCTAAAAAAAGACAATTTTTTTATTTATTTTTTTTCTTTTTCTTTTTCTTTTTTTTTTTTTATAATAAGTACAATGATTCAGAACTTTTTTTGATGAGTACTTTTTTTTTTTGCTAAAAAGGTTTTAACAGCCAATGGTTCAAAATAAAATAAGAATACATAGTACAGGATGTAAATATAGTACAATTATTAGCATCTCCCTAGAAGCATACCTTGCTCATTCTTCCCAAGACCCTTCCCCTTCCATCCCATTTTTTGGAGAAGCCTAAAACCAATATTAGATGGCGTCAACTGTGTGTCCAATGAAGCCTGTTCCACATTATCCAGATCAACATTTTCTGTTGGCTTGTGATTGATTGGCAAGCGAAAATCCTCTGCCAAATCATCAATAAGGGTGTCCTGATAAGTCTGTACCACAAAATTAAGATAGGGACCTCAACAACTGGGGTTAACAAAAAAATCACTGCGAATTCATAATGTCTTGGCAAAGAAGTAAATAGTTGTGTCATTGCAAACAAGATTTAGCACAAAAAAAGGGAAATTCACCACCAAGTCCCTTAGTCTTAACCTTTCACCATATCAGGTCCCCAGTTTATTTTTCACTAATTAAGGACCTCAGTAATGACCAAATGCCAAATTGGTCCTTGTGTCCAATTCGAGGTTTCTGCCAGGTGAAATTTTTTCCACGTCAGACCAAATGATAGACCACATGTACAGAACAGCATTCATATTTAAAAAAAAAAAAAAAAAAAAAAAGCTTAAAAACAATTATATTTATCCTTTAAAAATTAAAAATTAAAAAAAAAAAAAAAAGGATAAAAAAAAAAAAAGAAAAGAATGGAGAGGGTGGGCTAGGAGGACGGGGGGAGATTTACCCCTGCCGCCTCCTTTAAAGGGGTGGATTTCCACCCCCACTCTCCCCCTTCTTGTTTCTTTTACAAAATCATTTTTATATCTTTTCTTTTTTAAACATCAATAAAATTATTTTCAAAATTTGCTTTTACATCTGGAATGTTACTCTTTGCACATGACCTCTCATTATTGGACTAACGTAGAAAAAATGCCACCTGACAGAAGCCCCATTTAAAATTGAATGGAATGACCCAAGCCAAGCTCCTTAATTGGCAAATAAAAAAAACTAAGGTCCTACTATGGAAGGGCCAAATCTCAAGGACTTTGTGGTGAATTTCCCTTTTTTCTTTTTTTTGAGAAAAAAAAAAAAAAAAAAAAAAAAAAAAAAAAAAAAAAAAAAAAACTATTAAACAAGTTTAGTGAGTGTTTTAAATGTCAGGAAGTCCTACATATGTTGAAATAATTTCCTTAAGAAACACAATTTTTTTTTTTCACTTGGAAAGAAATCTAATGAATCCATAAACTGATGACCTACATGCTCCTTTCCAAGTCGCCGCTTATCTTGTGCATTAATTTCCTGTCTACCATTGACCCATCGATGATCCATTTTGAGTCACCTAAATCATGAACATACCAAAGGTTCAATATTCAAGGAGTGATTAAATTACTCTGAAATTTGGCATAAAAATGACCAATTTCAAGAATGCACAATGAGAAAGTCTAAACGTCCTTCTCTTGTCCTTTTCTAATATAACTTTTTTAAAAATCAGCCATTGGACGACCCACACCCGCGTGGGTCCAACAAATCAAACGGCTGATTTTTAAAAGAGTTGTATGGGAGAATTACAAATAGCAGTTCTCATATTCAATAGTACCAAATGCAAGCAAATAGGGTTAACAAAAGTTTACGTAATCAATCTATTAGTTTAAAAATCAAATGGCAGAAGAGTAAACAACAGCACAAAAGTTCGAGTAAAGAAAAATCTGTAGTTTACCAAACCCTCTTCTCGGTTGCCATGAAAATCGAGGAAAAAAGAAAATACATGACTGTGTAGGCTCCATTTTAGATTGATACTTGTTCTAATCAGACTCAAGGTAAGGAAAAATCTAATATTTTTGCAAATAAGGAAAAATCTAATATTTTTGCAAATAAGGAAAAATCTAATATTTTTGCAAATATTAACTGAAAATATAAAATGCCTTAGTCATTGTGACATCATGTTCACAGATTGCTCCAAAAATCAACAAGATCGGTTTTTTATATATAACTTTCAACAGTTTGTGACCAACTCAGAAAATGGGTTTCCAGGACATCAAATTTCCCAACAAGGAAGAATTACTGGTAAAGATAAACTCAGCTTATACCATAAAAGGACTAATCAAAAAATATATAGTTCAAACTTCAAAGTCACCGCTATTTCCAAGGGTTTTTGTTGAAATTCAGAAATGGGTCTCCAGAAAAATCTGGTTTTTCCAACTGGGAAGATAAACATTCAGCAAATGCATAAACTAGGCCCAAACTAAAGCATGCGTCTTTCAAATTCTTCACCGGCCCCAACATATACAAGCTCAGAATTATCAAAAATCAAAGAACTAATACAAAAATAAGGCAACTTTCATGAAATTAAACCAAAACTGAAACCCATTATAACAACAGATACAACATAATGAATTTTGAAAAAAATAAAAATAAAGAATAAGAAACTGAATCGTAGTAAAAAAAAAACAAAAAACAAAAAACCTAGATTAATAAGGCCACGATAGCAGGTAAAGTAACTTCTAATTGGGAGGTATCATCGATTAGATAGATCACAAAGCCTAACTTAGGGTTTCGAATTAGATGACAAACTTTACCTCAGTTTCAAAATTTCAGATACTCAACCCCTGAAAACTTCGAATTCAGCAGAAAACCTCAAAATTGCGTAGAGGGTCAATCAAAATCCTCAGGTTAAGCATAAAACTCAAAAAAAAAAAAAAAAAAAAAAAAAAAAAAAAAAAAAAAAAAAAAAAAAAAAATACTTACTTTAAACTATAAGGATAGGAACAATTTACCTCGGAGGCAATGAGAAAGCGAAAAAAGAGAGGTGTTCGTTGCAGTACCCAAATCGAATTGGGCTCTCTCACCCACAGTTCGCTACGAGACGCTCACATATACGTAACATATCCCGCAAAACACACACACACACACACGCAGAGAGAGAGAGAGATGGTTGAAATTATTAAAAAATTGGGGTTTATTTTTTTGTTTATTTTTCCATAAAATGGGATTAATGAAGTATTATAATTTTGATTGGAAACGCGACCAATCACGAAGTTAAATAGTCGTCCTCTTTTGATCTTTTGTTGTTGGATTAAAAAGTAAAAAGCTACTAGCAACGGGATAACCCTATATTACGAGTAATGTTAATGTCTATTTTGTCTTTTTTTTTTTTATCCTTCTAAAAAAATGTTACTTTTTAAATTATTATTAAACTTACGATAAACCATTATTAAATTTTGATCAAATTATAATTTTAAAAGTCCTATTATTTTTGACGCAAAACTAACACATAAAAGATTTATAGAATTACTTATATATTACCATACTGAGTAATGATAGGCAGGGGTCATCTTGCCGGCCCTACCCGGCCCTTTCCTACGTGGAAAGGGCCATTTTAGTTTTACAGTATTTTTTTTTAAAAAAAAAAAAAAAAAAAGAAATTCAAATTTTCGAATACAGCAAAACCAGTTCAAGGGGCCCCATTTTTCTCATTTTTGTCTTCCCCCAAATTTTCCCTCCCTCTCTCCATCTACCCCAAAATCTTCCCACCGTCGACCACTGTTCAGAGCTCCGTCATTCTTCCGGTTCCGGCGACCAGTTTCGCACGAGCCCGCTACCGTTCTAAGCTCCGTCATTCTTCCGGTTCCAACGAGGTCCCCCACCGTCTACTTCCATCTCCATCTCCATCTCCGGCCACTAGGTACTGCCAGGCGCCATCACCGTCGTTCTCCATCTTCGGCCAAAGCCCACCCACCGGCCGTCTTCCAGTTCCGGCCGTCTTCCATCTCCGGCCGTTTTCCAGTTCCAGCTTCCCCCCAAATCCGTCTCCTTCAGGTATTAAAGCAAATACCTTTCCTTCATTTTCTGACTGTCTCGTGTACTGAGTAATTAGGCTTAGTAAAATGCTCAATTATTATTCTGTGATGTTGAAAGTTTATTTGTTCTCTTGCTTCAATCCTGTGGCTTCTTCTGGGCCAAAGAAGAAAAAAAATTTCTCATTATTTTAATTTTGCTTTTTCATGCAAAAGTTGATGAAATTGAGATTAGAATAGGTTGTGCCTAACATGGACTTGCACAAAAGTACAACTGCTTTCCTTTTGCAAACTCTGCTGATTAATAGGAAAATTTAGGCTTCTTTTTGACAAAGAACAAAAAATAAAGAAACAGGTTTTACCTACAAATGCTGCTCTTTATATAATTTTTCACTTATATC
The DNA here is from genome assembly GCF_958979055.1 of Alnus glutinosa. Lineage (NCBI taxonomy): Eukaryota > Viridiplantae > Streptophyta > Magnoliopsida > Fagales > Betulaceae > Alnus > Alnus glutinosa. The sequence continues at coordinate 25,373,893 of NC_084889.1, read as the reverse complement.
TATACTCGTCAAATTTGAATGATTAGCATGCAGTTTTGCCGTCTTGTATTAGCTGATAGATCTTGTTTCAACACATTGATGAATTTGGTCAAAATTTTGATATGTAGAGAATCTTGGCTGCCTCCAAAGTTGAAATTTGCCCTGAATATGAATTCAAATCAATCTTATGATGATTAACGATATCGAATTTCCAATTTTGTTTTTAAGCATGGGACAAAGGGCGTGATTTTTTTTTAGAAAACTAATAGTGTATGAGGAAATTTACAAAACTACTGGCACTTATTAGCATTGTAAATTGAATGAACTGCTCTGATTGTTCCTTTCTTCAATTGATGAAACTGGTTGGTGGAGTTCCTTTTCTTAATCATCATATTTATGTAGTGTCTTTGTTTTCTGAAAAGTTGTAGAAAGACTTTTTATCCACTATAGAAAACATTGATAAATAATTAGTTCTCATTTTAATATTTTAGTATTAAATTATTGGAATTTCCATCTGTTATTTGTGCTTTCTCTCAAGAAACTTTAATAGATTTCATGTGCTGAAGCTCATTGAACTCATCAAAGACTGCCATGGAACTCCTTATTGCTCCATCAATGCAGCACCCTTATGCCTGCTGTAAGCTTTTGTTATAAAATGGTTTTTTTCACATTATGATTCATAAAATGGTTTGTGTCAAATCTGATGCTAGATTTGAATTCCATCTAGAGATTAATAGCATATATTAAAGATTGGATACTATGTAATATTCAAGTTAGTTTTAGCCAACTTTCTTTCATATTGAACATACATTAAAGACTTACCCTGTTTGGTCTAATTACATTCATCTCATTCTTGGTATGTTTGCTTTACTCCCTAAAACTGACTCCTTATCAATAGGATTTATTTATTCAAAAATTTAATTGCTTTTTGTTTAGCTTTGTAAATATGCCATTTTCAAATGCTTACCTGAGCTGTTTGTTTATTCTACTCGTCGTTGATGAGGTGTATATTATGCTTTCCCCTAGTTCTAGTAAAAGACTGTAATCATGCGTCTGGGCTCATTGTGTATATCCTTCTGTTTCAGCCTTTCTATAATACATTCTTTTATGACAAGTACTTGTGTTTCTCTTGACCCTTTACTGTCTCCTACTCACACTCACGGGGACAATTTAATTTCCCCCCATCAAATTTCTGAAACCTTTAGGTTTGTGTCATAATTTCTGAAAGTTTTACAATATTATTTTTGCACTGACTTTTTTGTTGGTTGGGGGGGGGGGGGGGTGGTGTTTCAAAACTTATTGTCAAACAAATTATAAGATTTCAATCGATCTTTTTGGGCCCACAAGTCTGTTTATGTGTTTTTTTAATTTAGGCCACATAGTTCTGACTCTACTCAATGAGCATAAACTCTCTCTCTTTGATAGGTGACCAAAAAACATTTAGGCTTTCTTGCTTGCTTTTTTTCTTAATTGATTTTCTTTTCTTTTCTTCTCAGATTTGTTTCTTTCCTCTACCATTATTTTGTGTTTCCTAACAAAAGAAAAGAGAAAATTTTAAGAAAATATGTCTTTCCTTCGCAGATTCAAGTGGTGGAAGGAGAGGAGAGCTTGTTTTTAATTTACATCAGTTTTGGATTAATTTTTTTACTTAATAGACGGAAATTAATAATAGGTGATGAGTGTCAAATATTGTGTATTTGGACCCCTTGATTTGCACTAATTAGACCTTTAGCCTTGTTATTTTCTAATGTTTTGGTTAGTTTATGTGTTTTCTGTTTCTGTAGGACAATAAGAGAGGAATGGCAAATTTCATAAGAAAATGACTGGAAATTCGGAGATCCTGAAAAGTCAATCGATCGAACTTAAAATTTGATCGATCGAAACTTTGCCCGAAGTCGATCGATCGAAATTTCCCAGAAACTGCTTTTGCAGAGCGTGCCAGAACGCCCAATCAGAAGCCAAAAAGCAGTCTTCCCTCTGATTTTCGCAGCAGAACACGCTGGTTTCGTGTTTTTGGTTGTCTCTAGCAGCAGAGGAACCCTAGAGGAGGGTAGAGGAGTCATTTCTAGCCCTAGCTTTCTTCTATAAAAGCCATAGCCATGCCTCCTTGTTGAAAGAGGAGAGAATAGAGTAGAATAGAGCAGAAAATCAGTAGATAGGTTTAATTTCGTGCATCTTGTAGTGTATTTCAGTAGTTTTATTTTCAGACACTCTCTCTTTGTAAAGCTTTTCTTTTTTTTCCATGGTTGTTCATCATTTTCTTGTGGTATTCTTAGTCATGGAAGGCTAGTAACCTCAACTAGGGTTGAGGATAAAACCTTTCCATTGATGACACTCACAATCTTGCTGTACCACTTGCACATTTAATGATATATCATATTAGTTGTTCAAGTTCCATTCATTTAAAGCTTTATCTTTTGCAATGAATGTGGTTAGTGGTGGAAAGAGGACATTTTATGTGTTTCAACCGACGAATACATTGTTTTATCGGTTTGAATGATGATATCCATTGTGATTGAATGATACATTGAATGTTTTGATTTCAATTGGTACTCTTTGTGATTTGTCTACGTGTTGGATTCATTTAATGGTTCTCGGGTTTATGGTTAAGAAACTTGAATGACACCCTAAGCTTAATGTTCTTTGGGTGTTCAAGTGGGAACCAAGAGTGTGAGTTGTAGGATTTGGTTTGGTGGATTCCTTAGCCTTAGTTCCTTTTAATTTGCATACTTCATTTCATTTCTTTTATTTAGTCTTTTGTTCTTGAATCAATTCTCAAACCTTTGGAACTAGGTTAAAATGAGGTTGATTAAACAAGACACCAATATTTGACCATTTCCCTGTGGATTCGACCTCACACTTGCACACACTATATTGCAAACGATTCGTGCGCTTGCGAGTACTATTTAAAACACACATCAATAGGCATATTCAAGATGTGTGTACTGGCTTTATTTTTATTATATTGATCCTTGTGTTTGTGGGCACATTTAAGGTTAACTGGGCAGTGAAATGTTGGCACACATTCGAACACTTATGCACACGGGTAGCTATTATATGATAGAAAGTACCACTTATTTGTTTTCTGCTATGTTAATTTGTTGGTGATTGTGATTTCATAAAATAATCATTTATTTATTTGTTGTTGGTGATTATGATTTCATAAAATAATAATAATAAAAAAAAATCAACTTGATTAAAGTACACCTATTTCCATGGTGGTTTGTTTCAATTAGGTGTCACTATCTGCATAATAGATGATCATCAGGTTGATTTAGAGGATTATGAGTAGCTTGTAATATTATGGTCCAAATGGCAATTTTTTACATCAATTTATTCAGTTTTATAACTATTTTTTTTGTATGTATTTTCTTACCAGACAAACTAGTGATCCTAGAAGCGGTTTTGTCATTGCGAAGAAGGGATAACTTAACTATGTTGATCTGGTTGCTTTGCCTAGAAGTGGATTTGTTCAACACCAGTTTCTACTTTATTTTGAAACTTTTTCTATGTAAATTTGGATTTCACTTTATGAATACCGCATGCCTTTAGATTTAGTTGTTAATTGTGTATGTATATATATAGCAGCAATCAAAACCTAAATGATGGGGTCTTGGTCTTTTTCTTTTTCTTTTTTTTTCTTTTTCTTTTCCTTTTTCTTCCCATCAAATGAGACGTTGGTTGTGGTGATTACTGATTGGTGTAATGGAGAGGATATTTTGAAGTTAACTTTGGCAAGTGCTCCACTGTAAATGAACTTGAAAATTAATGAAGTCTACGTACATATAGACTTGAAATTGTGAAGAAAAAAGGTTTTTGATAGATGGCCATTTGTTGGCACATGCAAGTTGCAGTTCATCCATTTATGGAAGATAGAGAGAGTCCATTGAGTTGTAGGGAAGTTTTGTTTCTTCCCATGTCAATTGAGTTGGTTTGGTGCTCAGAGGGTCCATCCCAAGCAAGTAGTTCGATGGGGTAAGTGAGGTGTTTCATCATTTCAGACGTCTTTGAAATGGAAGCCACAATCTCTTCCTAGTTCCCTACCACATCCACTCAATTCTTAACAGTAATTTCCTAGTTTTAGGTCTCTAAAACTTACAAAACTCAGTTAAAGAGACCAGCCAAAATCACCCAACAATTCAGTTTAAGACCAAAAGACAACAATTAAGTTTAACATACATTTAGGAAATTCGTACAAACAGAAAAAAGTCTCTTACAACTGAATTGTTTTCATAATTTCATTTTAACATCAAGTTAGTATGTCTAGGTTCACTATAACTACACAAATAAAAGGCTAAAAGCAAAATGACAACTAACAACAAAACACGAAACATCTTCTTATTATGTTGCGCTAATTGCTCCTTACATTTTTTTTCAATCAATTCCTCAACTTTCTCCTCCATTTTTTCAAATGTTGCGCTAATTGTTCATTGCATTTTTTTTTAATTAATTCCTCAACTATGTCATTGTCAGCCTGTCTTCTCTCCTCCATCTCTTTCAGATGTTGCGCTAACCTCTTCTCGTATACAAACATTTCCTTATCAGCCCATTCAAAAAAATCACAATCACCGACTTTCTGCATGAAAAAAAAAAAAAGGGTCAACAAAAATGTCATTAACTACTAATAACGAAATATAACACAAAACTAATTTCAGAATATAACAAAAATTACCTTGTAGTTATTACATCCATACCACTTTTTAGCGGGATTGGATGTGGTCCAAGAGTTCCTTAGACGTGCAGGAATTCCACACTTACATAACGGATGACCGCTTGACAAATCACTTGTTGTAGACATTTACTTGTGCCTAAATTCAGAAGCACATAACATAAGAATCTTCTATATATTGAATTGGGGGGCTAAATATATATTACTCAAACAAGAAATATACAATCATAACCTTCAGATAAGTGACAAGCTCAGATTCCACCAAAATCCATCTAACATAATAAAAAGAAAAAAATCCTCAAATTCTACCAATCTTCTATGCATGCGGTTATTAACGAATAACTAGGAGGATCAGAAAATTAAATAAAAAAATAACGAAGCATAAGCACACAAAAATTGATCATATGAAAATCATTTTTTTTTTCTTTAAGATAAGATCATTCCATAATGCTGGACATGTCAAGTACATAAGAGAATATTTGTGAGAAGAAATCATTGAAAAGGATGGGACAAAATTACCGTATCAAGTCTATGCAGTTATACAACATTAAACCATGATCAGCTTGCATAAAGAAGAGAAGAGGATGGATGAATTATGTGCTTTTGACTTGTGCAATTAGAGACAGAACAAAAAACATACTTGGCATAGGATGCTTTGAAGTCCAAAGATTTAAACAGTACATGTGGAGCGAATTTAATAAGAACAAAAAGGTGGCATGGAAGAAAACCAACTTCTTTCACAAACTATTCAGATTGAGGGCAAATACAATAAGAACAACTTAATGCATGTGATTTAAGATGACCAATTAAATTTTATAATAATAGTAATAAGAAAAACGGCTATGAGTCTGGGCATTTGGCAAAGAAGCTGAGCCAATGAGTATAAGATATCAGATGCACAGATGCAATTGTGTGCATGAACATCTCCTCCAATCTTTTTCAGTTATGATTCAACTGCTTTTATTTGTTTGCTAAAGTGCTATAATTATCTCCTAAAATCTTTTCGTCAGACCATAATATATTCAATGAGCAAACATGCTAAAAGGTGTTAAAACTACTGTTTTACAGCATTATTGCTTTTTCTTTGCACAATGTGAGTCATTTGTTATCTATTTTGACTAGGTACGCAATATACAAAACTCTAACCCTCCATCACTGATAGCAAAACGCAGAAGATTTTCAGAATGCAACTCTCTCTGAAAATTGAAGAAATTTAAGATACATAGAGTAAGGAATTGGCTTGTTAAACAAAAATAATGATGAAAATCATATGGAGACTTGGCATACATGACCATGAATAACTTGACTCAGCACAAACTCTCAGATATACCACCATTGAACTCTCAGATACAATCAAGGTTTCACAATCCACATAACACAAAAAACCACAAATCACAGCAAGGAACTAAAAAAAGTAAATCTGAAAACAACTAAAAAAACGCAAAAATGGGGGAGATCGGTACCATAGCCGGAAATGGGGGAAATCTGGGCCGAAAATGGGTCGCCGGAACTGGGGGACCTCGTCAGAGATGAAAGACGGCCGGAGATGGAGATCGCACGGCGGAGAACGACGGTGGCCGTTTGTAGTGGTTTTGGGGGAAATGGTTTTGGGGACCAAAAAATTGGTTACAGAGAAGAAGACGTACTGCACTGGTTTCGAATGGTCGCCGGACGGCTGGAGATGGAAGACGGCCGGAACTGGAAAAACAACGGAGATGGAAGACGGCCGGAACTGGAAGAACGAACGGTGGCCGAAGATGGAGAACGACGGTGGCGGGTCGTGCGTGGTGGTCGACGGTGGCGGGTGCTGCAGTGGTGGTCAACGGTGGGAAGAAAATGGGTAGATGGAGAGAGGGAGGGAAAATTTTGGAGGAAGCTCAGTGGTGGGAACAAAAATGAGAAAAATGTGGGGTGCTGCAGGTTTTGTTTTGAAATTTTGAAATTTTGAAATTTTTGAAAAAAAAAAAAAAAAAAAAAAACGTTAAAAGAGGCATGGCCCTTTCCACGTAGGAAAGGGCCGGGCAGGGGCCAGCAAGATGGCCCCTGCCTATCATTACTCTACCATACTAGTTACCATACTAACTAGTAATTTTTTATTTATTTTTTTTTTTTTGAAGGTCATACTAGTTGGCAAACTTGGTATTAAAAAAAAATGGTTAAATACGTTATTGATACCTAAATTTTCAGCTTTCTAAATTTAGTATATAAGTTTTTATTTGTTTCATAGGTATTAGGTGGTACCTAAGTTCAGGGGTAAAAATCACTTTGTTACTTTTATTATATTTTTCGTCCAAATATTAAAGGTTTGTCATGTGTCAACCTCTGAAGTTAACACGTGGTACTATATATAAAAAAAAATTAATTAAAAATAATAAAATCTTTATAAAAAAAAAAAAGGTGGTCCCCCTTGGCCACCATGAGGGTGGCCGGTCACCCCCACTTTGGCCAAGGGGGTGCCTCAACCACTCCCTTGACTAGTTTGGGTTGGGGGTGCAACAAAAAAAAAAAATGTTTGATGGGTTTTGGCCAACCACCCCCAAGGGCCACGGGGTGGTTCGACACACCCCAGGGCGGCCGGTCTGGGGGTGGTTCGGCCACCCCCAATGCCAAAACCCATCAATTTTTTATTTTCCTGCCATGGGGTGGCCGAAGCGGCCACTCCTCCGGCCACCCCCATGGTGACCCCCTCTTTTTTTCTTTTTCTTTTTTCTTTTTTTCAATTTTTTATATTTTATTATTTTTAATTAATTTTTAAAGATTTTTATTTTTATTTTTATGGTGTCACATGTCAACCTCAGCAGTTGATACGTGGTAGACCGTTAATATTTAAACAAAAAAATGTAACAAAAGTATTAAAGTGGTTTTTACCCTTAAACTCACGTACAATGCACCTATGAAACAAAATGAAAACCCAAGTATTAAATTTTTAAAAAAGCTGAAAACTCATGTACCACTAAAGTATTAACTCTAAAAAAACACAAACAAATAAAACAAAAGAAAAAGCAAAAAGAGGGGGATAAAGGGGATATGTGGGTTTAAGGTTAAAGGCAAATTGAATAGATAGTAGTATAGTGTAAAGCCCCAATAATATTGGTGTACAAGTGGATCAGTTATTAACCGAAAATAATCAATAACTACTAATAACCGCTAACCAAAAAAATCGGAAAATCGAGAATCCGAAAATAACTGCAACCGGATCATCAGATAATTGAATACCCGGTTGCGGTTACCGATTATAGTATTTTAAAAAATCAGTTAATAACCGGGTAATCGGTAACCCATTTTTTTTAATTATATAATAATTCTTAGCTTTATTAGATCTTGTATAAAAAAAATTAACATATTAAATATCTTATATTGTTTGGATGTTTCACAAATATAAGAAAATTAAGATGGATGAAACTCTAAACATTGATAAGATCACTGACTCCCTTACGGCGATTTCTCTAGGTCTCTGTATAAAAGTCGATTGCAAAGTCTTGTACGTTGTGATGGCTAAAATACTTACACTTCAAATCAGATTTATGTACAAACTTGGTAACAGGGACGGGGCCATCCACGTACACCAAAGCCATCATTTTCATTATTAGGATTTATGTTTTTTTTGAGAAGCAACAAATTTTTAATTGCAAAATCATTTTATTTATATTGAATGAAAATGGTGATATTAGTATTTACTTTTTACTATTTTGCAATGAATATTGAATGGCCGCCTAATATTGGATTAAAAAATAAAATAAAAAAATTCAACAATATAAGAAAATCGGTTATCCGAATAATCGACGGTTGATAAAAACTGCAACCAGTCTACTGGTTACTGTTACGGTTATTGAAATATAAATAACCAGATACTCCAATTGCAATTACAGTTATGACCAAATAACTGCAACCACAACTGGTTGTACAACCTTAATACCAATGCCATTAGACCCTTGTTCTTCGAAAATCTGTGTAACTGGCATGCCTACTACTTCTTTCCCTTTTTTTTATTAACTTGAGGTCATGAAATGACAATGGTCAAATTTGTGATTAATTGCCCTACCTCTTTGTGGCCAATTAACTATTGCGCTCGCTCTCTTTCTAATGGGGAAGTCAGGAAATTACATGTTCCATTGTTTTGGGGAGTAAGTCGTAACAAAATTATGTGATTGTGAAAGCACTAATTTGAGGAAAATAATTAAGATATAGAACCAATTTTTCTAAACATGAAGTGTACAATACGATAGAGAACCAATTTTTCAGCGTCCAAGGTTTACCGGCACAAACCATCGACTCTGCAGGCTGCTTCATTTCATCTTCTATTTGGAGAATTTACTCACTTTTGGATTTAATTAGATCATAATATGTTTGATAAGAATTTTAAGCTCTAATGCCCATGACTGCGTATCGCAGCTCTCTTTGCGAGAGAAGATTGTATCAATACACAGAGCGGTTGGCACAAACAAGCAACTAAGGTAAGCTCAGTGTCCAATCGGCAGCTAAAAAGTTAAAAGCATGCATATGTCAAACAGTCATAAACAAATACAAATCACGAATACTAGAGTTCCTTCTAGTGTTTTTCTGGTATCCATCTGAAAAGATATAAATGTAATAAAAGTCATTCTAAATGAATACCAAAAGAATACTAGAAGGAATTCTAACATCCCTCAAAACAAATAGCTCTAGAGCCCAACAGATAGATAGCTGTATCGCAGATCTCTTCTACGAATTCCAATCACAAAAGCCAACTGTATCTGCTCTGTTATTTGCACCTCTGCAGCTTGTTTCTCCAATTTTGGGAGTTCATGGTACCAAAACCATGAGAAGTAGCCAAAACCCCGCAAGCCACCCAGAGAACAACGGCTGTTATTCATAAAAAGACTTATTTAATGTCTCGTTGAAGTAAAGACAAATAGAAAACAACCTGTTAGAAACAACTAAGAAGTAATAACTTTCAAATTCTCATTCCCTCAGTTATAAAGAATTCACCAAGCATCTAATAAACATATTGCTCACCTAGTTATGTTTACAGAATAAATCGGAGAACCACATAAGGTTTCCGAGTAATTCCAGGTGTCGTACACATGTTTTTTTTGTATCCCTCTAATAATGATGTGACTTTTAAAATCACAATTTGATCAAAATTCAATAATGATCAATACAAGTTCATTGGTGATTTTAAAAGCTACGTCCTTATTAAAATGACATGTGTATGACGTCTAGAATTACTTAAAGTTTCTTCGTGCATGTCACTAGCTCCATTCCAACAAGGGCATTTCTAGGAGATACAGTATATCCCATAACGAAACTAATTAATCATTATTATGCCTCATATTTAATGTGGCTAACAAGAGCTCTATATTTCATCGGTTTCATACATGAAATACAAGCAAACATGAAATATTTTAAACCATTCTGTCATAAGCACCAGAAACTTTATAACAAACAATTTGACTACTAAAGCAAGAAAAGTTATTTTCTTAGTTGAACCAAATGACAACAATATTGAGCTTTTATACATATATATATATATAGGAGGATTGAAAGAAGTTTCAATCTCAGTTAATGGAAATGAAAAAAACCCGATTCTTGAAACTGAACCTTAGGAAGTTGGAAGGGAACAGAAACTGACGATAGCTTTAAAATCTGCTCTTAAGTTTTGAGAGCCTTGCCAATATGACTTTTTTTTATTTACCAACCGAACAAACATGACTTCTTTTTTCTTCTTCATTGCTTAGTATGTTTTATTAAAGTATTGATTAAGTGATTAAATTTACCTTTTCCTAGCAGCTTAAATTTTTGGGACAAGTGGTAATATAACATGCTTTTGGTCGGGAGCGAATGTTAGATCACTGCTTACAAGCATGACTTTGATGCTGGAGACGATGAAGCAGGTGCACTCTGTAGGAGAAAAAACAAAGAATGTCACTACGTGCTAAAAATTTGTACGTTACTAAAGTATTTAGTAACATGCAAATTTTGCACGTTACTAATTTAGTAACATGAAAAATTTTTGCACGTTACTAATGTAGTAACGTGGAACATTTTGAACGTTACTAATTTAGTAACGTGTAAAATTCTGCATGTTAATAAAAATTATGTCAATATATTTTTTAAAAACATAATATAATTTTTAAGAATTAGTAACATGGACAATTTTGAATGTTACTAAATTAGTAACGTGCAAAATTCTGCATGTTACTAAATATTATATCAATATATTTTTTTAAAAAATAATACAATTTCAAATATTTAGTCACGTTACTATTTTGCACATTACTAATTTAGTAACATTCAAAATTGTCCATGTTGTTAATGTAGTAATGTGCAAAATTTTGCACGTTACTAATTCTTAAAAATTATATTATGTTTTTAATAGAAAACTGGTTTTTCTTTTTTCTTTTTCGTTTATTTTTTTTATTAAAAAAAATTGTTTTCAAAATTTTCAACTATTTTTTTTTTAAAAAAAAAATCAAAAACAAAAACTTTTTCGTTGTTTAATTTTTAATTTTTTCGTTTTTCTATAATTTTTTAATTTGTTTTTAAAAAAATAAATTTTTAGTTTATTTTTTTTCGAAAAATTGGTTTTTTCGACCGGAGTAATACACTAGGATCGATAGGATAATTCTATTGATCCTATGATCATGTCATGATCGATCACACGTTAGATCGAACCTATAGCTGTGTCAAGTTTGATTGATCAGATGTTCTTGTCACAATAGATCTGACCGATGCACTAGGATGAATTAGATATTTGATCAAACCTTCACTTGTGTCAAGTTTGATCGATCATTTGATCATGTCATGATCAATTGGACTAGTACTTATTAGAATCAATTGCACGTTAGATCAAACTTTCACTGTGTCAAGTACGATTGATCGAACTCTATCACAATTGATCAGACTAATTAATGCACTATGATCGATCGGATGGTCTATCGATTATATTGATCCATCACAATCGATCGGATGATCTATCGATCCTATTGATCGATCACGATTGATTGGATGATCTATCGATCCGATCAGATGATCTATCGATCCTATTGATCGATCACGACCGATCGGATGATCTATCACGATTGATCGGATAGGATCGATACTATCACGATCGATTGGATGATCTATCGATCCTATGGATCGATCACGATCGATCGGATAGGATCGATACTATAACGATCGATTGGATGATCTAACGATCCAATTGATCAATCAGATTATCTAACGATCCTATTGATCGATCAGATTATCTATCAATCCTATTGATCTATCACGGTCGATCGGATATGATCAATACTATCACGATCGATCGAATGATCTATCGATCCTATTGATCGAATGATCTATCATGATCGATCAGATGATCTACCATGATTGATCGGAATATCTATCGATCCTATTGATCTATTATGATTGATCGGATAATTTATCATGATCGATCGGATGATCTACTATATTGATCAGATGATCTACCATGATTGGTCGGATGATCTGTCATGATTGATCGGATGATCTATCATGATTGATCGGAAGATCTATCGATCCTATTGATCTATCATGATTGATCGGATGATTTATCATGATCGATCGGATGATCTACCACGATTGATCTGATGATCTATCGATCTATAATGATCGATCAGATGATCTATCGATCCTATTGATCTATCATGATCGATTGGATGATCTAACGATCCTATTGATCTATCATTATCGATTGGATGATCTACCATGATTGATCGGATGATCTATTGATCCTATTGATCTATCATGATTGATCGGATGATCTATTATGATCGATCAGATGATCTACCATGATTGATCGGATAATCTATCGATCTTATTGATCTATTATTATCGATCGGATGATCTATCGATCCTATTGATCTATCATGATCGATCAGATGATTTATCATGATCGATCGGATGATCTACCATGATTGATCGGATGATCTACAATGATTGATCGGATGATCTATCGATCCTATTGATCTATCATGATCGATTGGATGATCTACAATGATTGAGTTGTAATTAAAATTATCAATTAAAATTATAAATTAAAATTAAAAAAATAATAAAAAACCATTTTTTTGAAAAAAAAAACTAAAATTAAAAAAAAAAAGGGAAAAAAAATGAAAATTAAAAAACGGAAAGGAATTTTATTAAAAAAAAAACAAACGAAAAAATGACTAATAATTATTAAAACATTTTTTTAAAAAGAAAAAAGAAAAAAAGAAGAAGAAGAAAACAATCGAAAAGTAAAAAGGAAAAACTAGTTTTCTATTAAAATAAAAAAACTAGAAAGAATTTTATTTTATTTTATTTAAAAAAAAATACAAACGAAAAAATATAACTGATATTCAAAAAAATTAATTAAAAGATAAAAAAGGCTCATATTGAGCATTTGGGGGGAAGGGGGCGTTCACGCGGGACACGAAACTTTCGTGACCCGCGCGCGCCTCACCCAAAAGACAAAAGTTTAATTTTTGTTTTGTTTTTTATTTTTTCAAATTTTATTTTTTTGTTCCTTTCTAAAGAGCTGCTTTACTGTCTCTCTCAACTCAGTCCATTTCTCAACTCGCTCGTCTCTCTATGTCTCACTCTCTCAAACACCGCCGGCCACCACCTGCAGCCGCTCTCCGTCGACCACAGGTACGTCCTCTCTCTATCTCTCTCACTTTCTCACTCTCTCTCTTGCACTCTCCATCACTCTCACTCTCACTCTCTCACTCTCTCTGTCTGTCTGTCTCTCTCTCTCTATCTCTCTCTCAAGAAAACCAGCGATAACCAGAAAAAAGAGAAAGAAGAAGGAAAAAGACGCTTCAGCTGATCAGATCCACAAATCTGGTAATTCAGATTTTGGTTTATTTATTGTAATTATTGAAATCTGCTACAATGTTTAAAGCCATCTGTGCTACGTCGCTACTCTGTTTTACATAATTTTAATTATTTTATTTTATCTGATGCTACCGAAGGAAGACATGATCCAGAAAAAGCAATCAGCTCCACTCGCGGCTGCCATCTCTGCTGTCAGGTAAACCACAGGATCTCACTCTCTGTCTCTCTAGCAAGATTTGTAAATGTTTATATTGTTTGTTGAATGGCAACCCCTCTGTAGCGATTGAGTTGTAAATAGTACATCTTGGGCTTGTGAATGATTGGGTGTAACCTTTTTCAGGAGCTTGAATTTGTGAGGATGGTGAGAGTCAGTGTGTTGAATGATGCTCTCAAGAGCATGTACAATGCCGAGAAGAGGGGGAAGCAACAGGTCATGATCAGGCTGTCCTCCAAAGTGATCATCAAGTTTCTTCTGGTCATGCAGAACCATGGTTTGTTCGATTGCGTTCTTATAATTTTATTTATTTTTTATTTTGTTTTGAAGGTTATATTGTGGAGTTTTAGTATATATGTTGACGATCACAGATCTGGGTTGAATTGAATGGAAGGTTGAACAAGTGCGGGGTTATAAGTCCTCGATTTGATGTTGGTGTTAAAGAGATTGAAGGCTGGACTGCCAGGCTGCTTCCGTCTGGCAGCAGCTTCATCTGGCAGCTCAATAATTTTATTTTATTTTTTAATTTTTTTACATAATTTTAGTAACGTGTGAACACATGTTACTAAAAATATATATATATATATATATATATATTTTCTTTTTATGTACATTAGTAACGTGCTTTTTTCTTTAAAAAAATTTTATAATTTATAATTTAGTAACGTGCAAAACTATCAGGCCACTAAATAATGACGTGCAACAATTTTGCGCGTTACTAAATTTTTAGTAATGTGCAAAATTTTGTGCGTTACTAATTAGTAACGTGGTGTCAATTTCTACGTTATAAAATTATTTTAGTAACTGTGGGTTTAGTCACTTGAAAATCACGTTACTAAAGTAACGTTACTAAATTTTAGTAACGTGCAAAAGGGTTTTGCACGTTACTAAGGTTAGGTTACTAAAATCCAAATTTTTTGTAGTGTTTCCTTTTCTTTTATGAACATATACAAGGGTTCACGCCATGAGAGAGAGAGAGAGAGAGAGAGAGATTAACCCTCCTCGTCAATGGCATGGAAAACAATTAAACTATTCAGGGTAACTTGAAATTGCAATGAAACAAACAAGAAGCTGACCCAGGGTTCTTACCAATGGGATGCCTCTTGTCACTCTTTCTTCCAAAAACCTTGATGGTTTATAAAAATTGCCATATTGTTGTGACCATTTCTTTAGACTTGTATAATTAAACATGGTTAGGCCCAACTGCATCTGCCCAAAAAACAATACCACCACTACAAAAATAAACAATTGCTGTGAGATTATGAGATACTATTCTTAGTTGTAAGATACCATATTTATGATTCAATATCTCAATGTCAATCTCATATTATTTTTCGTTTGTATGGTGACATGGCTTTTAAATTAAATTACTGTTTGATCAAAATTAGATAATGATTCATTTTTGATCTAACAGTAATTTTAAAAGCCATATCACCTTTGAAGGATAAAAAATAAATAAATTAAAAGTCGTAGGTATAGTATTACTCCTTCCAACTCCGATTGTGGGGAATAATTGACAAGGAGGCTAGGCAAACCAATTATAAGTTATGCTTATATGATTCTATCCCTGTAGAAAAGTAGAAACATGTCCCTTAATTATATAATAACTAATTAATTTGGTATGAATTGTAATTGAGTTATTGATGGTGGGATGGAATTTTTATTTTTTATGAATTCAATAGTGAAATATTTAATCATTTCTGAGATAATTTTTGTTAGTTCGTAGGGTATGTTTCTTTTATATATATCCGTAATCACGTGTTTTCTAAACATATTTAATATCATTTCATATATACTACGTATATACTTCAATACAATGCAATCCTTTATATGCTTTTCATCTTTGTCTTTCATATACTTCTCTAATATATTTAACAACATCAATCACTTTTTGTTACTACTAAAAAAAGGTCCTCATAAAAACCATTTACCAAACCCACCCAATACACCTTACTCTCCAATAATCTAGCCTTTCGGATGTAATAACCTCATAACCAATATAAATAACTTGGTGGTTAAGAGGAAATCAACTAATGACCAAATGTAGGACTCATACAGATGGAAAGGAAGAGGTAGTATTGAAAGTTAAGAAGTATCCTTACAATCCAAAAAAACTAAGTTTTATTCATCTTAATACCATAAACATTTGCAAAAATTTAAAAAACTTCCTTCCACAGATGATTGACATCCACAAATTAAGTTCCATTGCCACAAGAAGAAGTTAAATGAAGAGCATCCAACTAGAAAGAAGAATATTGAGGCCAATGGTGACATTCACAATGCATCAATGTCTCATTCCCCAATACCATAAAAATGTTACATTTCAATGTCTTCACAAAACATCGAACAATATCCATATCCAAGGAAAAAGTCTTTAACATAACAATCTAATATATGCACATACCACAAGCTAAAATAGCACACACTAGCAAAAGATAACAAGCCCAACCAGTTTTCCTTCAATGCTGCTCATATTCCAAGCTGAAGTACTGCCTCACAGTGACAATGTCATGGATGTTCAAGATCATCCTCACACTTTCTATCGCTAATGTGATCACACTTGTGATCACAAGTAGCGCGCGGCTATCTGCATTTGAAATTGCGCAGCTTCTTCACCACCCAAGAGAGTGGGCCAATTATGTGATACACAACAGCAATCACAACCACTACCTGCAAAATATTTAAAACTATCCCAAAAAACGAGACAAATGATCTATTTAAAATATGATCCGGGGTCACCAAAACCACAGCCCGTAAATAGCTACTTGCCATCGAAGCGACTGAGCCAGCCATGAATAATGTGAAGAACCATATAATGAACTTGCTCGTAAGAGGAAATCCACTAATGATCAAAAGTAGGACGCACACAGATGCAAAGAAAGAGAAGCTATTGACAGATAAGAAATAGCGGTATACTTCTGGATAGGAATAGGCTAAAACTACTCGGCCGGCTTTGCACTTTAAATCTCCCGTACAATGGATAGCATCCTTTTTCATATCTTGCTGCCAAACGCCACCTGGTGGGCTAATCCCAACTTGGAAAGTCATGGTTGTAATCACAGTGGCCACTATCATCAATGTGCCCCGTGTTTCCTCTATCCAATTTCCTTGGTGCTTCATGTATTTACCTAATGACGAAAGAATGCACCCCCACCATCTCCGCCAATTTCCTTGCATTGCTCGCTGTTCGGGCTGCATTGGTTGTGCTTCATCAACACCAGCACTACTCGGTGCTGGTGGTAGGAAAGAAATTAGATCCTTTGATCTTCTAATGCCAGCTTCCTTCAGAATGTTTTGGATTTTAAAACATGTTGAATCTCTTGAACAGACGTCACATGCCTCTAAAATATCTAAAGCCGTGTAACCAAGCATGTTCACAGCATTGGCCTCTCTTTTTATTTCTGGTACTGAAAGCAAGTATTTTATGGCCTGCACAACACAACAGTACTATTGTTTCATCCACCTACTACAAGAAACTCTAAAAGCACTTCCACAAAACAACCCAAAATAAATTTAATTCAATCACATTGAATACTCTTTTTACGTATTCAACGAATATATCTTCTTCCAATTTAAAAATTCAGTCCATTTCTATTTCATATATAACTAGGAAAAAAAAAATCACTCCTGGGAGAGAAGCCATAGATATTGTTAACGCACCTTCTTTTGCTTGCGCATCACTGCTAAATGCAACATGGAGTTGCCATCGTGGTCTTTATAGTTGAGGATTAATTCATCACCATTAGCCGATTCCACTAACAATTTCAAAGCATTCAAATGATTATATCGAACACAGAAGTGCAATACACTGTCTCCTTTGAGATTTATCAGGATGGACTCTCGTCGAGCATTAATCAACTCTTCTATGATCTCTTTTCGTCCTCTCATTGAGGCTAAGTGGAGAGGAATTCTCCCATCTTGATCACGAGCTAAACAAACTTCTTTATTTACTTGCAACAATGTTTGTACTATTTCGGTGTTGCCTTCAGCAGCAGCCAAGTGAAGAGGGGTTCGTCCCAGCGAGTCCATCTCTTTCGCAAGTGTAGGTTTCTTGTTGATAAGAACTCTACTAAATTCAAGGTGACCAAGTAAAGATGCTATATGTAAGGGAGTTTCACTGAAGGATGTCAGTGAAACTCTATCAAGGATGTGTGGATCCCTTTGGATCAATGTGGTCAAGGTGCTCACACACCCATTCTGCGAGGCTTCATAGAGTTCAGCCATATTCGCTGTCTCATCATGTCCTCTGTCCATCCTTCTCTTGTGAATGCATGTGAAGATCCGAGAAACTTCAACAAGAACTTATAGACTTACATAGAGCTCACTGGCCCCGCCTGGAAGGGTATTGAAATAAACAAATGGGCAATCATTCCCTGTGGGCATGCATTTTCATTGACCAAATGGAAGCATTCCAATGTTGTCTTCATTTTCTTGCTGCCTTTTCCTTTTTAGCTTAATAAATCGAAAAATAAAATCTTAAAACTCAATTTAAAAGAAATCTTTAACCACAAAATATCAGTCAAACCATCATCATCCCCTAAGATTTAATTCAGATACGTAGGCTGAAACATGTAGTCGAGTCGGATTATGTATTGGCCAGGTTGATTCAAGTGCAAATCAAATATTTCTTTTGCCACTTTCACATGGCTAAACTGTATAAGTGATTTTAATAAACTTTAATTATAATTTGATTAATTCTTTTATAATTATAGCTAGTGATAGTGCATACGTACGTAGTTAGGTTGCAAGGCCCATCTACTCCGAATAGCTTGCCACATCAGCTTAGAGCTCATAAAGTCAAGTGGTCGGCCTCTCATAACATTTTTGCAAGAATCTCCAACAATTTTCTTCAATTTTCAATTTTTATGTCTGTTTGTATTTTAGATCATGTTATTTATCTCTCATTCTTTCCATATGTATTGCTCATCAGAAAAATAAATAAATAATAATAAAAACAACAACAACCTCACAATTCGTGTTACATGGTACAGTTGGGACAAGCAGATTATTAGAGCATCTCCAGCAGATGCTCCAAAAAGGCTCAAGGCTTAAAACGGTCAAGTTCAACTATTTGGAGCCTTTTTTTCACTCCAGCTCTACCTTAACTTTTTTTTTTAGAAACGTGAACAATGAATAGGCACATCTGGTTATTTACTGTTCACATATCTACTTTTTTTTTTTTTTCCTCTTCCCTCCTTCTCTCACTCCTCACTACCACCCACCCGAGAAGACGAGGTCCGACGCCAACGCCGCTCCTCTGAATAGGCACCGGGCTCCTCTCTCTACACTAACACTGAGGTCCGACCAAGCCTATCAAAGCTCCAGGGCCAAACAACCCAGATGTCGACACCGTCTACTTGCCCCTACTCACCGGCCTCCACATACGCTGAGCCATTTTCGCCTCCCAAAAGAAGTAGCACCTGCTACTCGAGAAGCCACCATAGATCGCACCGGCTCTGGGTCTTGGTTGTAAGGGGGCAAGTGGAGGTAGAAGATTAAGGATTTAAGGAAGGCCCGATAGGTGCAAATGTGGAGGCTATCGATTCTCGGGTAGGGCAGCCTAGGCCTTGGCCGTGGCGGGTCGGAGTTGCTCTCGCAACCTCTAGCGGTGTAGGCGTACACCTTCCAGGGAATAGCAGCATTGCTATTACATAAAAGTGGGTTCATTGTAGATTGACGTAAAAATAGGTAAATATAAAACGGGGTAAAAGCTTTGCCAAACGGGTTCGTACATCTTGGAGGATGGCTCCAGTCGGGTAGTTCTTGGGTAAAGTGGCAATGGTGACACAGTGACAGCCAATGCTAATGAGATGGAGATAGTGGGACCAAGGAAATATGACAAGACGATCATGGCAAGTGTGCCACTGGCAACTTGATTGTTGCGTGGCAATGATGGGATGGTAATGGCAGACACTAAAGGTGAATGTTTGACAAATGATTGTAATAGTAGAAGAATGAGAATAGTAATAAAAGTGATTGAGAATTTTTTTTTTTTTTTAATAAAAAAAAGTTATTAAAATAAAGGAAGAATGAGAATTGTTTGTCAAACAAACTATAACAATTAACTATATACCCCTTCACATGGGTGGGTCTTGATGGTAGATCCCACCTCCTCACATGAGGTGTTTAGTACGTGTATAATTTTAGATATTTTTCTAACATTTTCCGACACTAAAAGAATCAAAACAATAAAAGAATCTGATCCTTGAATGATATTTTCACTTTTGCTGGCAACGTATTATTGCATGCCCACCGCATAGATATTTTTATTGTTTTGTAGATTAACAAATCATATATATATATTAACATGTTACTTTTAGGTTATACATTGTCGCTTTTAAAATTATTTAATATTGACTCATCTTAAATTTAATGATGATTTTAAAAATTACATCAATGTAAAATGAAAAAAATGATTTCCAACATCATTCGTATATAATGAAAGAAGATACTTCACTTTTCATACATATATACTATATATATATATATGTATTGGTGAAGTCCATAGATTGCTAAAAAAAAAAGTTATTAAATGTGGTAGACTAGTTAAACTGAGGAAAAACGTGTATCCGTGATAACCTTTCATTTTACGTTCGAGAAATAATATTTTTACATTGCTTGTTTTTAAATCAATTATTGAATCTATAGAACCTACATGTAAATCTTACGGATCAAATGATTAATTTAAAAAATATGTATGTGTATCATGTCACTTTATGCCCAAAAGCAAAGACTCATGTACAAACAAAAAATTTTGCATTCGCAAGCAGTAGTGGTCCAACATTCTGTATGATAATTACATAACTCTAATTTTCCGAATTTGGAAAAACATTATCTTGAAATCTGACATTGAAATTGCAATTCAAGTCATTCAATTTAACTGATATTATCTATTTTTCCCTTCCAACAGATTAGCTAGAGGTTAAAATACATCTAGTGCACAATGTTCAAATAAAAAACTGGTTCTCACCATCCCTCTCTCTTCCAAATAAAAATATGAGAAATATAATATAATAATAATAAGGATTAAACACCTTTTTAGTCCCTGAGTTTTGGAAACTTTATTTTTTAGTCCCTGAGTTTCAATTTGTATCACAGATGATACCTCAGTTTTGAGAAATGACCGAATAAGTACCTCGGTTAACTTCTCCGTCCAAAAACTAACGGACCGCCACGTGTCAACTTCAGAGGTTGACACATGACACTATATAAAAACATTTAAAATTTAAAATTCAAAATCTTTAAAAATGAATTAAAAAAAAATAATATTAAAAAAAAACTAAAAAAAAAAATGAAAAAAAAAAAGAAAAAAAGAAAAAGGGGTGGCTACCCCCCACCCCCTTGGCAACCATGGGGGTCTGACAAATAAAAAAAAAAAAAATTCAAGATCGGTTTTAGCCCTTGGGGGTGGCCTTTTTTTTTCAATTTTTTTTTTTAATTTTTTTTAATTCATTTTTAAAGATTTTTAATTTTTTTATATTGTGCCACGTGTCAACCTCTGAGGTTGACACATGGCGGTCCGTTAGTTTTTGTAAGGAGAAGTTAACTGAGGTACTTATTCGGTCATTTTCCAAAACTGAGGTATCATCTGTAATGCAAATTGAAACTCAGGGACTAAAAAATAAAGTTTCCAAAACTCAAGGACTATAGGAGTACTTAACCCTAATAATAAAAAAAGATATAATATTTAAAAGCAAGTAGAGAATAGAATAAATGATTTGTTAGAGTGTGTTTAGAAAAAGCAGTAACTAAAACAAAAAATCATACTCTTTAACTAGATATTTTTACTACCATTGTTGGAGATACTATTAGACGTGACTTAAAACAATATAATTCTCTCTTTTCAACCCAAACAATTTTAACACGATTTTAATCAATTTACTAGGCCCTCTCTTTTGTAGCTTCATTTAATAAAGGAGAAACTTAGACCAGATAAGGATCTTCTTAAATTATGTGTTCGAATTTGAGATAATTCGAACAAGTGATTGTGAGATACTACTTATGGGACTCACCTGACAGGATATGTAGTTGGACAATCCAATTTTTATTTAATCAGATGGATTCAATTGGTGGTCTCTTACAATCACTTGTTCGAATTCTCTCAAATTCGGACAAATAATTTGAGAGCATCCTAATTCACTTATACCCATGTTTTGTAGGAATTGATTGATGTGCTTTAAGGTATAAATAAGTTTCAAATTCTGTGTGAGAAAAAAATTAAGAAAGTTGTTTATTAACCTAAAGAAATGAGTTTAACTTTTTATGAAGAGAAATCTTTGACAAACACAGTACTGGTATTCTTTTGGCACTTTTGGTTGTACAACTAGGTTTTCTTTTTCTTTTAACTCTAACTCTATATATCCGTCCTTTTATTGACAAAAAGAAAATTAAAATTGCAAGAATCTTCTGTCATTGTTGCTTGTGGAAAGGGGGCAAGAAAAAGAAAGGAAAGGAATTATTCCTAAAAAGTGTATGGCTCCTACAAAGTGTCGAAGGGTCCATAATTATTCCTTCGCTTTCTTATCTATCGGAGAAGGTTTCATTCATTCACGAGGGAAAGTTTTGAACACGTGATGTGACTTGACAGTTTTTTTCCAATAATTCTTGATTCTTGGAGAACACCTGAGTGGCCAGAAGGTTTTTAATTAGAACACCTCTAAAGGTAACTAATTTGTCATGTTCCGCAACAGGGTAATATTTGTCAAACGCGGGTGGTTAATAACCGTATAACGATCTCAAGAAAAGCTCGAGTCACATCTACGCTATCACTTTAAAAGGTCTAGTCAATTTAAAACTTTCATACAATCCCTTATAAAGCTCAGTTTCACCTAGTAACTAGGTAATGTGGGATTTAGCACCCATAAGTATTTTTATAAACCACTCACTCTACGTGAGCTATTCATCTTTTCCCAATATGAAACTGAGGTGTTACAAACCATCTATTAACTGCTAACCGCCCTAAATCGCTAACCACCTAGTTGTTTTTGTAGGTGGTTGAAAAAAACTGCTAACAGCTTAGGGTGGGACAATTAGTGATTTTAGCCATAGATGGAGACAATTACTAACCTCTAACCGCTAGCCGCCAATCCAAATATATATATACAAAACGAAGTCGTTTCATATGGAGTTTCAAATGACACCGTACATTTGGCCAAAAAAAATCTCAAATAAGCCCAAAAAAGAGGTCCAATAAAGGCTCAACACTAAAAAATAGACTCAAAATGTCCAAAATTAAAAGTGATTATGCGGTGCGTTTATAGCTTTAAATAATCGCTAACTGCCTAAGGCGATTACAGTTAACGATTAGAGACAATAACTGCTAACCAAAGTGGTTACAATTAGCGGTTAGAGGCAATAACCACTAATCGTAGCCGTTTTTTCATCCCTATAGTATCATCAATGAATGAATCTATGGTAAAAAATACTCTCTTAAAACAAAGTGTATTAACTATATTTCTCCATAATGTTTTTGTGTTTTTCAAAAATATAAAAAAGGGACGAATCTCCCATTCCCTATGATCGATCTTGGCACGCCAGTAATTGATTTTTGGGGGTCAAAACCCTAAAAACTCTTCTTTCAGTCCTTATAAAACCCTAAGAATCCTAGGAGAAAGATTGAGGGTATCTTTAATCTTTAAAAACATTTTTGTTTTTATAATATTTCTTATAAGCTTAAGTTTTTAAGATAATTAATGATTTAATATGGTACAAAGTAGAGGTATTGAAATTGAACCTTAGCTTTATAATTTACCCTTAATTTTAGTTAAATATTTCTTGTGTTGAGCTTCGCTTATTGAAAGAAAGTTTGAACCCACGAGTAAATTGACAATAACTTACCAACCCTTCATGTATAGTAGTGGCCAAGTCCTATTATCCTTTCTAGCGAGATGGGTGCCTTAGTACGGCCCATCCTTGGCCCATCATCCTTGGTACATTTTAAGAGAACAACAATTTCTTCACCAAACTAATCATCCATTCTTTTATTTAAAAAACTTCTCGAAGGTTTATTTGCACATGAATCCTCTACCACTTCTCCATCCAAAGTAGGGCTGGCTCATCTCTTTTGAGGTTACACGTCGATATCTGCCCCAAATTGATGGGGCTGGCCCTTTTTTGTAGGTGTCTTTCATTGTCGCTTTTTTCAAAGGGTTGGGCTAAGCCCAAATATTTGGGCCCAAATATTTCGTCGCAAAAAGGTCGCCCTAGTCAACATATTTCACAAGGGTCGATTGTAATTAAAGCGACACTGATTTTGTTCCATTCTATTTATTTATTATTTTCCTAATTGATTATGGGAAAGGTTAGAATGGAAGATCATTCTCAATCTTTATCTAAAAGGAAGAGAGAGCGGGGATCCTAAAATAAAAAGAAATAATCAAAAAAATTGTAAGCTCCCCAACTATAGACCCAAAATGAAAAAATGATAGTGCGAAAATACAAATAAACAATAAGAAATATGACAAACAAGTGTCTCGGTCCTTTTAATATGGCTGCATATAGCGGTTACAAAAACAAAATTGGCACAGATTAAGGCGAACATATCTAAATCTCCACCTAGAATCAGCAACAACCACCAGAAGGAGACCAAAGCTGATGCGACACTGTCAAAGTCCGAATCAGTGACCGTAGAAGAGAGAGACACCAATACAAATTCAGTTATAAAAGTTTTCTTAAAGAAATCAAACCACTAGAATCAAGGAGGCAGTAGCTCACACAACACAAAAAGTGCTACAAAAAACAAAGAAAGCTAAGAAAATACATAAAAAAAATACAATAGGAAAGCAACAAAAAAAATACGAAAAAAAAAACAAATAGCAGCAACAACCAATGCATGGATCGAGGTTAGAGATTCACACATCGGAGAGTGTGATCCACGCACAGGCGTGTGAGAGCCACGTGCCGACACATGGAGGTCGATCAGATCGGGGCATAGAGGGTGGGTTTGGGAAGCTGGAAGGCTAGGTAGCACCATGGTTACACTGTTTTGTAGTAAAATTTTTGTGGTATACAAATATTCTAAAAATTGTCTGTCATATGCAAAAATAACAAATAGTTCTTCTCTACATTAAATAGCTTTCCATGGTATGATAAAATAACAAAAAAAAAATAGACCGAAGTTGGGTGCAATGACTATTTTGTTATTTTTGCACACTACAAAGAACTCTCATAGCATTTTAATGCCACATGAAACTTATTACGTATCAATGTAATAGCAAACATTGAATTCTATCAATGACTGACCCCTAAATTCCATTCAATTTGCCCTTACTTGGTAAGTAAATTAAGTAATCTATTGCGGCGAATGGCTAGCGGTAGCTTTTCCAGCAAAATCAAGTGATCTCAGCCTCTCTGTAATTGCCATCCAATATTTCATATGCAACTCTATTGACAAAGCATACTACCCAAAAACTTCTGCCTTTCAACATATAGTGCAATCTTCACTTGTTAATAGGAAAACATATTCTAAAGGGTTTGAGTTTTAATATTTTATTAAATTATTCTCTCAAAGTTTAAAATTGTTCAAAAACAAACCTTAAGATATGCTCCGTTATCAAATTTTCTCCCTCCATACGCCTGTTAAAATAATTTCACGTGTACGAAAGTGTCAATTTAGCTTGACACACGGGCTAAAAAAAATAGTAATAATAAAAAATGAATTGGGAGGGAGGTGGTTGGGTGGGCCTACCATTCTATAGAGGGCGTGGGCCCCACCCACCCCTGCTTACTGGTGAAATTCATGGGAGGGGTGACGCACTATCGCCCTCAGTGTCGGATTGGGATGGCAATTCTTCAGACCTCTAAATTCTAACTCATTAATTTTATGTTGAGTTCGTATCGAACTCGCGAGTCTTATAAAAATTGACAACCTTACCATCGATGGTGAATAGGTAGTGATCCATGCCTCCCATTGGTGGACATAGATGGGCCCAACCACACCATCTATGGTTGGGCGGATCACCCCACCCACCAATAGCGGTGGAGGATGGGGTCGCCTCATCACCGCTTTGTCCACTGGCAGAGGGCCTGCATCTCAACCCACCATCCACTTCCCTGTTCTCAATTTTTTTTTTTTTTTGCCTTGTGCCAGGTTGAAGTGGCACTTATGTACACGCTGAGCTATTTTATTGAGACTAAGGAGCGATTTGATAATAAAGGATATCTTGAGTGATTTGATCAATTTTAAATCTAACAAAGTGAGTTGATAAAAGGTTAAACCTCAAGGATATTGATATAAATTTTATGTAGAATCTACACTTGAAAATCGGCTTTGTAAGAGAAGGGTGCCCAATATCTTAAATACACATGATTAAGATTGTAAATTAGACAATACGGTATACTTAGGATCCTAATTCTTAACCGACTTTTACAGGTTTTTTTATTTTTTATATTTTTATAACAATTACATTTTGAATTTCCTAAAAAAAAAAATCGCAGCTTCTTCTTACAAGATATCCTACAAGAAACAGATTTTTGTCTCAGCCGTGTTTCTATTGCCTTTGTTTTCAGGAAACCAAAGATATTAGACTTAATTTTCTTCTAATTTGCTGGCTGGCTGGCTGGCTGTTTTCTATTGTTCATGGCCTTGAATGGCTTTCACCCTCATTAAAGGCTATACTAATAACCTCTCAAATTTCACATCCATCTTTGGATTAGAGGTGAAAAAAGCATCGAGGAAACCAAGTCTCCAGTGATGCTACCTCCTAAATTTCTATTTTACTATACTGATATAACAATGTCTATCAGCTGTTTAAATTTTTTTTTTTTTCAAAAAATCTCACTATTGTTTTTTTGACATACGAAAAACCTCACTTACCCCTTAATGTTTAGGTACTTTACAATTATATCCTTAAAGTTTAAAAAGTTGCAACGTCGAATTGTCACGTTTTAAAAATTTACAATGTCACCATTCTCATAAAATTTTCTGTTATATCTTACCAGAAGATGTATAATCTCCAAAATACCTCTTTTTATTTTTATTTTTATTTTTTTAAAAAAAAAACAGAGCAGAAGTCGTGGGTGGTGACTCACGACAAAGGCTGGTCGTGGGTTAGCAGACCCATTGCCAAGGCCAGGCCGTGGGTCATAGACCTTTTTTCTATTCTATTTTTTCTTTTTTTAAAAAATAAAATAGAATAATCAAATGTAGTTTTGTATTATTATTAGTTTTTCAGATGAATAAAAGAGATTTCAGCCGTTGACTTTTTGATTTAACACTAATGCTCCGTTTGTTTCGACGTAAAATGGTTTCCGTCGTAAAATGGTTTCAGGGAAGTCATTTTTCTGGAAAATATTTTTCGCCGAAAGCATTTTTCGGTGTTTGGCGCTTACAGAAAATTACAAATATTTTTTATATTTTCATTCAAACATATTAACCTATAAAAATTAATTTTTATTCAAAACATATAAATATTAATATAAAATAATATAAAAATCATCGATAACGAGATTTCGTCACTGACCGACAAGATTCTGACAATTTTTACTTGATTTTGGTTAATACAGTCAGAATTCAAGATAATGGCCGGAATCCGGACAGTTTTGTCGGAATCTGGGATGGCCGGATTCCGGCCATCCCGCCGGATTCCAGCCAGAGAGGCCGGATCTGGCCAAAGAGGCCGGATCTGGCCAGATCCGGCCGGCATCTGGCCGGAATCCGGCCTCTCTGGCCAGAGCCGGCCGAGAACTGGCCAGAGCCGGCTGGGATCCGGCCAGAGCAGGCCGGCTCTCTGGCCAGACCGGCCGGATCCCGGTGATCTGGCCAGATCCGGCCGGTCTGGCCAGAGAGCCGGCCGGCTCTGGCTGGATCCTGGCCGGCCTTGGCCAGTTCCCGGCCGGCTCTGGCCAGAGGGGCTGGCCGGATCCCGGGGATCTGGCCGGATCTGGCCAGACCGACCGGATTCCGGCCATCTGGCCAGATCCGGCCAGATCTCCGGAATCCGGCCGATCTGCCCAGATCCGGCCAGATCGCCGGAATCCGGCCGGTCTGCCCAGATCCGGCCATATTGGTTGCCGGAATCTGGGCTGACCGGATTCCGGCGAAGGTGGCCGGATTCCGTCGCCAGATTCCGACGACATTATCCGGATGTTGTCAGAATTCGATACCGGCAAGATTTCGATGGTGGTCGGCTACTTAAACGTGAAGGTCGACTACGTTGTTTAAAATAAATCGACCGCGTCAGACGTCTTCGGAAAATGATTTACGCTTTTTAAAAGCGTAAATCATTTTCTGAAATTTACTAAGCATTTTTGGTCAAACAGAAATCATTTTCCGGTTGACTATTATTTTCGCCCCTACCAAACACCGGAAAATACCGAAATCATTTTCCAGAAATCATTTTACGCCGAAACAAACGGAGCATAAGTCCTAACCGTAGAGATCACATTGCAAACTTTTAAAACATGATAACTTGACATCTCCAATTGGATGAGGGTGTGATGAATTATAGTATATATAGCATTTCATAATATATTGTGATAGTTTTACTAAAAAGATCTTGCTTTGTCACTTGGACCTATATATTAGTTTTGTGGAGAGCTAATGTGAGCTCACTAGACTACTAGAGTATTGTTAGGGACCATTCTTTTATCATTTTAAATTGATGTAACTCTTAAAATTATCATTAAATTTGTAATGAATTATTGTTAAATTTTAATTCAATAATAATTTTAAAAGCCATATCAACTTTAAAATAATAATAATAATAATAAAATATTTTGATCCCTAGCATTACTCGAACTCACTATTCTATGAATTTGGAACTCTCGCTTCAGTTTCACTCACATCTCATGCAATTTGAAAACTAATCTGAAAGATTAGTTTATTTAGGAGTGTGTTTAAGGGAATAAAAATTGGGTTGCCCAACCATTTATCAGGTTAGGTAGGTCCCATAAGTGGTCTCTCACAATCACTTATCTGAATTCTCTTAAATTCAGACAAATAATTATAGAGAATTCTTATCGTTTACTTTACATACCCACGTGACGGGCAGTTAGTCCATCAAAGGCACACGCATGAATCCGTGCATGTTACACGTGTCATGTTTTTCGAAGATATCCACATCCATAATCTATTATTGGGTCAACCGGTAATTCTTGGAGGATACATAGATGCAGCTTGCCATGACAAAAAGCATGCTGTTTAGAAGTGCATCGGCATTATTTTGTGGGGTTACTATTTCTGTTTTAGACTAACTTTTAATTTTTAACAATATCCGAGAATTCGACAGGACCTCAATATAAAATTTGTGAGTTGGAATTGAAGGAGTTTGACCCATTTAATTAAACGAGTCGAGTTACAGTTGACTTCTATAGTCTTATATATATTCTTCGACATAACTCGAATCCGACACACTACATTAAAACTGATAATTTTTTACACAACCCGTGAGTCAGGCACAAAATTAGAAAGTTAAGGTTGAAGGGTCTAACTGATTTAATTAAATGGATCAGATTAAAATTGACATATATAATCTTATACCAATATTTCAACACAACTCAAATTCTACGTTTGAATACGAATTGGCATTTCTAACGTCAACCCAAATTTCACAATATTTCATTTTTTAAAATATGGAAATAGGACAATGAATGAATCAATGGGCCTAGAATCCAAAAGACACGTGTCTTCCTAAGGAATACTAACAATGTTCGGCAAACCAGTCCATTTTTTTTTTTTTATCTAAAAATGTTAATTTTAAAACATTCAACTTTTTATATCACGTTAATCACTTTTTGATAGTTTTCTTTACTTTTTATATCACTTCAGTTACTTTTTAATTCTTTTTTATTTTTTCATTAAAAAAAATAAATTTAGAACTTCTTTATATATTTTATCACACCAATCACTTTTTGTTACTATTTTAAAAAAAAAAATCTACAACCCAAATGTAACACACGCACTAATCCTCATTATATTCTCTTCTTAGTTATGATTATTTTGACCAATGATTTCAAAGCCATACTGAAATAAGTTTCATCCTGACTTTTTTTATTCTTATTTCCTATATATTTAACGCTTTAAATGGAAATAAAAGGCCAATTCTTCAAATCAACTACTAATGAAAAAACAAGGAAAAAGGAAAAGAAAGGCCAAACCAACTTTTGTTTTTTTGTTTTTTGAAAAAAAAAGTTAGTATCAAAGGCTTCATAAATAACTTTAAGTGGTTTCCTAAGAGAGGATAATCGGAGCATTTACATTCAGCTCATCATTTATTTATTTATTTTTTACATTTAGCTAAAAGAATCATTTTTTTTTTTTTTTTTTTTCTATTTTAACTATTCAATTTTTCAAATCATGTACATATCACTCACTTTTTTTTTTTTGAACAAAACAAAGCTTCTGTATTAATGCCAAAACAGCAAAAACCAACCTTAAAGGGATAAGGTCTAGGGATTACAACCTTCCCTACAAATTTGAGTACAAATCAGACTAGGAGGGACTTCCAACCAAATATCATCTAAACAATGAAAAGCAGCTACCTTAGCAAGAGAATGAGCAATACCATTAGCCTCACGGTGACAGTGAACAAAAGAAGAAGACTCGAAAAAATTATGCACTTAATGAATACTCTCAATAAAATAGCCAATGCTGTTGAGGTGTTGTTGGGGGGAACAACTTGAAGAGCATCCCCTCGAATATCACATTCGAAAACCCAACCTCTTTGTCGAAAGTTATTCCATGGTGAGCAGACATCACCTCAACCACTTTTGGTTCCACCATTGCCCGTTTAAAAGAACATTTGGCGCCCAGAAAATTCCCCAAGTGATCCCGAGCTACATAGCCAAAGCCAATGCATCCGGTCCCTTTATTTAGAGATGCATCCCAATTGATATTGATCACACCCGGAGAAGGATGTTGCCAAGGTCAAATTTGAACATGCTCTTCCCCTGTAGAACTAGCCTGTGAACCATTCAAAGAGTTGGATTTTTGAAAATCCTCACAAGCAGTGACTGCCTCAACAAAGATGGTATTATGGTGAACAAACTTGTCTTCAAAAACTAGCGCATTCCGTCTAAACCAAATCCGGCGTGCCACCATAGCCATGAGAGCCAACTGATTTGAACTCAACCTATGGGTAAGATATACAAAAAGAGATGCAAACCTGTCCCCCACCGTGGAGCACTTTTGGAGACATATGGGACCGCACCCCCAAACATCATGAGCATCAAAAATAGTCTCCTCCTCAATTAGACAAACAGGACAGAGTTTCTTATCTACCACACCCATAGTAAACAAGTTTACCTTAGTCGGTAAGAGGTTATGACAAGCCCTCCAAAGGAAAACCTTCACAGGGTTGGAGACATTTAGAGACCATAGAGCCTTCCATACCTCCCTTATGTTTACAGAGGAGGAGAACTCACCACTATTACGCTGCTGAAATTCTTTCCCGAGGTGGTATGCATTTTGGATCGAGAAAAAACCATTATAAGTGCCTTGCCAAACCAGCTGATCCGATGGGAAAGAGGGGCATAGAGGAATGCTAGTGATTAGATGAGCTTCTTCTTATGAAAATATAGAGTGGATAAGGGCCACATTCCAGCTCCTAAGGTCCCTGTCAATAAGTACAGCCACCATAGAATTTCTGCAATGAGGCTTTAGGGGGATTGCACAGAAAAGGAACTCGGCTTTGGAAGCTACCAGTCACCCCACACTTTAATAAGTTGGCCATCCCCTACTCTCCAGATTAAACCCTCCTGCAGTAAGTCCTTTGCTGAAAAAATGCTACGCCAAGCAAAAGAAGGTCGCTTCCCTAAAGAAGATTCCAAGAAGGAGGAATGACGGTAGTACTTGGCTTTTAGGATCCTAGCAGTTAGAGATTTTGGATTTTGGACTAACCTTCAGCATTGCTTAGCTAGGAGTACCTTATTAAAAAGTGCCAAATCCCTAAAGCCAAGGCCTCCAACGGATTTTGATCTACCCATTTTCTCCCAACTCATCGAATTTTGGAATCACTAGCCATATGCCTCCACCAAAATTTCTGCATCATTTGATTCAAATCTTTGCACAGAGAGACTGGAAGTAGAAACACACTCATGTAGTAGGTAGGAATGGCTTGAACCACAGCTTTCAACAAAACCTCATTCCCTGCTTGAGACAAAAACTTTACCTACAAATTATTCAACCTCTTCCATACTATATCTTTTATACCATTGAATGACTGAACTCTAGACCTGCCTCCTAGAGCTAGTAATCTAAGATAGGTATCAAAACGAGTAGCTTTAGTCAGGCTTGAGAGAGTGAGGATTTCCTGTCTTTTGTCAATTAAGGTTGGTGTTGCAGCTAAAGAAAATGGAAGTCTTTTGAAGATTGAGTTTCTAACCCCAAGCAAGAATTTGCAAAATCCTTCTCCACTCCATTGGATTGGCGTTACAAAAAATGAGACTATCATTAGCAAAAAATAGATGATTAAGTTTAGGGCCCCTATTAGAAGTAGGAACCCCAAAGATAACCCCATTATGCTCAGCTTGGAGAAGAAGGGAACTGAGAGTCTCCTCACAGATCATGAATAGGTAAGGGGAGATAGGGTCCCCTTGACGAATCCCTCGAGTAGGAATAATCTCTCCCACAGGACACCCGTTAACTAGCACTGAGTAAGAAACAGAACGAACATATGCCATAATCCAAGTGATCCACTGATTAGAAAAGCCAAGTCTGCCCATATCAAATTCTAGAAAAACCCATTCCACCCGGTCGTATGCCTTACCCATATCATGTTTAATCCCCATATGCCCCCACCTTACTCCACATCTAGTCTGCATGGAGTGCATGGTCTCATATGCTGCAAGGATGTTGTCAATGATCAAGCACCCTGGGATAAAAGCACTTTATGTACAAAATATAATATCTGGCAATACTTCATTGAGCCTATTAGCAAGAATCTTGGAGATTAACTTATACAAAAACATTACAGAGGCTGATCGGCCTAAAATCAGTAACACTGACAAGGCTGCTAGTTTTAGGACTAAGGGTTATGTGAGTAACATTGAGCTTATTGTCCAAAATACCAATTTCGAAAAAAAAGAAGGATTGCTTCACATACCTCATTGTGCACTGTCTCCCAATTGTTTTGGTAAAAACAAGCGGGAAAACCATTTGAACTAGGAGCTTTTATGATAGCCATATGGTTGAGAGCAGTGTTGATTTCTTCCACTGTAACTGTTGTTGTGAGCCATTGGTTCATCAAGGGAGTTGCTCTTTTATCAATTGCCCGGATACATGGGTCCACCTCAAGTGCCTCCCCTACCAACCCTACCGAGAAGAGCTCTCGGAAGAAAGCAACAAAAGCTGTTTCAGTATCCTCTTGAGTATCACACTACTGCACTTCCTTATCCATGATCTGCTGGATTTGATTTCTCTTGCTATGTTGGTTAGAACAAGAGTGAAAATTTTTTGTATTTCGATCTCCATATCTCAGCCAATTCTCCTTTGCTTTCTGCCTCCACTTCAAGTCTTCCTACTCAAGAAGAACATGCAGGTCTTCTTTTAAATTAGCCTCTTCTTCCACCAAACTCAGATCCACAAGTTGCTGGAGAGTTTGTAACTCCCCAAGTCTTGAATTCTTTCCTCCCCAAGTTACCATTTCTCTTAACCCACTGCTGAAGAGACCTTTTACTAACATGAAGCTTCCCTTGAACAACCCTCCACTTATCGCTCCTTTGAACCTTCACCCGCCAAACTTGCTTAACCAAAAGCTTATGATTTGGATGTTTAATCCAACTCGCTTCAAAACAGAAGTTCCTGGATTTCCACCAATGTACCGTACAGGTTTAAGAACAAGTTAACAAAAGAGGATTATGATCAAAGAAGCACCGAGACATCCACCACATCAAAAAGCATACTCCATGCAGCATTAGTAATAGCCCTGTCCAAACTTTCTAGAGCCAGATCATGGCCCTATCTGTAACACCCTAGATTTTAAGATATAACGTCTTAAATAGAATTTAAGACTCATGACGATCAATCCACACTTTTCGTCGCTCGATTCACGACTTCTGCCGATCGATCAATCAATCACTCGATCGACAATACATGTCGCTCGATTGACCTGTCGATCGATAATCATTTTATGTTGCTCGATCAACATTATTTTAATAAATGTATATTTATGCACCACCTGTCCTGAATTGTTGTGTGATTAATCATTGCATGCTATAATTCATGGAATGACTCACACCGAGCAGCTAAGAATATTATTAAACTCTAATAAAATTACTGAATGATTAAATAGACAAGTTTGATTATTCAGTGATGAAATCAGTATATTATTATTGGTATAATAATATTATAAACTCAATTGTTATTGTACTAATATTAATGTTATAATATTAATTGGTATTTATTGTTTTACATAAATATTATTTGAGATAATAATATTCAGCATAGTAATATTATCAGTGTAATAATGTTATTTAGAAAATAATATAAATAATGAAACTGTAGGGATGTAAATAAGCTAGTCCGTCCGACAGCTCGCTCGATACCCGCTCGACTAAACTCGACCCAAACTCGAGCTCGACACTGTACAAACCTGCTCGTTACTGTAGAAACCCACTTGATTAGTAAGTGATACATACTCGACTTGCTCGATAAAACTCAATAGGGGCTCACGAGCCTAGCTCGTTTAAAGCTCGACCCAACCCGCTTGCCTAACTCGTATAAAGCTCGACTAGACTCAACCCGACTCTTTAGATCGATTATATATATATATATATATATTATATTTATAAAATTATATAGGTTACTCAATGTTTGTATTTATATTACCCCATTTAATCATTATCATATAAATATGATCATATGATTTAAGTATTATTATTATATATTTATAAATCATTAGATCACATGATCTAAGATTTAAAATCATATGAATTATGTGATCATATGATAGAAGTTAGCTCGTATGATCTCATTTAAGTATTATCATTAAATACTTATGAGTTGTAATGAAGTTCGACTCAACTCGTTAACTCATTCATGATTCATACATCCTTGTATATACTTTTATATATATATATACACAAATATATATTAATATATTTGAATATATTAATCAAAACGAGTTGTATACATTTAAGTATGTATATTAGTAATTGAGCTAACTTTAGTATAACAGACTAACTAGTTAGTCAATAAACTAACATATTATCTAGTTAATTAATATATATTAAGTAAATAAGTGACTTAGTCGATATAGTTAGAATACTCAATATTTTCTTTTCATATATATATATGTATATATGTATATATCAGCATTAAGTATTAACGTACTGACTAGTAACAAGTTAGTTAAAAATATGTTTATAGTTAATTATAGGTTATTTTGATAAAGAAAAAATATAAGTTACTTAATTTTGTGTCTGTATATATATTAGTATTAACTTACTAACTAGTTATAATGTATTAATTAAGCGTATATGATTCATAAATCACAACATAAGGATATGGTTAAGAAAATAGAGTATTATTAAATAACTAGATAATCTCATACAATATTATATGATTCATAAAGTATAGTTAAGGTATTAGAGTCTTATATACTAACTTACATTTACATTATGTATTAATTACTATATTTTCATATTTACACAAATTATAGTTACATTATGTATGTGCGTGTTAATAAATAAATTTCATTAGTATAGGTTTTTTTTTTTTTTTTTTGAAGGAATTACATTAGTATAGTTACATTAGTATATTAAATTATATAATCGTACTAAGTAACTAAATAACTAGAAAATCTCATATAATATTATATAATTCATAAAGTATAGACATAGTTAAGGTATTAGTGTCTTATTAAGTAACTAACTAGTTATTAACTAATGAAGTAACTAACTATGCATAGTTAAGGAATTAGAATTTAGGATTTAGGTTACATAATATTTTGTATGTATCATATATTAACCCATATTATTATAGTAACTAGTTACTAGTTAGTTAATAAAGTAACACTTTAACTAGTTGGTCAAATGTCAATACCTAATTATATAATAACTTATATTTTATTTACATTATGTATTAATTACAATACTTTCATATTTACAAATTATAGTTATATTATGTATATGGGTCTATAAATAAATTACATTAGTATATTAAATTACATAATCAGACTATGTATTATGTATAGATAATAAATATACATTGGCACTGCACTTTGCACTTTGCATATAATAGGTTGTGTTTTAATTTGATATAATGATATCTTTATACTTTGATTAATATTATATTTTTTTAGGTTAAAAAATGAGATAATTGCACTGTTGGTTTTTGGGGTTGTCCATAATTATTTTTCACTCCTTGTAGTTCAAAAAGTTCATGGGAGGTCATCGTAGTAAACAATAATTACAAATCACTCCTTAAACACATTTTTCATCAAAAAATTAACTAATTTCGTCAATCAGCCATGTCATACCCAATAGGAAGTAAACACGTCATAGGTGTCTATTACAATAAAAAAAATAATATAAAAATCTAATAAAAATAAAAATAAATAAAATAAAAATATTAGTTTTAAAAAATAAAAAAATATAAAGGGGTGGCTGCCCACCGGGTGGCCGAAGGCCACCCCCAAATGATTTTAAGGGTGGCCCGAAGGCCACCCCCAGCACCTAGGGGTGGCGTGCAGCCACCGCCGGCACCTGGGGGTGGCTCGCGGCCACCCCAGGCCACCCCTAAAATCATTTGGGAGGCCACCCCCATTGGTCGAGGGTGGGCTGGCCACCCCTTTGTATTTTGTAATTTTTTAAAACTAATAATTTTATTTTATTTATTTATATTTTTATTAGATTTTATTCTTTTATATATATTTTTATTTTTTTAGTTTTATCTTTTTATAATAAAATATTGTTATTTGGTTGTTTAAAAAAAATGACAAAAAAAAAAAAAGAAGAAGAAGAAGAAGCATCTAGATTCCAGGACTTAGGGCAAATTAATTGAAAATTTCAAATTTGAAATGCTTTGCATTTAATGCTAGCATTAAACACACCCAACTACCACCACTCACCAATTCTCTCACTCACATTTTATCCAACGGATGATATCAAATAGACTAAACAGTAACTCTCAATCTCTTCGAACGATTATAAACAAAAATATAAAATGATCCTAAAAAGTGAAAAAAAAAAAAAAAAAAAAAAACCCCTAAATCAAAAAGAAGAGACTAGAAGGCTAACAACAAAACATGAACTACAGAAGAGGGGATTCGGGGGAACTCAGACTGACTCTACCTGATAATAGCTTAAAAGTGCTTATTTTTCCTATTAAAATAAGTATTATCATACTTTATTATAATTTTATTCTTGCATTTTATATTTAATTGTAAAATATTGTTTAAATATTAATATTAAGATTAAATGATATATTAATGCAAGAAATTGTGTTATGTAGGAATTACAAAAGAAATCAAAGAGTAAAAGCCAAGATGTGGGTCAAAAGAAGAAGTCTATCATATGCCCAAGATAGAGTCCAATGTGTAAAATAAGAAGAAGTGAAACCAAACTGCTGGACCCACGAATTGGATAAACATTCTAATACTACTACATGACAAAACCAAGAAGAAAAAGGTGTCTTTGGCTCTTATAAAAATAAGCAGAGTTTTATTTTGAGTGTAAGAGAGAGACATGAAATAAAGAGAAGACTGAGATTCTTATAGTAGTACGAATCCCAAAAGAAGAATGACTCTTATCACTATAAGAGAAGCAACACGGCAACAAACAAGGAGGCCGAAAAATTGCAGAAAAAAAAAGAAGAAGACGTTCAGCTCAAGATCAAAGAAGACAGTGACGACGGTTCAAGATTTATTTTTATTTTCTTCTCAGTTATTTTATTTTGCTAGCACGATGTTTATGATTTTAACGATGAAATTTATTTACATAATCATGTCTAGCTAAATTTCTAGCTGAGGCTAAACGTGAAACTTTTAATAAGATTGTAGTATTTAATTTTCAACTCTTTTATGGTTTTTAATGTAAGATCTTTTTAATTGATTGCATGATTTATTCTTAGAAAAAGGTTTTTGTTCTGCAAAATTTCTTGATTCATTGTTAACTACGGGTACAGTGAATGCTTTGAATTCCCTGAGAATCAAATAACCAATTTTGCGTAGTAAAATCAATCAATTTTAAGATTAATCTTTCGATGATATTTTCTCTAGGTATTCACTGATCTATTCTTCTCACATGAGTTGCGAAGTAAATATTATAATTTTGTTAAAAGTACAACCCCAATGCCTTAGCGATCCCTTTTAATTGTTATTTTCATTATATATTTTATTTGCATCATTCTACTAAATCATCTATCATAAATTTTTCTTAATTTTATTTTTTTTAGTGTTCTTTGTTTTCCAAATCCCTGTGGTTCGACACTCGACTTCCGAGAATTACTACTTCGCGACAACTTGCACTTGGGTTCGCACACTTAAGTTGTCAACAAGTTTTTGGCGCCGTTGCCGGGGATTTCGGCGTTGATAAAGAGCACCGGATTGTTTTAACGAGGTTTGCTTCGATTTGCGATTCGTCACATATCCGGTAAACTCGTTCCATCTTTAATTTTCTATTTTTTTTATTTTTTTTTATTGTGTGTTTGTTGGTGTATGAATGCTTGGTATCGTGATCAGAGTGGTTGTTTGATAAAAATAGAATTTGAAGTGTGTTTAGAAAATTTGTTTGAGTCTTCAGTACATTCTCACACACTTGGCACGATGGCTGATGATGGTAGTAATCATGGGGAGAATGAGAATTTGAATCATAATGATCCACCAATGCGGTCATTGCGTGAATATTTGCAACCGCCTCGCAGCAGTACCCCTTCATGCATTATTTTTCCTCACCAAGGTAATAATTTTCAAACCAGGTACGATTCCATTACTTCCTAAATTCCATGGTATTGAGTCTGAAAATCCTTATTTGCACATAAAAGAATTTGAGGAAGCATGTTTCACTTTTCATGACCAAACTTGTAGTGAAGAATTAGTTAGGCTTAAATTGTTTCCTTTCTCTCTAAAAGATAAAGCTAAGACTTGGCTTAATGCTTTGAGACCTAGGACAATAGGCACATGGCAAGAGGTGCAAACTGAATTTTTCAAAAAGTTTTTTCCTATTCATAGGACAAATGCTCTTAAAAGACAAATCATGAATTTTGTTCAAAAGGAAAATGAGACATTTTATCAATATTGGGAACGTTTTAAAGATTTGTTAAACTCTTGCCCACATCATGGCTATGAAATTTGGCGTACCATTAATTTTTTCTATGAGGGTTTGATGCCCCAAATGTGCCAATTTGTTGAAATGATGTGTAATGGTGAATTTTTAAACAAAGACCCCAATGAGGCTTGGGAATACTTTGACCACCTAGCTGAAAATGCTCAATCTTGAGACACCACTTCCCCTGAAAGTTCTAGTAAGACCAAGCCTCCTACCACTTCATTTAGTGGGGGTATGTATCACCTTAGGGAAGGGGATGACTTATATGCTAAAATTTCAAGTTTGGCCAGAAAAGTTGAAAACTTTAGAATTAAAGAAAGATAATGAAATCAAATCTGAGCAAAAAGAAGAAGGGTGTAGCATTTGTGAAGTCAGTGGACACACTACACATGAGTGTCCAACTATTCCAGCTTTTAAAGAAGTATTGCATGAACAAGCAAATGCCATAAACACTTACAAAAATCATTTTAATTCTCCATACTCTGAGACATACAATTCGGGGTGGAGGAATCACTCCAATTTTAGTTGGAGACAGGAGAATAATGTACCACCACCACCTCAAGAGCCCTCTAACTTTGTTCCTTATCTTCCCCCACATAAGAGGACTCTTGAGGATAT
Source organism: Alnus glutinosa (assembly GCF_958979055.1). NCBI lineage: Eukaryota > Viridiplantae > Streptophyta > Magnoliopsida > Fagales > Betulaceae > Alnus > Alnus glutinosa. The sequence continues at coordinate 25,334,390 of NC_084889.1, read as the reverse complement.
GTTGCAAACATTTATGCAAGGGCAAGACTCATTCAATAGTCGAACATCACAAGCCATCGATGACATAAAAAGCACTCTCACCAAGATCACCTCATTTATGAGCATTCAAGAAAAAGAAAAGTTTCCATCTCAACCTGAACCTAACCCTCGGTATGGGGTAAATGAAGTCCAAAATACTCAAGTGAAACATGCTAAGTTTGTCACTATCCTTAGGAGTGGAAAAGAGGTTAACAAAGAAATCCCAACAAAGGTTTCAGAACCCAAGGAAAATTTAAAAACCAAGGATGATGACATGTCTAGTAAGGTTGGGGATGTTGAGGAAAGAGTGTATAAGCCTATTGCCCCATTCCCCCAAAGGTTGCTTGCACCTAAAATGGGGACAACAAATCAAGATGTCTTGGAAGTGTTCAAACAGGTAAAGATAAATATCCATTTGTTAGATACCATCAAACAAATTCCATCATATGCAAAATTTCTGAAAGATCTTTGCACTATAAAGCGAAAGCTTTTTGTACAAAAGAAGGCATTTTTAACAGAGCAGGTAAGTTCGATAATTCAGCAGAAAATACCTTTCAAGCATAAAGACCCTGGATCACCCACTATCCCATGCATCATTGGTGATTATAAGATTGATAAAGCATTGATTGATTTAGGATCTGGTGTTAATTTACTACCCTACTCAGTTTATGAGCAGTTAGGTCTTGGTGAATTAAAACCCACCAAAGTTGTTTTGCAACTTGCCGACCGAACTGTTGTTATACCGAGAGGGATAGTAGAAGATGTTTTAGTTCAAGTGGATAAATTTTACTTTCCAGTGGATTTCATTGTTTTAGATACAAAGCCTGTTGCACCATCTAGCATTGACGTTCCTGTCATTTTAGGACGACCATTTTTAGCTACTTCTAATGCTTTGATTAATTGCAAGAATGGAATCATGAAGCTCACATTTGGAAATATGACCGTTGAGTTGAACATCTTCAACATTTATAAGCAACCTGCCATTGATGATGATGAGGAAATTGTTGAGGTAGACATGATCCAAAATTTGGTGGAAAGTAAATTTGATCATTCTATGATTTCTGATCCTATAGAGGTATATTTACTGAATCCCAATAGTGATGATATAGAATTAGACATGGCTAATGATATTTTGGATGCTAATCCAATGATGGACACTAATGGAAGGAACCCATGTTTTGAGGACTTGTATAGTCCCATTAAAACTCATCTATCTAATTTCATAGCACCGAAAATTGAAAAATCAAAAAATGGCAATGCTTTTAAAGAAAAATATTTGAAACCATTTTTTGAAGATTGTGAGCTTAAGAATGAGTCTTTTAATCTGGTGGATCCCGTTTATCAGGATTTGCCAAACACCTAAACGTGATTGGCAATTGTAGTAGTAGTGTTAGTTTAGGTTGTGTTTTTGTTTTTATTTTTGTTTTTGTTTTTGTTTATTTTGTTTTCTAACCCATTTTGCAAATAATAAAGTGTCTTTACTTGTCATCAACTCAAGGTACTCTTCTTAACCCATACTTTTTGCTTCCTTTTGTTATATTGAGGACAATATAAGTTTTAGGTTGGGGGGAGGAGTTGACAGTGATTGAAAGAAAAAAAAAAAAAATTGCAATGATGTCTTGACTTCTTTAATGGTTATGTTGAACTTGAATACCTGAGTAAGTCATTTTTTAGAGTGTTGTGGAACCTTAATTTTGATTCGAAGTTCAATGGCAAGCTTAAATTCACAAATACATGATTACAGGACTAGGAAATTTGAATTTTGCTGCTTATTTTTAGCTACTGAATACTTCACTCGTTTCACTTTGAACTTAGCACAAGCACACTAGCATATAGTCGTGGGGTATGAATTGTAAAACCAAATATGCATTTTTTTTATATCTTAAGTTTATTTGGTTGATTCATTGGATGAGAGACGACCTTGGCATGAAATTAATATTATATTATATATATATTATTAGAAGAAAAAAAAAAAAAAAAAAGAGTTATTGACCACTTTGAGTTTTTTGTTGAGTAACCAGGCCTCTTGCCTCAGTAAGCAGAGAGTGTTCGCGTCAAAAGGTTAGAAGTTTGGAGTGATTGATGTCATGTTGTGGCTAGTTTAGCTTCGTAGTCTTTTTGACTTGATTTAGTAAACCCGTAGGGGTGTTTCTACACCTAATGCCCTAAAGCCCTCAGGCTTGGGAATCATTGGTTTAAAGCTCGATACATGGGTCAATTAGAAAACTTAAGGGAGCTAAGTATTGCACAGTCCACACATGGTATAAAAATAAAAAATAAATAAAAGAGAGAGAGAGAGAGAGAGAGAGAGAGAGAGAGAGAGAGAGAGAAAGAAAAAGAAAAAAAGAGAAATAGAAAAAGTAGCTTAATTTCTACCTTGGTTGTTTCATCAAATGGAGATTCCAATGAATTTTGGGGTATTGAATCATGTATATAGGAATTACTTTGAAGCCCCATGATTGTGTGATAGTTCACTCTACACCAAAAGAGGACTTGTGGCGTTTCAGTAGCCAATTATAGGTGATGTGACCTATTTTGGATGTCCTAAACCTGTGAAAATGAAGTTTTTGCTTCTAAGCTTGTTAATGAATAAATATTATATTTTGTGCTACTCCACTCTCACAGATAACATAGTTTGGCATTTATTTAATTTGAAGTTAAGACTGAGCAGGTGGTTGGAAGTAATATAGCGTTTGTGGGTATCGCTTCTAGTAAGCCCTCACAAGACTATAACTCGTCCACTAGGGACACCTAGGGTTTAAAGGCTTGTTGCATTCGCTAAATGCAATCAAGAATGCCAGCGAAAGTGGTGTAGTTAGAACTTTTATTTTAATTTTTTTTTTCTCTACATTTAGAAAAACAAAAGAAGAAAAAAATTATTCTTTTCTTGAGTCTGTTTTAGTTTGTGTTTTAAGTCGCTTGAATTGCTAGGGACTAGCAATAGGCTGGTTGGGGGGTGTGATAATAGCTTAAAAGTGCTTATTTTTTCTATTAAAATAAGTATTATCATACTTTATTATAATTTAATTCTTGCATTTTATATTTAATTGTGGAATATTGTTTAAATATTAATATTAAGATTAAATGATATATTAATGCAAGAAATTGTGTTATGTAGGAATTACAAAAGAAATCAAAGAGTAAAAGCCAAGATGTGGGTCAAAAGAAGAAGTCTATCATATGCCCAAGATAGAGTCCAATGTGTAAAACAAGAAGAGGCGAAACCAAACTGCTGGACCCACGAATTGGATAAACATTCTAATACTACTACATGACAAAACCAAGAAGAAAAAGGTGTCTTTGGCTCTTATAAAAAAAAGCGGAGTTTTATTTTAAGTGTAAGAGAGAGACATGGAATAAAGAGAAGACTGAGATTCTTATAGTAGTACGAATCCCAAAAGAAGAATGACTCTTATCTCTATAAGAGAAGCAACACGGAAACAAACAAGGGGGCCGAAAAAATTGCAGAAAAAAGAAGAAGAAGACGTTCAGCTCAAGATCAAAGAAGACAGCGATGACGGTTCAAGATTTATTTTTATTTTCTTCTCAGTTATTTTATTTAGCTAGACATGATTATGTAAATAAATTTCATCGTTAAAATCATAAACATCGTGCTAGCAAAATAAAATAACTGAGAAGAAAATAAAAATAAATCTTGAACCGTCGTCGCTGTCTTCTTTGATCTTGAGCTGAACGTCTTCTTCTTTTTTTTTCTGCAATTTTCTGGCCCCCTTGTTTGTTGCCGTGTTGCTTCTCTTATAGAGATAAGAGTCATTCTTCTTTTGGGATTCGTACTACTATAAGAATCTCAGTCTTCTCTTTATTCCATGTTTCTCTCTTACACTTAAAATAAAACTCCGCTTCTTTTTATAAGAGCCAAAGACACATTTTTCTTCTTGGTTTTGTCATGTAGTAGTATTAGAATGTTTATCCAATTCGTGGGTCCAGCAGTTTGGTTTCACCTGTTCTTGTTTTACACATTGGACTTTATCTTGGGCATATGATAAACTTCTTCTTTTGACTCACATCTTGGCTTTTACTCTTTGATTTCTTTTGTAATTCCTACATAACACAATTTCTTGCATTAATATATCATTTAATCTTAATATTAATATTTAAACAATATTTCACAATTAAATATAAAATGCAAGAATTAAATTTTAATAAAGTATGATAATACTTATTTTAATAGGAAAAATAAGCACTTTTAAGCTATTATCACTACCCACTACCCAGTACCCCCTACGACATCCATTCTCCTAATCTTTCAAGACCATTCGAGTGCCTCTTGTAGTTGTTTTAGAGAAGAGCTTTTGAGTTTTGGCGAAGCTTCCCATGCGCGATTTGTGTCTGGAGAATCCAACGGCGCATAAAGATCTTTTTCTTCTTTTCGATCATCTGATCCATTCATGGTGAGGCGTGAGTGCGTGACAATGATGATGACATGGAGAGAGGCTTGAGAAGACAGAAGATTAACGATTCGATGGAGAGGGAGCGGCCATTAAATGTTTTGTCTGGCCTTTCACCTATTGATTCAAAGGAGTGGTTTCCATCCAACCATTGGATTATTTTGATTCAACGGTTTGAGTTTTTCTTGTCACTGACTCACTCGATTATTGAGCTTTGCCTGCCTTTACGTGATTGCCTAATGTGTATACATTTTTATAATATGATATATTGATATTTATGCATCTCAGCTTCTGGCATTCTGTTCTAGATCTCTGGTTATTGCTTAAAAAAACCAATATTGATGCTTATTGCATAGAAAAAACATAAATACTAAAGAGTATGGGGCTAGGGGGCGTTTCATATGTTTGAAGTTTAATGTTTCGGTGTTTACCGTGTTTTACAAAATCTGCAATTTGGACTCTGTATCAGTGTGAAGGCATGAATCTATGACTCTTTTTCAGATTATTTTTTGAATTGTTTATCTCACTTGAGTTTTAAAGTGTTTGTGGTTCCTAAAGATTGACTGAGGTAGATGGTTTTGTATTGGTTTAACATGTTGTGCTTTTCATTTGTTTTTGTGTAAACAAATCTTATTTGCTCTGGTTTTGTTGTTTTCGGTGGTCTTGCCAGACCATTGTTTGTATTTCGATGTTGTTTGAGAATAAAATGTTCACTTATAATACTTATTCATAAAAAAAAAAAAAAAAAAAAAAAAAAAAAAAAAAAAAAGATTAATTGAGGTTGGGTTCTGTTTGTTGTTTTGATACTCTTGAGCAGCTGCTTTTTTCTTTTGCAGTGCAGCATTTGTTTCTGGTGTTTTGTTGATTGCTGCTCTGTTTTGCAGTTTAGGTTGGATTTGTTATAGACTTGTATTTTCTATTTTGTGTTTAGCTGTTTGTGTATAGCTTTGTTTTGAGTTTAGCCATTTGTGTATAGCTTTTCTTTGTTTGTTCCTGTTTAGGGGGTTTGTCCCTAAGCAGGAGTTTTGATCCAGATTTTCTGGAGTGTATTTTCACTTGAGTTTGAGCTTTATTTAAAATAATGGGTCTGCTTATCTGTGTCCTAAAATGCAATATAAAATAATGGACATATGGTTAAATTTTTATGCGTTGTTAAGCTCTATGCATGTATATAGTTTGTCTTTCTGTTTCTTTTTTTAGGTGTATACTTCTTTCTCTTTAATCTTATTTAAGACCCTCTCATTGGTGACTTTCTCATTTATGATAGTTGAAGTGTTGTATTTTAGGGTTATAAACAATCTTAAAGCTAATGTCGGTGATGTAGATGGTGCAGCAGTTCCATGTGGCTTTAGGCGTGCAATTGGTAATAAGGTATCCCTTTCTTAATTTGTTCTAGTGATTTTCTTGTATAATACCTAGAGGGCGAGGAAAAACAAAAACAAAGAAAGTTACAAATCTGTTACTTAAAAATCTGCCTTGTTACAATCCACCATGTTAGAAGTTTTGTTTTGTTTTAGTCTAAAAATCTACCATGTTTTATTTTTGTTTTGTTTTGTTAAAAATTTGCCATGCTTTGTTTTCGTTTTGTTTTATGCCATGTTGTGTTAGTGACTTAGTATGGTTGTTCCTTGTTTAATTTATTTGTTTAAAAACAGTCATGTTCTATGCTACTTAAAAATCTGCCATGTTTCGTTTTAGTTTTGTTTTCTGCCATGTTGTGTTACAGTGTTAGTATGGTTGTTCCTTGTTTAATTTATTTGTTTAGAAATAGTCATAATCTATACAACTTAAAAATCTACAATGTTATAATCCACCATGTTAGAAGTTTTGTTTTGTTTTACTTTAAAAATCTGCCATATTTTGTTTTTGTTTTGTTTTGTTAAAAATCCATCCTGTTATGTTTTTGTTTTGTTTTTTGCCATATTGTGTTAGTATATTTGTTCATAGTTTTGGGCATTTCTGTTTCATACCTATAACCTATCTTTCACATTTTAATAATTAATTAGTTATGGAAGATACAAGTCAACCAATAGAAGTCAATCAATCTGCATGTGGGGATGACTCGATGATAAGTCCTTCCTTAGAAGGTGAATCCCAAACTGTGGGTCTTACTGATGAAAATCCTAAGAAGAATGTGTATGGAAAGAGAGAGAGCCGGAAGACTTCGCCTGTTTGGAATGACTTTGATATTGTTGAAGTTGGTGGTGTCAAGAAATCGCAGTGTAAGTGGTGCAAAAAGTTGTTTGCCATTTCCAGCTCAAGTTCTACCTCTACACTTTGTAGGCATTTGGTTGTGTGTCTCAAATATGTGTTTGCCAACAAAAAGTAAAAGTGCATTGCCCTTGATCCTGATGCAACGGGAGATATATCTATGTCAAATTTTACTTTTAAGATTGAGAGATCTAGAGAACTTGCTGCTCACATGACTTTGCCATGATTATCCTTTTAAAATAGTGGAGCATGAAATGTTTAACAAGTTATGTAAGTCCTTAAATCCTCTTTGGAAGAAGGTTAGCCGTGCAACTATTAGGAAAGATTGCTTTACTACGTATAACATTGAGAAGAAGAAGTTGAAAACATTGTTGGGGGGGGGGGGGTGGACAAGGTCAACATCACCACGGATATGTGGACAAGTGCACAAAGAGTGTCATATATGGTGGTGACTTGCCACTTTGTGGACTCCGATTGGTTCCTTCAAAAGAGAGTGTTGAATTTTCGTAATGTACCTCCTCCACATAGTGGTGTTGTTATTGCTGAAGAACTACGAAAGTGTTTTGGTGATTGGGGCATTGAGGACAAGGTATTTACAATAACGATTGATAATGCTAAAGCAAATGATACTGCAATCAGAATTCTTAAAGATGATTTTGAGTTAAGAGAAGTCTTGCCTATTGGAGGTCGATCATTTCATGTGCGATGTTGTGCTCATATTACTAACTTGTTGGTGCAAGTAGGAATTGCTGAAATTGGAGACATAGTTGATTTAGTTAGAGAGGGTATCAAGTACATAGTGGCTTCTGAGGGTCGGTTGAGAAAATTTAGTGATATTGCAAAAAGAATGCAACTCCCTGGCAAGAAATTGATTTTAGATGTCCCTACACGTTGGAATAGCACTTACATGATGTTGGCGACAGCCGTACAATTCAAAGAAGTATTTCCTAGATACCATCAAAGTGATCAAGCATTTCAATGGTTAATAAGCCCTGAAGAATGGGAGAAGGTTGAAAATGTGAACCAAATTTTGTCAATTTTTAATGATGTGACCAACATAGTATCTGGCAGTGAATACCCAACTTCAAATCTGTTTCTACCTGAGGTTTGGAGGATTAAAGAAGTATTGTTGTTAAAGTGTAGGGATAATAATGAGTACATTAGGGTAATGGTGAGTAAAATGAGTAACAAGTTTGAGAAGTATTGGGGTAATTGCAATTTATTAATGGCACTAGCAGCTATGCTGGATCCGAGATACAAAATGAAGTTGATAAAATTTTGTTTCCCTCTAATTTACCCAGAGCCTGAATCTTCTATGAACATTGATAATGTCCACTCTGTTCTTCATGAGTTATATGAGGTATATGTAACATCTCATAATTCATCTGTTATGCAACTGCAACAAATTGCTCAAGAAAATTCCCGTTCTACAAGTGGTTCTACTAGAGTTGCTGCAGTCAAAGCTCCTATTGGTCGATCAAGATTTTTGCAACATGTAATATGTAATGATGATGTGCGACCTGCTAAAACAGATTTGGATGTATATCTTAAAGAGAACGTTTACATATGTGAAAATGATGTCAATGGATGCTGAGTTTGAGGCTTTGGCATGATGGAAATTTAATGCCTTGAAGTATCGCATCTTGTCTAAGATGGCACGAGACATTTTAGCTGTTCCAATCACTACAGTAACATCAGAATCATCCTTTAGCGCTGGTGGTAGAGTAATTGATCCTCACAGAGCGAGATTGTCCACCAAAACAGTAGAAATGATCTTATGTGGGCATGATTGGGTGAGGGCATTACATGGACTTAGAAAAAATTATGAAACAAATGAAGATGAAGCTGGAAGTGAGACTTTTATGCACATTTTTATTATGTGTTAATTATTTGTTTTAAGACATTATAATAAGTTATTAACTTTTTTCTGTTTGTTTTTGTAGAAAGTGGTTGAAGTAGACTGACCAACGCCACCATGATTCAAGAAGTTCAAAGTTGTAGGGACTATATATGTATTTTGAATTTGGTGTTGTATTTTGAACTGTTGTTTCATACTTCTATAATCTTTTGTGGGCATGATTGGGCTATGGCATTATATATAGTTTTCAAACAATTTATGTGTTATTTTATTTGTAAACCTCCCTTGACATATTTATCAAGGTTTTTGGAACTTTGAATAAATAAATGCAAGGGAGTAAAAATATCTAACCATTTTGGTTCAGTTCTTGGAATGGCAGTGAATGTCCAAAGGGAATGGAAGCTCTCTTGACATGGTAATGGTAATTCATGTTTGTCATGGTAATTAAATTCTATGTTCTAAATAAATCTTAAGTGATGAAGCTCTCTTGACATGTTTATCAAGGTTGAAAAACTTTGAGTAAACAATGCAAGGGAGTAAAAACATTTAACAAACTTTTTTTAGTGAATGTAGGGTGGCTAGCTTTGAGAACAAAAGTCAAAAGTTGATGCAGCCCGGCCACTTTAGCTTTGACCAGCAATGCAGACATTGTGAAAACTGAGAAGGTTCCATTTATTTTACATTACAAAACTGTGAAGGTGTTGCATAAATGCTAAGTCTTATATTGGTTCTATCATTTGAAATTTGGTTTTATAAAAAGATTGATTAGTTCTACTTCTATTTAGCTTGCAACACTCTGCCAAACAAGTTAGAAAATTTGGTCTTATTCAGGTCCTTACAATCTCAAAAGTGTTGCTCAGTTAGCTTGTATGTGGTGCTTTTGCTGTTCTCTGGATTGTAGTTTTTAGGGGACTGCGTGATTGGTCTGGTCTCCTCCCTTTGTATTTGAGTTTTGTTCCATTCAACTCATTACATATTGATTACCCAAAAAACATATCAAGTGCTTGGGATCAATATAGTGTTCCCTAATTTACCAAGGTTGCACAAAATTAGGATGCTAGCTTACTCGCCTTAAAAGGTTTTTCCTGTTTGACGTGGTTTAATTATTGAATTTTTTTCTTGGATAACTTTTTGCTTCTCTTTTCTTCCTGTAATATGAAATGGGAGACTAATGTAACTTCTCGTATTTTGACATCTTTGTATTATTCAAGGTTTTTTTTTTTTTTTCGTGACATTAAAATAGATTGACAACTACTGTTTTTTGTTTGTCTTGTGTGTATAACCTTGCAATCTATTTTGATGTTTGCAAAAAAGTGGATTTGCTAATTCTCAGTGTAGAAGTTATACATATCTACTAAACCCCCCCAACCCCCCCCCCCCCCCCCCCCCCCCGGCCTAAAAAAAGCTTCAGATTTCTTTTAGCTACTAAATGTTGATGTTTTGTTCATCATAGTTGAAATGTCTATATATATATATATATATATATATATATATAAAATGTAGGAAGTTGATTTGCATAACAATAACCATTTGATTCTCAAACCTATTTTCAAGTAGATGCATTACAACCCAATCATCGCTACCCACACCAAGATTAGATCCCACTTCAATTAGTGTAAGAATCTCCCTCAATGAACATTTTCATCTCTTCATCATCAATCACCATGCATGCATTTATATCTTTTTCATGAAAACGAGGTACATTATGTTTGATTGATCAAATTTCTGTTCAATTTCTTTGCATGTTCTAAGGGTTAAATTGAGTGAAATATTTGGAACTGTAACACAGGAATTCAAAGAAAAATGCTTCTATAAACAATGGAAGCAAAATTTAACTTGGCACCTTAACCTTTCTATTTGAACATATGTGTGCAGTGTGCCCCCATATTAATGTGATTTCAAGAAGGAATTGCTTGAGTGTTGCGGTTGGAAAATTAAAATATATATATATATATATATATATATATTGTTAAAGAAGACCTGCTGAAAGAGATAAAATTTTGATAAGCAATTTCCTCAGTTCCACTAGAAAGGAAAATACCTAAAATACCTAAAATACAAAGTTTTAATAATTTACAAAAAGGAACTTTCAATGTAGCTGCCTGCTTTAAATGGGGTTGTGTTTGGCCTATACACGTTGGACTGCATCTACCAGGAAATTGAAGTATTTTCACTGTGTTCTAATTTTTAATCCATTTGACATTTCAATCTTAATTGGTTTATTAATTATTTTTTGCATGATATGTTTTTTTCTTCTGCTTAGCTATGGTTGTTTAGTTTTTGTCTCTCTTAATAATTATTGCTGCATGTCAGCACTGTCTCTTCTTCTTTTGAGTTTCACTGCATAATAATTCTCTAGAATTTTGTTTTGGGCAAGATCCAAAGCTAGCTTCTTTAAAGGTATCCACATTTTTCTGTTACCACTTTTTAGTTGGGTCTAGAATTTTTTTATGTAATCTTTTAGTTTTACTTGTTCTTGTTTGTCTTATATTTGAAGGCTTGCTTATGAATCTTTAGTCTCCAAGGAACTAATCAGGGTCATTTGCATGCTAATTAATCTTAAGTGATCAAGCTCCCTTGACATGTTTATTAAGGTTGAAGAACTTTGAGTAAATAATGTAAGGGAGCAAAAATATCTAACAAACTTTTTTTAGTGAATGCAGGGTGGTTAGTGGGAAGTGCAACCCTTTAGAGTTGAATTTTGTCTTGTAATTGTTATTTGATTTTGCATGAATTTTGTTTAAGTTAGTGGTGTCAATATGTGAGAACTGTAACCCTTTAGAGTTGAGATTAAATTATTTAAACTGTAATTTGTGTTGTATTTTAGTTATTTATGTAAATTTTATCTATTAGTTCACTTATAGTTGTACTTCTTTCATTTTTTTTTTTTTTCCCTTGTAATTCAGGATTTCTTTTTTCAAAGTTGCTTGTAATATTGTGAATGCCTAATGCTTGAAATAAGTTACTTGGTATTTTTAGAATAAATTTTGTATTTAATAGTTTATTTATTAATATTTACATATCATATTCCAAAACATACTAAACGAGCCTTAAATGAGCTGAGTTGCTTATTAAAGGCTCGAATAGCTTTTTAATCGGGCTCGAGCTCGAATTAGGCTCTTTTAAATATTTAACTACATATCGAGCTCGAGCTGAACCAAGCCTATCGAGTCCCGGCTCGGCTCGATAAGGTTTACTTGGCGAGCTTGAGCCAAGGTAATTACCTAACTAGCTGAGCTCGGACAAGGATTCTAAAGCTCGGCTCGAGCTCGAGCTTGGCTCGATTAGAGGGCTTCTTAAACGAGCCAGTCTTGAAAATGTCAAACTTGACTCGGCTCGGCTCGATTACATCCCTAAATGAAACGAACTAGACTCAAAATGGACTTAGATTGGTATTTTAATCAATTGGATTAAAATAGTAAAAATCTGAGATAAAAATTTCTGCACTAAAAAGTTAATTAGTAAATTTTGAATAAATATCTACAGGTTAACCCAGGTTAAATTAACTAGATAAAACTTAACCCTGGATTAATCAGATATTTTATCTTTTAACTCAGATTAAATTAACTGAGATAGAATTTAACTGGAGTTAGTAAAAATATCTCAAGGAATATAATCCTTGTAATAATTATATGATGAGTCAACATTATCATTCGACTTGCTCAACAAGTTGCTTGACATCTATTTAACAGAGACTCTCAACACTTCATTCCTTTTATTATTTCATTCTTCTTCCTTCTTTTTTTATTTTTCTCTTTTTTTCTTCCTTTTCTCTTCTTCTTCCATGTTCTTCCGGTTCCTTCTTCATGAACCCAGAGATGAGAAAAGAGAGTGAGAGAGAGAGAGATCGGGAGAACAGAGAGAGAGAAAGAGAGAGAGAATGGAATAGAGGGAGATCGACGGGAGAGAGAGGGAGAGAGAGGACTCGATAGTTGGTGGGTCTGTGCAAAGGAGGCCGGAGGTGCGATTTCTAGTGGAACCTAGGTTCCGATCAATTGTGGAGGACCTGTAGCAGACCCAGGCCGAACTAGAACCAATTTCCGGTGGGTTTTCTGTGGCTTCGACGGAAGGACGATTTTTGGTGAGATTTTCGGTAAACCTTGTAATCTTAGGAAGAAATTAATATATTAATATATAGTGATTACTACTAATTTAGTCCTAAAATATTTTGGAATGGATTTCTACTAATTTTGCTGGGTGATTTGTGGATTTGGGGTTGTGAGTTAGTTGAAGAACTGATTGGGTATTTTGGTGTGCTGTTTGGCTAAACTGTGTGGTGTACCCCCTATTTGCCCGTATTCCCAGTTTTGGGTTGTGGTTTTGGTAGTTGGCTGTGTTATTGTTCGGCCGTGTACCATGATTTGGAGTATTGATGTTTCTGTTTTGAGTGTTAGTATTTCCTATGGTGATTTCTGGACATTGGCTGTGAGTTGGCCGAATGATTTAGAGGCTTTGTTATGTTATTGAAGCGATTAAACTGGTGTTTTATCAATTAGTTGAGTTCGGTTTTTGAGTAAGGAGTTTCTAGAATTTGGGTTTTAATGGACAGGTTGCTTCGGACTAGAGTTATGTATGAACTATGTTTAGTTATTAACACTTTTGTTAGAAAATTAGATAATGATATTTTGTATACATAAATATATTACCGAAGAGTTTTGGATGTTATAATTATTTATATATAAGGTTTAGAGTACAATTATCATGTTGAGTTCCATAAGCTCATAATGATGAGTGATCTTTCAAGCAAAATGATAATTGAATCTGTGTATATAATTAATATTCATGAGTGATGATGTTAACACTTTGTATGTATAAATGTGTGTTTATTGCAGATGATGAGTTAGGAGACTGCATCAGAGGGAAGTAAGTATTTCTAAAACACTTACTTGTATCTTTTTATAATGCCATGATTATGGATTTGTTTACTTGGTTGTGCATGTGATTTTATATATTTTCTATTTTTAATTAAACTGCTTAATAATGAGCTGGTAGACATAGGGGGTTATAGGCCAGTGGTGGGACCATCAGATCCCGGTTGAACCTAATAAATAACCTGACGTTGGGACCTTTGGCTTCAGGTAACAAACCAATAAACGTTAAGTGAGGGGACAGTAATCCCGGGCTAACACGATATACCAGACCTATGGCTTCACGAATGAGTGATGTGCAAAAGATGATTAATTAAGACACTGCATTAAAACTGTCATGTTACTGATTTAGGGTTATTTGATATTCAATCTATGACTATGACTTGCAACCATAGGCCATAAATTGCGTATACTTGTGACCTTGAGGTTATATATTCATTGTGTTGTATTTCATAAATAAGTGCATATTCATTATATTATTAGAAGCAGTAGACTAACCCATATATTTATATATGGGTGGTAGTCCATTATGCATGTACAAAAGGTTATTAAATTAAAGGATTGGATTTTGTTAGCATTGAAGAGTTAAAGCTGATATTAATGTAGCTGATGATTTCCTTGTAATGTTTGTATTCTTTTGGAAAATAGTATACTTAGAGGAATACTTGTATTTGATATATTTTCCATGTATGTTTTTAGTGTCATCAGTGACAAATATTTCAATGTATAGTATAACGATTTCAGAATGAATGTCTAGTAGTATTTCAGTCAACTCAATGTGTTACGATTCCTAAGTTGTAAAAGAAAAATATATTCCGCTGCTAATTTATACTCTGATGACATCAGTGTTGATGTCATAACGATACGTGAAAATCGAAATTTTCACTTACGTCTTTTTGTAAAAGGCGGGTCCTTACACTGTCTGCCGTTTGTCCAAGTAAAGTTTGAACCTCTAAATCCCAGGTCTAGTAACTAACAGTGTAACGCCCCCAAACCGCTAAGGGTTAGGTTCTTCCATTTTCATACACCAAACTGCAAAGATTCGTAAGGTCTACCAAATAACCTAGCTAATGTGCTGAATTAAATAAATTAAATAAAGAAAATAATAATAATTTTAAAACTCAGAGCTTTAATAAATGCGGAAACGTTTATTTCGAAAAGAGTAATACTGTTTGATACCATAAATGAAAATGCAAAGGAAAACTGGATTTATTGTGCGAGTGCACTTATTAAGGTAACAGAAAAATAATATCCTACCGCTAGCCTAGATCCCATCCCGGCCGCCTAGGTCTCTCTGTTCATAACCTAAAAACAAAACAAAAATAAGGGGTGAGCGAGAAATGCTCAGTAAGACAACCCCCAACCATAAAACGGTTGAGTTAACTTCATTTTCTTTAAAACAATTATTAAAATACACTTGAAATCTAAATTTCTAGAACACAATTCAAAATTCGGCATTTTACTTAACACATAAAATACTCGTTAACAATTAAGACTTCTCATATATAGGGCCCATGTACACTATTACATCCTGTGCACTTAGCATGACATAGGGATAGATTACCGTCTTCTCTAAGTCCTTCAGCGGTTGCGCTTCCATCCAAGCAACGGTACCGAGCTTAAAATCTGTAAATCTCTATGAATATCTCTGGGGCCAAAATAATAGTCTCCTCCACACACGTGCCTCATTTATAAAAATCTCATTCTCATAAATTATTCTTATTCCTTTGATCACTCTTGAGGCAACGTGTGGGAGGGTTTTTACTCTACTTTTCTCATTAATTTCAAAAGGTTGTAACTTCCCGTCTCGGGAACCAACTAAGCAATTTACTAATAATTAGAAAATCCTTTATAAGCAAAGCCTCTCTTAAAAATGTGATTTGAAAAAATAACATTTATACCGACAACTTTTATCTCAAAAATATTTTTAAAACAGTCCTTCAGATTAGGGTAATCTTCTCTGTAGTTTCCTGGATTAATTCTGGTCCTGTCAATTGTCGTTCTCCAACCTCATCCCAATAGAGTGGTGATCGGCACCTTCTCCCGTAAAGGGCTTCGTATGGTGCCATCTTGATGCTTGCTTGGTAGCTATTATTGTATGCGAATTCCATTAAAGGAATATACTGACTCCAGCTACCCTTGAAAGCTCTCATCATGTCTTCCACTGTCTGGATCGTTCTTTCCGATTGTCCGTCCGTTTGAGGGCGGAATGCCGTACTAAATTTTAACTTCGTCCCTATTGCGTCCTGTAGACAATGCCAAAATCGAGAGGTAACGCATGGGTCACGATCTGAAATGATCGACAATGACACACCGTGTAGTCGTACAATCTCACTCACATACTCCTTTGCCAAACAACTCATGTCATATGTTGTTTTAATGGGTAAGAAGTGTGTCGACTTCGAACTCCAATTCTCGTCGTCTCGCATCAATGCAGTTTTTTTTTTTTTTTTTTGACGACTCAGCGCTGTTGTCGATCGTTGGTTGATCACTGTTATCTTCTTGCTCGTGTTTTGGATGGTTTTCGACTCCAGTCTCACCCTTCAAGGCAAGCGGGGCATAGAGAACAACGTCTCGAGTTTGGCGCCGTAAAACTTCTTCTACGGAGTGATTATTCCATAAGACCTTCACCAACGGAATGCTCTTGTTTCTCAAGAATCAAGATGTGAGTCAAACCCATGATACGCTTCTCCCACGTTGGTATAAGAAACACGTTGAGAATTTCGGGAAAGGTTCGATGGTAGCGCCAATCGGTATATTGTCGCTCCAGCTTTCTGGAGGATCTCACAAATCTAGGATAAAACGCGTGTTATTCCTTTACTTTGAGAAAATTGTGTGCCAACTTCGAACTTCAATTCTGGTCATCTCACATTAGCATAGCTCCGACGACGACTCTGAGTCATTGTCAATCCTTGTTCGTTTACTGACATCTTCTCATATGTTTTCCGATAGTTTCTGGCTCTAGTAGCTTCTGTCCACTTCGTCCCAATATTGCGGCGGCCTACACTTCCCTCAGTATGAGGTTCCATATAGCAACATATCATCGTTGACCGGTACTTCGATCTCCACGAATCTTGGACTTCGCCTCAAAGACGGTCTAACTGCATTTTCTATCGGGTAATACTGCCTAATTATATCTAATTATACGGACTCCAAACACAAAAGGTGACCATATTGAACTACAACAAAAGACAAAGAGAATGGAATACCACAACCGCCTAACTGAGTTGTGTGAAGAAATATCAAAAAGAGACAATGTAAAGGAAAAGAATACATAATGCAGATAAGAGATGAGGAGAATTGAAATATTGCAAGGGAGAGAGGGAGATGGTACTAGGGAAATACATGCCGACAATTACTCTTCCAAGAGCAAGATTTGTATGCTTGGTGGGAGGTGAAAGAGACAAGAGAAAAAGAGAATGGCGCTAAAGGAAGGCTATCCAAAGCTTTAGGGCTTCGTTTCTTTCATAAAATTTTGCCATGGAAAGAAGGAAGAAAATGAATGAGAGGTACTTACTAACCAATGTAAGTGAGATTAGAAATTACACTACTATATATGGTAAAGGTTTTATTTTAGATAGGGATTTTGCAAATTGAATGAGCCAAGTGTCATATAAGCTGTTGGAAATAAATCTTTGGATGATGCACAAAATTCTTGTTGAAATAAAATTAAAATCAATCTGAAAATTAACAATTATTTTATTTTTGGCCTAAAACAATTTCACCTTGAAACATATAAAACACATGCTAAAAATAGGTTGGAAGCCAAAGAAGAAGTTATCAAATGCTCATTGAGAACTTAAATTTATACTGAAAATAGCATCATTTTTTTTTATTTTTTTTATTTTTTTATACAAAACGTAAAACCAAGAGTGGACATTCAGACCATGCTTACCAAACTTATTAAATAACCAGTAGTCAAAATAAAATCAATGGTCAAAACGTTTTCTATTCTTTAAGGCTCTCAATCAATACGTAAGACATTTTTTTGCATAAAATCATGAATTTGACTTGATGTCAAGCAGTCATAAAACAATAGAGAATAATAAATATTATCTGTAATATTACAACAATAGCAATGTGAGCTTTGGAGTTTTGAAACCAAAAGATTTTTGTCAACACCATTTGAAGATAAGAATTTATGAAAAAGGTGTTTAGAAGGAAACTTTTTATTGTCTCAAGGTAGGATGTGTCTTGGAATTTGAAGGACACAAAAATCTTACACCACGAACGACTCTTGGTACTTCAGTCTAGTTAGGTAAATGTTGAACATGATATTTGTGAGTTGTAGGCTTACCACGTTTCCGTTACGCTACTTTGATGCGATGTCTGCGAGATATGCACTACTCCTAACAAGGGGTCAACGATGAGTTCGACTTCTTTACTTGAAGGGAACATAATGAGCTCTTCAAAGGAAATTCTTGAAAGCCCAACTACTTGGTATCTACGGCATGGCGTTTTTCGCTACTCAAGTAGACATCTTCCTCCAAATGACTTGCTCCAAATCGTTCTCCTCCTGAGGCTGCTACAAAATTCTAACTCTAGAAATTCTAACCTTGTGTCCTCTCGTTGAAGGCATTAGCATCCGTCAAGTTTAACGTGCCAACTCAAGCTGGTGCGATGTTCTCTCATTGTCGTATTGAATTTGGCAAGAATGGTGATTAGCGGGTGCTCTGCAACCTTTGACAACGTGGTTCCGTCTTTCGCATCTATAGCAATTGCTTGTTCGTGAGAACATTTCCCCAAGGTGTATCCTTCCGCATCCTTGGCATGCTGGATGTCGTGCATCTCTTAAAGACTTTCATTGGTGTTGGAACGTCGAATTCCATTTGTTGCTCTAATTATTTGACTTCTCCTTTGAGATGATTTTTCTCTCTCCTTGTTTGTCATTCTGGGGTACAACTCTCCTTCCCTTGGGCTAAAGTACGTTACGCTAGTCTTCGGTATTCCTTTAATCGCCGATACTCTATCGATGAGGTCCTCCAGTATGTATACCGTTTGTGTTGCTAATTCTATCAAAACCTCCAGGTTTGGGGCTTGATTCCTTGCAGTTCCAGCTTTATTGTTGAAAACATTCCTAATAACCACATCATTGTCGGCCTGGTTGCGTGCAATAGGTGCCATCTAAATTGGAACCACCTGTTTAAAACCAAGCAAAGGAATACTTCCCCAACAATCTAACTTAAGTAAAAGACTGACTCTACTAGGTCGGAATGTGATTTCCCATTACCCCACTAAGTCTATCCTGATGATCTGGCTCCTACAAGTCTACAGAACCTTATAATCTTTGCTATGATACCAAAACTGCAACGCCCCCAAACTGCAAAGATTCGTAAGGTCTACCAAATAACCTAGCTAATGTGCTGAATTAAATAAATTAAATAAAGAAAATAATAATAATTTTAAAACTCAGAGCTTTAATAAATGCGGAAACGTTTATTTCGAAAAGAGTAATACTGTTTGATACCATAAATGAAAATGCAAAGGAAAACTGGATTTATTGTGCAGGTGCACTTATTAAGGTAACAGAAAAATAATATCCTACTGCTAGCCTAGATCTCATCCTGGCCGCCTAGGTCTCTCTGTTCATAACCTGAAAACAAAACAAAAATAAGGGGTGAGCGAGAAATGCTCAGTAAGACAACCCTCAACCATAAAACGGTTGAGTTAACTTCATTTTCTTTAAAACAATTATTAAAATACACTTGAAATCTAAATTTCTAGAACACAATTCAAAATTCGGCATTTTACTTAACACATAAAATACCCGTTAACAATTAAGACTTCTCATATATAGGGCCCATGTAAACTATTACGTCCTGTGTACGGGTTGCGCAGTCTACTGCGACCTCAGGCAGGTAAACTGTGGCCACAGGCCTGCCCCGTCAGCTAATTAATTGAAGTGCACTTAGCATGACATAGGGATGGATTACCGCCTTCTCTAAGTCCTTCAGCGGTTGCGCTTCCATCCAAGCAACGGTACCGAGCTTAAAATCTGTAAATCTCTGTGAATATCTCTGGGGCCAAAATAATAGTCTCCTCCACACACGTGCCTCATTTATAAAAATCTCATTATCATAAATTATTCTTATTCCTTTGATCACTCTTGAGGCAACGTGTGGGAGGGTTTTTACTCTACTTTTCTCATTAATTTCAAAAGGTTGTAACTTCCCGTCTCGGGAACCAACTAAGCAATTTACTAATAATTAGAAAATCCTTTATAAGCAAAGCTTCTCTTAAAACTGTGATTTGAAAAAATAACATTTATACCGACAACTTTTATCTCAAAACTATTTTTAAAACAGTCCTTCATGCATCAATATAATTTGAAATACAGAACAAGAACAATGAATTGCAAATATGCTAATAAAAGGGTAAAGTAATATGACATAAAATAATTTGAGAAGGGGTAGAGGATCCCTTACATCTCTGATTGCAATAAGTCGCTGGACTATCTCAACCGCTAACTAGTCACCTGGTACCAGTTTAAATAAATTAACAAATTAATACCTTGTGCTAGTCGCTAGACTACACACTGACACCACTAGACTACACCTGGTACCAGTTTAAATCATTAAATGAGTACTAATTCATTTTCTTTTACTGATATATATATATATATATAAAAAATGCAGTTCAATAAAGGCAATTGTCATAAGAAATATTCTCTATTGTAGCCATATAATTTGATAAATTCATGTATCACCAAACTTTGCATCTATTCAAAATAATTTATTAAAAAGGCCCCATAACTTTTAAAGCAATTAACAAGGACTTTTAAAACACTTGAATTAAACAAAAAACCATATTTATTTTTCTGTGGGGCAGAATTAGAATAACTAGAATCAAATACAGTTGTGCCAAGGAGGGTTTATTATAGGGTCATTAGGGTGGTGGAGTAGAGGGAGAAAAATAATAGGAGTAATTTAGGACCTTACCGACAATAAAAGGATAGAAAAGAAAGACACCAATCAATAGTATATATATATATATATATATATATATATATATATATATTTTTCCTGGAATAGTGTTTTGTGTTTGAGTACTCGACTTGACGACCAGTTGGGCAAAGAGACTAGATAGGTTAGGAACGTTTTAAACAGGGGGCTGTATTCTCAATGAATTGAAGTAGAAAAAAATAAAAAAAAATAAATATTAAGATGTTAGGTGTTTATAATAATATTTCTTATGAACGAAAAGAGGTAAGAGACAAGGACAAAGGTGTTATGGTCCCACCATGTCCCCTGGCAAAGAAAGAGAAGAGAGGAGATAAAACAAATAGTTAGAAAGAGAAGGGCTGTACGTTTTCATAATCAAGAAGAAGGTCAAAGTTCTACTTCATTGTTCTTTTGACATGAAATATAATAAAACACAAAAAAAAAAAAAAAATGTAAAGCAATTAGATGAAGGACAATAGGACAAAATAACCTAAATCACTTAGCAAGACAATAAATGCTACGATTCTACAGAAAGAGGAAGAACTAAAGAAGAAGAAAAATGTAAGAGACAGACGGTACCTTGTCTAACGGTTGAAGGCTGGGCAAGTGTAAAGGGGTGCGGCTAGAAGATAGTGAGGAAGAGAAATAAGGCGTCTGCTAAATTATTTATATGAGTAGGGTTTCACTCTTTGGCGGCTAGGATTTTATGTATTAAAACAGATACTTTCAATGATAATAAAATTGAATAAAAATATAAAATCTGGTCCTCATATTTTAATATAAATATATAATATAAAAGTGGGACTTAAATTGATATTAATTTATTAAATTTAAAAGCAGGTGTTT
This sequence comes from Alnus glutinosa, assembly GCF_958979055.1. Taxonomy (NCBI): domain Eukaryota; kingdom Viridiplantae; phylum Streptophyta; class Magnoliopsida; order Fagales; family Betulaceae; genus Alnus; species Alnus glutinosa. Next base: position 25,313,239 of record NC_084889.1, on the reverse strand, counting down.
TAATAAAATATAGAAACAGTTATTTAATAACAAGGAGTAAAAATTTCATATGTAAAAAAATCAGGTGTTTATTATTCCCGTCTAGTTATCCATTCTCATAGGTCGTAAAGACCATTTTACCCTCGAAAGGGGGTCGAGATTATTATAGACAGTCTTTTAGTGCCCTTTGGAAATCCCTCATCTGTCCACGAGGACGAAGAGAAAACCTAGAGGTTTCCCCTCCTGAGGTGATTTCATTGAAATCGCCGATGTAGAGCCAAGGAATGGGCATCATCTAAGAGAGACTATGAAGGAGGGACCAAGCTTCCAGGCGTTTTGCAGCGTCGGGGTGTCCATAGAACCCCGTAAACTTCCATGGAGAGCCATCACATGAGGGTTGGGTGACAACATTAATATGCCGTCAACTGTAGTTCTGAATACATACTCGTAAATCCGAATGCCACAATAACATAAGGCCCCCGCTACGGCCCTTACAATCAACCACAAAAACATTATCAAAGCCAAGCTTAGCCTTAAGAGAAGAGGCTTTATTCTACATTAGCTTGGTTTCCATTAGGAAAACCAAGTCGGGTTTCTTATTCTTCACCAAAAGGCAAAGACCCCGAACTGTCTGAGGTTCCCAAGCCCTTGGCAATTCTAGCTCAAGCAAATCATTGTTGTGGGCAGGGTTGTTGAATAACCTCCGCCTCATCTCCCTTATAGGGACTAAATCGACCCACTGCCTGCTTCTTCGACTGAGAACGGCTGCCATCATCATCCCTCTCCACAAAGAAAGACTTTCTCTTACCTTCCCTCCTGGACAAACTGGACCTGCTCTGGTCCCTTCCTAGTTGCTCTGCGATCATGCTACTTCCAAGTGGCTTTTGGGGCAGGAGAAAACAAACGAACATCAGAAGAGCTCGAAGCAGGAGAAGAAACTGCTTGAGACCTTCCTTTGGGGACAACAGCAAGACCAAAGTTTCATGTTTTAGATATGGAAGATTGTGAAGAGAGCACCTCATTAGCTTTTGGCGAGACATGTGATGGGTATTCCTTTAGCAACTGAGCTCCACGTGGCTTTCCCCCCATAGAATCACAACGCCCCCCCAGCTGGCAAGGTATAATTTTGTTACTGTCCCCTCCAGATCCTACCAGATTCTTTCTCATATCAAGTTTGAATTTGACTTTCAACGCACTTGGAGAATCACTTGGAGAATTGCCCAAAATAGGACTTTCCTTCTCAGGCAACTCACCCTCTTCAATGTAGTCCCATAATTGATGCTTTCTTTCCAAAATGGGTTCTCGAATCTTTGGTTCAGCTTGGCTTGGCTTAGGGTTCCGACCATCTCCGCCGCCACCTTGTTTTCCATGGTGACGACCAGAAGCATGGGGTGCATGAGCATCACCTATATCCTCCTTATCAACAAAAACATCATTCTCCTTATCACGATCGGGACCTTCATAAGATGGCGGCCGAGTTCCCCTCTTCCCTTCGGCAAAATCCTATCCTTTAGTGAAGTCATCTGCCCGTAGCCAAGAACCCCAAGCTGGAGCCCCTTCATTATGCTTGTGTCGCGTCGACGTTCGCACTGTGCAACCCTTCCGCCCATGGAGTATCCTCCCACACCTATAGCAAAAAGCTGACAATTTCTCATATTTGAATGAGACCCAACATGATTTATTCGTTAGAAAACATTGCTCGGCCTTGTTCAAGTGGTTGATACAGGTCAATGGACACCCTAATACGCAAGCTTCTTTCCCAGCCCACATCATCTTCAGCAACAGCAACCTCCTCCACACAACCCAGAGTCTCCCTAATCTTCCTCCCTACACTACGGTTCATGCACCCAAGGGGCGTGTCGTGAATCTGGATCCATATAGGTGTAAGAGATAACTCCATCTGTGACGGGGGAGTCTTGCCATCAAACTCATTCAAGACTAGCAGAGTACGTTCATAGGACCATGTTCGCCCATCCAACACACATCGCTTATCTTTTTCCTCAAAAAATTCGAACAACTATAGGTTGTCATGAATTTCTTTGAAGAAGACGTTGCCCCGGAGTCGCCAAATACGTGAGTAGGGTTTTGAAAGCATCCTCATTAATTTTCTTTGCTTCACCAAGCCTTCCAATCAAACACAGTTAATGGGAGATCGAAATTTTGCTTCACCAAGACTTCCAATCAAAAACAGTTAACGAGAGATCGAAATCCCATGCTGCTCACCTACAGTTAACGGGAAAGACCCAACAAAATCTCCATGGAAATCTGCCATAAACGAATCATTGAAAAAAAACAAAGGGAAGGTACGGGAGAAAGATTTAAGGGGCCGAAAGAAAACTCCTACACTGTAACCAGGAGGAGACGAAAACCGGCAAAGTCTAGATTTCACGATTGAGGGAGAAAACTAGAGAGCCGAACTCACCATTGAATGGTATATCACTCACTTTCTTAGCTATTCACTTTTACTATTCATTTTTTTTTAAAAAAATTACTTTTTCAAAGTACTTACATTTTAATGCATATGCATGGTTTATTAGGAGGAAAAAAGTTTTTTTTTTTTTTTTAAACGTCTAGCTCACCAAATTTAATGAGCACAGTAATATGCAGTTCACCAATTTTTGAGTTAAAATAGTTAGTTGGGTGCGATTACAATATTTTCATCCAAATTTACATTTCGACTAACCAAAATAACGTCTAGCAATATATTCGATGCTTAATTAAGATTTATCAACAATACAGAAGAAAAGCATTAAATTCTCGCTTTTAATAAACGGCCTTTTTTTTCTTTTTCTTTTTTTTTCTCTCTCTCTCTTTTGTTAGTAAAACCTGGCTCTAATCCTCATTTGATTTGAAGTCATTTCCTTTGGTTTAGGTTTTTGAGATGACCCACATTTGCACGGGCCAATCTGAAAATTTACCTTCAACCGGTGTCAGTGCAGCATAAATTCCTAACAAATTCATTTTAATTCATAAATTTATTGTTTGCCAGATTTTCTCCCTTCTAGCAAAATTTAAAATTTATTTATTTATTTTGACCTATAAATCTATTCACGTTGAATTTATTCCCCCTTATATTTTAAAATATAAATGTTGTTAGCACGTAACTTAAGCGCAAAAAAAAAATATTGACTTGCATGAAATTAATAAATTAATTGGACACGTTACGTTCCTCCACTAGATTTGCATGAAATATTATCATAATATTTTGAAACTAGTTCCTTTTTTTTATTTTTTTTATTTTTTATTTTTTTATCGAGGGTGCAAAAAATTAAAGGCCAACATGTGACAACGAAAATAAACTAATTTGCTTGAAAGAATGAATTAATTACCATTGGAACAATGAAACCTTATTGTGTCAATTATAATATTATAATTGGCACCTAGTTTATTAATTAAATTCTCACAAACCCAGAGGTACAAAGGCTAAAGTTGATTATCATCCCAACTCTCAAATGGTGAAAAAAAAAAAAAAAAAAAAAAAAAAAAAAAACGCCGACAACGGAAAATATAAACCATTGAGACTCGTAGGATTTAGGAAATTAATATTTCAAAAATTTGATTATTGTAATTAATTTATTAGTTAGCACATGGTGCTCTCCTACATATGCTCCCTTGGGTTCTGTTTTCGTATTACAACTTCCTCGTATCTGAAAGGGAAGCAAAGGGCCAACTTTTTAGAGTGAGGCTTGCTTTTCAATGGCGCACAAAGTGCCTATGGATCTTCGCCGGCCTATCCTCCCTTCTTATTTTTCAATTTTTGTTCATTATTTCACATTGTTAGATCTGCAAATTCAATATAAATTTAACTTATTAAAGAGTATGATACGTTTAATTAAAAGAATAATATTATGATTGACTTATATAATCTTATATTTATGTTTCAAATCGATTCGAATCCGACACGCTATATAATAAGGCTACTAATTTTTTACACAACCCGCAAACTTAACAATAACTCAATATAAAATTAACAAGTTATGATTGAGGGGTCTAACATGTTTAATTAAATGGGTCAAATTAAGATTAACCTATATAATCTTATATTTATGTCTCAACACGAGTCAAACTCGACACATAAATATAAATTGTCACCCTTAAATGATGGTCTATATGTGCCTCAACTAATATTACTCTATCTAATAAAAAAAAAAAAAAAAACTTACATTACGCTTTTTCACTTATATATGAGCCGTATTTTCTCGTTCTCTCCTTACAATTATTCAGAAAGAATATATATATATATATAATCATCTTCATGTGACGGGTCGAATTCCCATAAAGTTCAAGTGCATGCACGTGATATTATTATCACAAACTTTATATTAATATACATGAGAACATGAAAATTTTAAACACAAATCAGTTACACAGAAAAATTGGAGTATCCACCAAATGCTAAGCAGATAGCCAGATATATATATATATAGGTTTTTTTTTTTCTTTTTTTAAGGTATCTCCGACCCCCTATAGGCTGTAATGTACCTAGCTCATTTGTTGAATGCATGACTGACTACCCTACTAAGGTGTTAGTCGAACTTTTCAAATGGAATAATGCTTTGCCAAGAAAGAAGATCGATTATCTTACATGCACGTTAGATTGTAATTTTTAGAAGTGTACGTGTAGTTAGTCTAGATCTCTATATCTCCTGTTGCCTTTCAAGTATTTCAGCAAAAATCTTAGATGGTGTAAAAAAGTTTACAACAAATTTAATTTTACTCTTTATTTTTTTTTTCTTGAAAATCTTGAAATTATATCTTAAAAAAAAACAAAGAAAAAACTCATGAGCCAAATCCGGCATTGAATATTGAATACTCAAAAAGGTGTAGTAAATAGAGATGTACATGTCGACGGATATTAACCGTCCTCATTCTTTATTCATTATCGACACATGCGAATGCAAGTAGCGAAAAATACTATTTGCATATGCGGATGTAGGTGTGCTTAGCAAACTATTTGCATGCATATGTGAGTGCGGTTTGGAAAAACATTACCTGAATATTCGGATGCGGATAACAATTTTAGAGTATGCTGATACAGGTAATAACCGCACCTGCATACTCTTTATATAAAATATACATTTTTATATATTATACTTAATAAATTCACCAAAAAGATGTATATGTAATTTACAAATACGATTATGAATATTACAAATAACATCCGTTCGTATGTACCCCCTTGGTAGTAAAGGATGACGGCAATTATATCTAAAAATAAAAAATTGAAGGCAGTTACAAGTTGGCCAACTGATCATGCCTTTTTCACCTTGAAGTCAAGAGATAATAAAGAGCATCTAAAATCTTGTATCACAAGATAACTAAAAGCGCCAACTTTCATTAGCCCACTCTTCCTTGTATCTTCCTCCACCAAAAGCACAACCTAAACTGAAAAGACCCCATCAGCAATGGATCCACCACCTCTTCTACCCCTGCCCACCGCCGCCGCCACTGCCACCAACATCCAAGCGAACTACCCCGACTCAGTCGACTCCTCCCCGCGCTCCCGCAACGCAGAAACCAGCTGGCTCGACGAGCCTCTCCCCCCTGTCCCAGGTGCCAAGCTCCGACTCATGTGCAGCTACGGCGGCCACATCATCCCCCGCCCCCACAACAAATCCCTCTGCTACGTGGGCGGTGAGACCCGCATCGTCGTCGTCGACCGCCACTCCTCCCTCTCCGACCTCTGCTCTCGCCTCTCCCACACCCTCCTCAGCGGCCGACCCTTCACGCTCAAGTACCAGCTTCCCCACGAAGATATGGATTCTCTCATATCCGTCTCCACCGGCGAAGACCTGGAGAACATGATCGATGAGTATGACCGTACGACCTCAGGCAATGACTTGAAACCCACTTCACGTCTGCGTTTGTTTCTCTTTTTCTCCAAGCCTGAGACTGCAGCCTCCATGGGATCACTCCTCGACGATGCCAAGTCGGAGACGTGGTTCGTCGACGCGCTCAACCATGCTGGGTTAATTCCTAGAGGGCTGTCTGATTCAGCTACCGGATGCATGTTAAATCTTGATGGGGTTCGCGGCAGTGATTCTTGCAATGATTTGGAGGCTCAGGCAGCTGATGATTCTTTGGGTCATAATAACAAGCAGGTGAGGCACAATGTTCATGATGTGCATTCGATGCCTGACTCGCCTATGGTGGAGAAAAATTCATCATATGGGTCATCTTCTTCGTCGCCTTCGATGTCTAACCTGCCTCCTATTCGTGTTCGTGTTGAGGATCAGAAGGTTGGCATGGAGGAACAGTTTGCACAGATAAGTTTTGCGCCAAGTGGGTTGAAGCAAGACGATTCGTTTGGTGTTTTGTCTGCTCCTCCTCCTCCACTTCCTACAGTTGTGGCTTCTGCAAGTACTGTGGCGTCAACAGTTTCTAATGAGACGGCGAATCGGGTTTCCTCCGATGATGAGAGATCGGATCAGGGGGTTCCGGTTGGGTTTCGAAAGCCTCCATTGCCGCTGCAGCCAGTGCATATGAAGGCTTGTGGAGGTAATAGTTTGCCTTCGCCGGATTCGGTAGCCAGGTACGTATATATTGCCATTTTTATTTTTATTTTTTCTATTTTCTATATATAGCCCTTGATAGTGATAGTTTCTTTCTCTTATTGCTCCTGTCATAATATGAAGGATTTCATAAGCAGAGTGAAATTATTATATGTGAGCCAAACAATGGTTGGAAATTAACCTGATCCTACCTTTCCTTTTCTGATCTTGAAATAATAATCTCATTTTTAATTTGTTATTTTTGTTAAATCACCACACTTCTCGTAACGTATGGATTAAAGTAAAATATATAATTGGAATAGGAGTCAAATGACAGAGATAAAGTTCGAATTTAAGACATTTATTATAATACCATAATAATAATAATAATAATAATAATAATAAAATTAAATTTAATCATTTAATTAATATTTTAACAATTTTCATTATTCCAACCATATATCCAGCGATAGCAGCATAGCATCTGCAAGCTCTGTCTCGAAACCCATGTCCTATCAAGAACAAGTTCATGCTGCCCATAGAGACAACAGAGCCTCTAATAGCCCAAGTACAAAGAATGAGATTCCTGATTCAAGTTCCCAAACCCAACAGCAACAAGTTCAGGATTCTGGCTACATGTTTCCTCCCCAGATGGATCAACAGCAGCAACAACAGTTTCTTCATGCCAGCGCACATTATATGCCAGCTCCCATGTCATCTTACTTCCAAGTGTATGCTCCATCATCACAGCAGCAGCAGCAGCTTTATCACCCATCCGATCAGCAATATTCTGTCTATCTAATGCCCTCCGTTGGGCAGGCGCCACAATCATACAACATGTCTATGCAATCTAACATAGCTGACCAGACAACTCCACATCCTGCCATTGTTTCTGCCTCTGGAGCTTACAAGGATGCAATTCCACCCATATACCCCACAAAGACAACTGCCCCTGCTAAGCCGGAAATGGCTTCTGGTATATACCGAACAGCCGTCGCATCAAATCCACAATTTGTTCAAGTCCCATCAAGGCAGTTTCAGCAACAGTATGCGGGGTTTCATCCATCTCAGTCTATAGCTGTTGCCTCATCTGGGAATTATGGTTTTGAATACACCAACAATCCAAATCATGAGCAAGTGTACTACACTCACCAAGCTGCTCCATTGCCTTCTCAATACCAAACCATGACAGCAGCAGCTGCTATAGCATTATCAGATGCTTCAAAACAGCTGCCTACAGAATCTCTGCAGCAGATCAGAACCTCACAGCCACTCTAATTCAACTAGGCAAATAAATGTAAAATTTTGGAAGGGATAATAAGCCTATTTTGTGTTGCTCATCTGTGAGGCAGATAATAAGGGACCAGGTAATCTCCTTCATTCTTCCATGTAGCCATTCTCGTGGGAAATGAAGGTGGTTGATGCATCAGATCATATGGTAAAAATCTTGTGTTTATATGGTCAATGATCCATGTATAACTAACAGAGTCATGTTACCATAATTAAGGCAAGGTCCAGGTTTTCAATTGAAGTTCAGAAGCTCTTACTGCTGCATAAGATCACGTGGGTTAATCTATAGATCTGCAACAAGAAAATTATCAATTTATCCTAAACTTTATTCTAAAGAAGGTGGCAAGGGCAGTTTTGAATTAATATAAGGTTAGTGATCAGTTTGGTTTTCAGTCAGCCTGTATAATGATGGCTCTCTCTTTCCATCCCAGTTTAGCATGGCCGGACGTGCTGTAAAAAGAACTACAACATATATGCTCTAATTTTTTTAACGGTTAAGAAAGATTAAGTAAAATAAATCCCAACCGTTAAAAAAAATTACAGTACATATGCTATAATTGTTTACAGCACTTAAGCGAGATGGGATATCCTGTAAAACACTCAATTCTAGATATTCTATTTTCCTATATTGGGAATCTAATAACATGCATGGCCTTAAAACAAGCTGTGGTGTTAGGTCTCGTAAAACACATTATTTTTGTCAATCGATCTACGAACCATGAAACATTCATGTGGTCTAACATGGTAGGGTTATATATTATGTCTGATCAAAAAAATGATCTCCTACATCTTCAGGGAAAAAAGAAAAAAGAAAAAAGAAGAAGAAGATGTATTTCACTCATTTGCATAATTTACCTGGTCTGGAAGATGATCGATGTAGATCAATTCAAAGGAGTTTTTTTGGGATCATTAATCCAGACAAACTCTTCCCTTCCTACAATTGAGCTTACTTTATCAGGTTGGGATTAACATTTGACTACACGTGTACAATGATGATCATGAAAAAAAAAAAAACAAAAAAAAAAAAAGGGAAGGGCTTGTTTCGTAAGTAATTGTGTTGTGAAATATTTGTTTGAATAGTAGTAAAAAGTGATTGATGTGATATAAAATTTGAGAATATTTTATAAAAAAGTGAAAAAGTTTTGTTTTGTAATGAATTTTTTTATTTGAATAGTAATAAAAAATTATTAATGTGATATAAAAAATGTAAAATAATTAGAATGTTTTTAATTTAATATTTTTAAGAGAAATGAAAAGAAATAGAAGGAGAGTTATAATCGTTTGCCAAATAAGCTCGAAGGTTGCCTTTATCCAAAACCAGTGCTCCAATTAGAGAAAAAAAAAAAAAAATCAAAACAAACAAACAGAAACGATAGAATAGAAGGTTGTACGAAGAAAAAAGAAAAAAATTGTCTAATTCCAAATCAGCGACAGCTAGGGATGTAAACAAATCGAGCTCGGGCGAGTAGTGTATGTCCAAGCTTGGCTCATTTAAATTTATCACGAGCTCAAGTCGAGCTCGAGCTCATATGACGAGTTTTAAAAATTAAAAATTAACCTCAACTCGACACGACTCGAAAAAAGAAATACCAATCTTTTGTGGTAAAGTGATTCAGTTACCACTAGATTCTAATCTATATGATTTATATTATTATGAATTGTATACTTATGAGTTAGAATTTATGAATTATGTGACATTATATATATATATTATATCACATATGAATTGTTAGATCATATTATATAATTTACATAATTAAATTATATTTAGTCACTAGTCATACAAAGTAAGTGTTGTTATCTTGTTGATATAAATGATGAATCATATGTTTACATAATTTACATTATATAATGAAGATACACTGTGCCTTATCAGTATATTACTTAAATTAAAAGATTTAGTATTATATAAACGAGCTAGTCGGGTTTTAAACAAGCGAGCCGAGTTTTATACGAGTTTGTATCGTTTAATAATCGAGTATATTTTCGTATCCACGAGTAACTCATTTAATAACCGAGTCGCACACGAGTCGAGCTTTATCGAGCCGACCCCGAGCGAACTCACGGGGAGCTGTGCTACTTTTACGTACCTAGCGACAGCAACCGGCAGAAGTTAGAAGGGGGCGCCATTATTCAACCATCTTTGTGAGTTCCCCACCTCCGCCAGTGGAGTGGACTCTGACTCTGAGAGGGAATTCTCAAACTTCAACTTTTACACACTCCATCTCCGTCCATGCTTTTTCAATACCTTTTCACCTCCAGCTTTAATGGCCACCTCCATTTCCCACCTCTCACTCTCTCCAAAACCCCCATTTTTACCGCTCTACCCCTCTCTTCCCTACTGCTCACCTCTCGCGCTCCCACCCAGGCAAGCTCTCTCTCTCTCTCTCTCACGCACGCACACACACATACACAGTTTCTGATCTATCTGTTTCCATTGCAGGTCCTCCAAGCTCCACTGCTGTCTCTCTGTCAAACAACAAGCAAATGACTCAAATGAGCAAATATCCACCACCCAAAACGACGCTGCCAACACTCTCCGTGTCGCTTTCGCAGCAGGCGGCACGGGTGGCCACATATACCCGGCAGTAGCCATAGCTGACGAGCTCAAAATCGTCATCCCCACCGTCCAAATCCTCTTCTTAGGCATACCCAATAGCATGGAAAGCGCCGCTATCCCCTCCGCCGGCTATGCCTTCGCCTCCGTCCCCGCCGCGCCATTGGCACGACCTTTCGTCTCCTTCCAAAACATCTTGCTCCCTATACGTTTGATCAAAAGTCTGATCCAAAGTTATAAAAAACTGCGCGAGTTCGATCCCCATATTGTCATCGGTACCGGCGGGTACGTCTCGTTCCCAGTTTGCCTCGCCGCTGCCCTGAAGGGCATTAAGCTTGTGATCCAAGAGCAGAACTCGGTGCCAGGGATCGCGAATTGGCTTCTTTCTATCTTGGCGGAAGTGGTTTTCGTGGCCTTTCACTCCACCATTGACTGTTTTCCAATCAAGAATAAGTGTGTGGTGTGTGGGAATCCCGTGAGGGTGGCGTTGAGGCATCATGTTCCGAAGGCGGTGGCAAGGTTGAGGTTCTTTCCGAAGTCTGGAAAGGCGGGGGATTCGGAGGGAAAGGTTTTGTTGGTGCTTGGAGGGTCTTTGGGTGCTAATGCTATTAATATTGCTTTGTTGAATTTGTATTATATGCTGTTGGAAAACGAGAAATTGTATATCATATGGCAGACAGGGGTGGAGTCATATAATGAGATGGAGAGCCTCGTGAAAAATCACCCGCATTTGTATCTGACGCCGTAAGTAATCTTCTGGTATGAATGGGATGCTATCCATTTGTTGGTCTATTTCTTATTCAAATCTTTTAGACTTTTGAGTATTTTTCTAGTGCAATTGCTTGCTGCCTTATTAGTTTGAATCAAAGTCGGTATATTAGTTGACACTTATGATGAAAGATTTTCTCTGCTCCTGAAGGAGATAGTGAGAAGCACACAATAAAATCAAATCTGTTTTTTTCTGCATGACCGTGAAGAAGCGTGAAACTTGTAACTACCAAGATCGATTGTTTTATATTCATTGCTATAGATGTTTTAGGGGAGTAACTGCAAAACTATGAATTTCAAAAGAATACGCCATATCGTTGGAAAGATATATGTAATATGTGACTTTAAGATGTACAAAATAGTCAATCGTTATTCAGTTCAAAATAAACAGAAGAGTGTGAGATTTGTTATTCTGTAGTGCAGAACTTGTTTAAACTTATGGACTTTGTTTATCATCAGTCAAAAATAGGTCTGTGTTTCTGGGCTTGTAACATACAATTTTTTTTTGGAGATTTTCCCGTGTGCGTTCACATTTCATGGGTTAAAGTGGATTCAGCTCACCATTTAGGCATGTCTGTTGTAATATATTTCTGTACTCCATACCCATTGTACGTCAGCTTACTCTGTGACTTTGCCTTGCCTTGGGCCTTGGCCTAACCCTGATATCCTCTCTCCTATTCGTGCCTGTACATTGCTTTCAGGTGGGCGTTTCCACCTCACTAAATGCCTGTACAATACTGTATTTTGCCTACCATATAGTTTGCCCCTCTAATGTTATGACCTCAATATTTGTTTTTGGCTCAGAGTAATGAATATGATTAATGTGGTAAAATCACTCAGATTAGTGAAACTCATCAAATACTAGTCCAACATGCTGATGGAGATTTGTGTCATTGTGAAGCACCCATCGGACAATTTATTTAACTACGGGTTCCCACTGCTTTTCATTGTTTAATTTAAGTTCTAGATATATTTTGTCTTTATTTGTAATAATCTTCTATTCTTTTTTTCTTTTTTTCCTGGACAATTTGTAATGATGCTTAAGCATTCATATGCACTCCTGTTCTAGAATCATAGTGATAATTCTCATCCATATTTCAAATTCAACTTCAATAGTTTGTATCTCTTCTATAATTCATTTTTTATTTGTTTTAATTGATGAAGCTCAGATAAAAGGGTTGTCTTTATGTGTAATGAACAATCCATTTGCTCATAAACTCCTTTCGTCTAATGTGTGCCTGTTTTATGAAGGTTTATGCATTCTATGGACTTGGCTTATGCAGCTGCAGATCTTATCGTTTCTAGAGCTGGTGCTATGACTTGTTATGAGATCTTGGCCACTGGGAAACCTTCCATTCTGGTAATTAGGAGCTCCATATAATGTTTTGTAATCTAATTAGACAAATCAAGTTGGAGAGTGTTTATATCATGACAGGTTAATATCTTTGTCTAGTAACCCTGCACCAAAAGTTTAGATGGAAATAAAATTGTATGAAGTTTGAGCTAATTCATCTAATATTCTATCTTGTAAATTTTGGTGATCTACGAATAGTTAAACAGGTCCAACTTTTCCTATGAAGACTCAAGAGATTAAAAAAAAAAAAAAAAAAAAAAAAACCATACATACATACACGTACTAAGTATAAAAAAAATAAATCAACTTTACCATGTGTTGCAAAGACATTTATATGAGATTTTCAATGCGTCCAGTGTCCAGTGCAAGTCTCTTTAGCATCTGAGATTAAAAAGTTAATAAATTAGGGACATATTTGGAGTTTGTCTGATACGTATCCAAGAAGTATTGGGTAAGTGTCGGTCATTGTGCTCCTTCGAAGGTTCAAAAAGTATTATCCTGAAAATTGTATGATGTTATGCACAATGAGGCTCTTTTTTTTTAAATTATGTCTGTATTCTATGATGCTGCTCAGGTTATGTCTGCAATACTGGATCAATGAAGAACATCTTACTGACATATCTTTTTCTTGAATCTTGGAATTCATCAGCCACGACTACAATAATCATAAAGTGTAAATTACATTACTTAGTAATTAACAAAAAGGATTAAAGACATATTTAGTACCTGTAGTTTAAAAACTTTATTTTTTGTTACCCCAGTTTCAATTTGTATCACAAATGGTACATGAATTTTGCTAAAAGACGGACTTGGTGCCTCCATTTATTTTTCTGTCCAATATTTAACGGTGTGCCACGTGTCAACCACTGAGGGTTGACACATGGCACAATATATATATATGTTTTGCATGTCTTTTCCTATAAGTGTTAAAACTGGCATTTTCCAAAGACTTTCTCCTTAAGGTTAGGGATCATAACCACCCCCCGAACAGGCCGCTCTTTAGCACAGACTTGGTTCCCGTTTATATATATATATATATATATATATATATAAAAAGTTAAAATTAATAAAACTTAAAAAATATATATATATTAAAAACTTAAAAAATTAAAAATTTAAAAAAAAGGGATGTTGGCCGGCTACCCCTATGGCCTTTAGAGAGAGAGAGCGAGAGAGAAAAAAAAAATTTATAGGAGGGTTTTGGCCCTTGGGGGTGGCCAAGCCAAGGGCCAAAACCCCAAAATCCCTCTTATAATTTTTTTTTTTTTTTCTTTTTCTTTTTTCTTTTTGGCCATTGGGGGTGGCCGAACAACCCCCATGGCCCTTGGAGGTGGTTCGGCTACCTCCAATGGCCAAAACCCTCCTATAATTTTTTTTTTCTTCTATTTTTTCTCTAAAGGCCATAGGGGTGGCCGAACCACCCCTATGGGGGTGGTTTGGCCATCTCAGGCCAGCCAAGGGGGTGGCTCAGCCATACTTTTTATTTAAAAAAAAGTTTTTAATATTTTTATTTTTTTAAGTTTTATTAATTTTAACTTTTTAATTTTTTTTTCTATTTTTTTTTTTTATATTGTGCCAGGTGTCAACCCTCAGTGGTTGACACGTGGCAGACCGTTAAATATTAGACGGAGATACCAAGTTCGTCTTTTTCCAAAACCCAGGTACTATCTGTGATACGAATCGAAACTGAGGTACCAAAAAATAAAGTTTTTTAAACCACAAGTACCAAATATGCCTTTAACCCTAACAAAAATTATGATGCCTTGTATGAAGTCCCACAATATAATACTGTTCTAATCTCTCTCTGTGTCTCTCTTAAGTCCAAAAGTAAAGACATCCTCCCCCCCCCACCTCCCCCAGGTTTTCTTTCTCCTAAATTAATGCCTCTATTTTCATCTTATATGACATTTCATCACCCTGTATGCCAAACTCACCTTCCAGCCATGCTTTCAGTTTTTACATGTCCTTAATGGTTGGTTTTATTGCCTGTGAAAAAAAAAATGTATAATATTTATTTCTGACTCTGTAGATACCATCCCCAAATGTTGCTGAAGGACATCAATTCAGAAATGCTTCCTTAATGGCAGATTTAGCAGGTTCCAGGGTGATAACTGAAGATGAACTTGATTCAACCACCCTTGCTCTTGCAATTGAAGAGATATTAGGTACGTTGAATCTGTTGCCTTATTTTCATTCGTGGAAATCAGGCTCTTGCACTGAGATTAACTTACATTTGCCTTTTAAATCATAATGGGATCTGAATTCCCAGATTTTCACATACTGCAACTCTAAAGTACTTTATGCTGTGCAATTGTCCTTTACTGAGTTAAATTTAGAAACTTTTAGTTTGCATGAAATCCTAGAAAGATGAGATTGCGGAGTGCATTAGGATATTTAAGTTGCAAATAGGATGAAGAGGTTATGGCTTAAGCCCAAACAGTTGATTACCACAGACTGCATTGGTAGTGCTTGGAGTCATCTCTATGACCTAGCAAATTTGCATTTAGCCAACATAAGCAGGTACTAGGGCAACTAAAAGGGACGGTGTTTAGTTGTCATTCTTTATCTCCCTCTAATGTGGAAAATTGTAGATAAAACAGACAATTATATGACAACTGATTGATGGTTTTTTGCTTACTTGTGAAGATTCATCAATCAGGTGAGGTTGCTTCCTATAACATTTTGGTTATTAAACTTCAGTGCCATTACCTCCCACCCCAACCCCCCCCCCCCCCCCCCCCCCCCCCGCGCTTTTCCTGAAGTTTCTTCCTCAAATATTTTGCCTGATGTTGCTTGTGGTTCTTAAACTAATAGAAAGGCCAACACCCAGTATTGTTTCCTCTAATGTTTTACCACAATAACACTTCTGGACTTTGGGTTGTTAAATTGATGTTTCCTCTAATATTTATCATTAAATTTTCCGGAAGACTCTTTTTAAATGCATACGGCTGAGGCATGTAATTTTGGTTGCGGCATCCTTTTTTCTATTTGACTTGAACATGAAGCCCTCATTTATAGTTCTTTGCAACTTTCCATAAAGCATTGAAACTATATATTCAATTTCAACAATCAACTGTAATACAGGTTGAGTGTACTTCTGATTCTCTCAATTACATTGTGGCATATATGTGTTTGTGTGTGTATGTTGTGACAATAAAGTTCAAGAAATTGATAAAATAATGTTTCCTGTTGAAAAAAATAAATAAATAAACCTCAAGTATATTTGTGTAAAATTGTTTTTGCATTTGACAGGGGATGAGGGAAAGATGGCGGACATGTCTGAGAGGGCTCTCAAAATTGCAAAGCCCAATGCCTCTGCAGAGATTGCACAACACATTTTATCTTTAGTTAACTTATCAACGGCGAAGGAGAAGCACTAAAGTTATGTCATGGCTGAACTATATATTCTGCTTGACTAAGGACCAGGCTGTAAGTTTTGCTTGTGGCATTCAATTTGTTGTCTAACAAAGGAGTGAATTTTTTCTTCACAAGAAGTCATATTTAAGGAAGTTGAGATGAAATGACTTGTCATAAGGCTAGGATCATAAAAACCCCTCGGCTTGTTTCTTTCAATTGCTTATTCTTTAGCTGTACAAGAGATGCTTTTCTTAGTGTTTGTCTGACACAGTTAGACTCGTCATTCATTGTTTGATTCGAAACAGTGTCCAACACAAGTAATTTGATTGGATAGTTGTAGCCATTGGAGTTCTTTTCTCTGTATCATTTGATTAGTCTAATAGAAAATTCCATTTTTTTTTTTTATTATTTGCCAGCATATTAATGGGGACATGAACATTATTAAAAAAGTCTTCTGATTTAGGGTACCTAGCAAGTAATCAAGGCAAGAGCACAACCTACATTATCTCTTAATGGTTGCCGCAAAAGTAAGCAACGGCAACCATGTGCTAGTATGTACACACAGCAATGAATCAACTAGCAAATTACTGGGTGTATAACAGGCTGGGCCTTGGAATTATCAAGTCATGGAATACATTAGAAGAAGATATTTAGAAATGGTAAGATCTGATGTTTGTGGTTATTTTGAAGTGTCAAGTATAAGATATCCACTTGGTTTGCATGCTTTACGTTTACTCAACATCTTTTAGAAGCAAAGGGTAGCTGTCAATTGTATGAGTAACATCAGAGTTGTTTATGCAACTTCAAAATCTTCCACTCCCCATTGGTAAGTTGGTAAATTTGTTTTTGTTTTTGTTTTTCTATCAAATGATAGAGAATATTTGGTCCAAGAGATCCCAACTACGTGGAACTTTGACAGTTCGTGGCTTGAAAAATTGTAGGACGTTAGGGATTCTATTGATTGTAGTTACTACAATTGAGTGCACGCTGCTAGTCCAGTCAAGCAAACCTGCAAAGACAAGCAATGGTGACTTGCAGGAGGTGCTTGTAAGGAACACATTGATGCTTAAGTCAGTTAGGAATTCTGAGTGAAATAGAAAACAATAAAGGAAAATTTCATTTATAACCCTTAATCTTTCATTACTTTTGAAAAAAAGTACTCAAACTTTAAAAAGTTTCAATTTAAGGTATTTATCTTTAAATTTTTTTTTTAAAAAAAAAAAAAAAAAAAAAAAAATCAACCCTCCGTTGAAATTTTTAATTAAATCATATCAAAATTCATAAAATATCCCAATGTTTATTTTTTTAAAAAAAAAATTATAAATTTTTTCAAAGATTCAGGCACGAGTATTTTTTCAAATTCTGTTAAATTTTGACCAACACCTAAATGCTAGTAATTTTATTTTATTTTTTTTAAAAAAAAAAATAAGGGATTTTGAGAATTTTGACAGGATTTAAGAATGGATGAAATTGAAAAAAAATTGAAAGATTGATACCTTAAATTGACACTTTTTAAAGTTTGATTACCTTTTTTCAAAACTGATGAAAAATTAAGGTTTATAAGTGAAGTTCTCCTAAACTATAAAGATAGTAACAACGTAGGTTATTTACTTGTTATAATTGACTCCTATTTATAAGAAGAGAATGTAGTAACTTGGGCCACGTGGAACTATTCCATTGGTCTAGAAACTTGGTGGCACCATCTGGTTGGAGAACATACCAACAGTAGAGACTGCTTATCATTTAGTTGCTTTGGTTTATTTCATCAAAGTCCACAAAATATACAAACAAAATCATTTTCCTTCTGAGAAAAACACAGAGCAACTTCAGAAAGAAATATCGAAAATATTTGGCTTTTTATAGGATATAGTCTGTCAATAAAAATTAAGCCATCGACTACCTTTTCATAAATATCTACCAACTTCTTTCTTATTTCTAAACCACAAATAAACTGTTCAAGATATTTATCTTGTGGTTTAGAATAGGAAGAGTTTGGGGGATATCTATTTAAAGATTTATATCCTTATCTCACTCATAAAGACTATTGTTATTTTTTATTTTTTTCAATTCAATCTATTAAATTGAAATGTGTTTAAAATATATGTGATTTTTATTTGCAATTATGTGATAAAATTAAATGTGAGAATTTAAAATACATATAAAAAATTATATACATTTTAGACACATGTTAGTTTAATAGACTAAATTAAAATAAAATAAAAATATATTATTATTATTATTATTATTATTATTATTATTATTATTATTTCAACCTACTTTGAAAGAAAACTATATTTTTACAAAAACTTTTGGCAAAACAATTAACTTTTACATAAGCTAGATATACTTAGCAAAATATTTAATATTTAAACAAACTTTCGGCAAAAAGTTTATGAATAATGTTAAAAATTATATTTTTATCTAACAATTATTTCACAATATTAATAGAACAGTCACAATTAACTCTTATATTAATATTTATTTAAAAAAAATATTTAAATATTAGTTAACATTGTCACATCAGCATTGCAATATAAAAATGTATTATATAACATTTGATATCTTTTACAGACATATTAGTGCCACGTAAGAAATAACGTGGCTGTAATGATGTGCAATCAAAAAGTAATTCTAGATACTATATTCATTTTTTTTTTTTATTTCTCTAAAAATAATGTAATTTTTAAAATTACTATTTAATTTATGACATTTAAAATTTATCACAATAAAAAGCACGTTTCGAATGAGAGATTTTTTTCTATTATTTTATTTTTTATTTTTTATTTTTAAGTTGAATGAGAGATTTTAGGAAGGAGACGTTTGTGGAAAATGGATAAGGTTGGACACGTAACTAGCCTCGGGGCCCACAAGAAGTAAAAAGTCAAAAACAGGCCCACATGAAGCGTCCCTTCGGCCCACCCCTATATCCACCCCTCCAACGCCAACAAAGCATCGTAAATCACCGATTTTGCCTCCAAAACTCTCGACAAAAGATGAAAATGTTCGTTTCCCATTCGGGTCTTTGTGCCATGACCCGGAACGCCACCGGATTGCATCACCTCCCTGGGCTCCACCGCCTCCATCCTATGCGATCCGACCCGAGACGACAATCCGGACACTGTCGGGTTCCGCATTTGCTCCTCCCGGTGGCGCCGGTGAGGTCGAGAGCGGTATACGGTATCGCTCTGGAGGAGAAGAGGAAGAAGAAGAGGATCGATAAGAAGCCGGCGATCTGTACCGCCGACGAGCTACACTACGTGCCTGTTCCCAACTCCAATTGGACCCTCGCTCTCTGGCGCTACCTTCCTTCTCCTCAGGTCCTCCCTCTGCCTCTGGTGTTCTCTGATTTTATTTTATTTTTGTTTTTAAATTGTGTTCCGTATACCCATGTGTTCAATGTATTCCTGTGGGTGTGCATGTACGTATATGAAATCGTATAAGTGAATTTATGCCGTATCTATATATACAGGCACAGCCGAGGAATCACCCGCTGTTGCTGTTGTCAGGGGTTGCGACGAATGCTATTGGATATGATCTCTCTCCTGAGGTGAGTTTCATTACTCTTCGTATATAACTTTGCTCAACTTTTTTTTTTTTTTTTTCACTATTTTTAAGTCAATTTTGGTTTGTGCTTGACTCTTTATATATATTGTTAATTCAATGAATTGCGTGGCTGAAGAAATTAAATTATCCTAATTTAATTCTGGGTTCATTTAAGAGGGTGAGAGATAATATTATATACGCAAAACTGCGTTTTGCACAATTCTCTGACTGGATCCTATTTTGTGTTGTGTGTGTTTGTGTGTTTTTGGATGAACAAAAGCTAAAATGATTTTTGTCAATGAATATAGTAAATTAAAAAGAAAAATAAGGCCATTCATGTTCGGGGTTAGGGATTTTTGGGTTGTGCTGTTGGTTTTGACGCGCAAAAATCTATGAGGATTCTAAGAATAGAAAGTTACATTATTAGCAGGTGTAATTCACGCCTGCTTCTTTTATGAGCTCTTTTTTGTAACCCTCGTTCCTTCCTTTTTTTCGTTTCTAAATATTCACATGCACACAAATCACACAGAAATGCGTATGCATGTTAGAGCACCATGCTTCTTAGTTTTGTGTCTTCTTATTTTCATAATCTAATTTGTTTCTCTTGTAAATTTTGATTAGCTTCTACATGATGGTGCTGTCTTTAGATGACTAACTATGAGAGAAAGTTGAAAATTCTTTTTGACATTGTCATGCAAACCTCTCCAGTTCCCTATTATTAGGCCTTAGTTGTGATGCTTGTAAATTGTTTGCAGACCTCTTTTGCACGCTACATGTCTGGCCAAGGATTTGATACATGGATTCTGGAAGTTCGAGGTTCTGGGTTTAGCACACAAGGAATGGACTTTAAGGAAGTTGGGCAACCACTTGATGCCATGGTAGATTCTTCAGTTAAGCGTGGAATGGATGGTGTTTTTCCTTCAGGACGACATTCTACCTTTGAACCTGCTGCTTTTACTGATTCTGACATCTCTACCATCAATAGAGAAAGCAAAGAGACTCTGTCTAAATCTGGTGACTTGAAATTGGTCACCAAATTTATGGAAACTTTTTTGCATTTATCAGAGAAACTTGCAGGTTTTTTAAATGGAGGTTGGTCAAGAAAATTTCTATCAACTGATTGAATGTTAGTTTAACATTTGTATATGCTCATTATGTGAACAGAATAATAATATTAGGACTAAACTTGTAGGTTCTCTAGAAGTGGGGCAAAATTCTGTTATTGCTAGCCAAATCAGAGATTTGAGTCAAGGGCTTGCAAATATCATTGAAGAAGGTCAACTATCAGTTCCAACACGGTTTTTTGACTTGCAAGAGCGTTTTTCTACTACATTAGATGAATTCCAGAAACAACTTGATCTGATTGTGAAGTATGATTGGGACTTTGATAGCTTCTTGCAAGAGGATGTGCCTGCTGCGGTGAGGTGACATTCCTTTAATATAAATGACTTCAGATTTGACCACTTGTTTTTGTTATTCTTTCAGATTTCATCTTCTATGTTGAAATCTCATTTTCCCATTGCCATTGTTACTAAACTTATAATACACTTGTTGAATGCCCATCTCAATTTTTAGTTCTGTCATCTTAGGTGGAGTACATAAGGACTAGTTGCAAACCAAAGGATGGAAAGTTGCTTGCAATCGGTCACTCGATGGGGGGTATCTTGCTCTATGCAATGCTCTCTCGATGCTGTAAGTTGACAGGCTAAACTTGTTACTTAGCTGCCATAAATTCTGGCTTTGATTTTTGTATTGTTTTTCCTCCCATCTAGGTTGTCCTCTCTCTCTCTCACACACGTGTGTGCGTGCGCACACGTACACACGCCCACAAGCACGTGCGCGCACCCGTGCCCGCGCACATGGCCACGCAATGTAATAGAATGCTTGCACAAATTAAGTCTTTTTTTAAAGGGGGCTACTGTCCAGTGTGATGGTAAAAGTCTCGGGCACAAGTGTGTTGGTGTTTGCATGAGTCTGATTCAGCAATGCTTTACTCCTGTTGGTTTTTTTTCGATTTGCTTATTGGCTAAGTAATGTCATTACTTGGCAATCATTTCCTTTTTGTTTATATTTTTACGTGCTTCTAGTATGGGTTTGGAAGTGTCATTTAGCAACTTTTATGCAGTGTGACAGGTTTAAAATTTAAGTTATGTGTTAAATCAGTTTATGTTGGCAGGCATATCAGTTGTCTATGAACTTTCAAATTCTTTTTACTATTACATATCTTTTAAGTTTTTTAAGAGTGACGTATCAGTTGCATATTTGATATATCATTTTCTTGACTACATTTGCTCTTGTATCAATAAGGTTTTGAAGGAAGGAACTCTGGGTTCGCCTCAGTTGCTACTTTGGGATCATCACTTGACTACACGAGTTCAAAATCATCCTTTAAATTACTTTTACCTCTGGCAAGTGATATAAAAAAAACTAATTGTTTTAAATAAGTCTTCATTGTAGCATTATGAGAATTAGATGACTCTCTACTAGTTATCATGAGAAGCTGATGTTAGTCCGCTTTGATAAACAGGCAGACTCTGTACAAGCTCTAAATGTTCCTGTTATTCCAGTTGGGGCCTTGCTTGCTGCAGCTCATCCTCTTGCATCTCGTCCACCTTATGTTTTGTCTTGGTTAAATCCTCAAATTTCTGCTCAGCAAATGATGGATCCGAAGTTATTTGAAAAGCTTGTTTTGAACAACTTTTGTAAGTACAAATATGAATCTTCTATCAACACATTGTATAACTTCTAAGCACCAAAGTGCATTTGGAAAATTGCTACGAATGTTCAAGAGATTTGATATTTGATGCTTTCCTGGTGAGCAATGCCTTTTAGAAGCTATCCGAATTATTATATTTAGCTATTACATTGTCATGGCATTATTACTTGGTTCATATTCGTAGTTGCCAAAAGAATATTAAATAGACTGGGGAGGCATGTCTGGGGCTGGTTTCAGGCAGGCACAAGGATGTTTGTGGAGGGTTCTATTGTATCCTTAGCTGTGTACCTGTGAAGCATAGTTTGTAGATTTTCCATCTCCATCCCTTCGAATGAATGGTTCTCTCTGGCCCAGCAGCAAGGGATAAGTTCTTTCTCTAAATCGGGCCAGGGCCATTCAATGAAAAAGGATGACCCAATGCTTTACCTTTATCCCCACAAAAGGCCGAGATCCCCTTTTTATTTATTTATAGGAGAATCTGCCTGTCCCGAGGAAAAATATGTGTCCAGGAACGCTATGTGAATAGGGGTCTTAATGGGGAATGACTTTTCCCATTTCTGTGAGCTGTAGAGTTAATTATCCCTTATCATCCCTGGTATTCCTCCTCCCTATGAGATGTGGGATCGACCCTGCGAGCCCATCCATTTTATACGTCCTTTTGGATGATAAGGCATGCATATCCATGTTTTATCCAGCATTTGCTCTACTATCAACCACCGGAATGGTTATTTTGTCTGCCCCACTTTCCTCTCCTGCAGCTTATAATTGACTAGTTTGGTAAGGAAGTTGCAATAATCACTGTTTGATAAGATTGCTATATTTTGCCGTTACTTCAATGAGTCAACTAGCTTTAAAACCGTGGGTTGTGTGGACGTGAATGACATTATATTGTTGACATTCTCTTATAGGTTATAACCCTTGTTTTTAGTTTGTACATTGCTTTTGCAGTTTCTATCCCTCCCTAATATGTGACAGTAGGCTAAAGATTGACAATTTGTAATTTGCAGGTACAGTGCCTACCAAGCTTCTCTTGCAGCTTACAACAGCCTTCCAAGAGGGTGGTTTACGTGACAGAAGTGGAAGTTTCTTCTACAAGGATCATTTACACAAAAGCAACGTCCCTGTCTTAGCAATTGCGGGAGACCAAGACCTAATTTGTCCACCTGAAGCTGTCTATGGTATATTTAGTTCATATATCTGTGCCTATAACGGGCTCCTAGTTTTCAATTAACTTCCTCACCTTTTTCTCTTTTTTTTTTTTTTTTCCTCTGGAAACCTATGATGATTGATTTCAATGGAGCAGAAACGGTGAAGTTGATTTCTGAAGATTTGGTTGCTTACAAAGTTTTTGGAGAACCTGGAGGTGCACATTATGGTCATTATGATCTAGTGGGAGGCCGTTTGGTATGAGTACTCTATTTATTTATCCAAGGCTGATAAAATTTTCTTTGCTTAATGGAAATAATAAAATTTATAACATACTGGATAGAATTTTATCGTCTTTTTTTCTTTTTTTTCTTGTGTTAATAGGTTGTTTAACTGTTCCTTCCCCTCTATTTCTCTCTGTCCTTCAATGCAGGTAGCAGATCAAGTGTATCCATGCATAGTTGAATTTCTCAACCGTCATGACAAGATTTGATTTCCTCATCTCGTTTTCTCTACTTGAAATTTTAGTTCAATTCTTTTGTCCATTTACAAGTTAAATGAAAGATTCCTGAAGAGAGAAGGCCCCACAAAATCTTGATCAACATATATGCGATTCGAGGTAAAGAGGAAGTTCATGTGTGTATGTATACATAGTTGTAAAGTAAATAGCATAATATGACAATTGAAAAGAGAAATCAATTAAACTTTAATTGAAACAATGTTACACTCTTGATAGATATCATGTACAAGAATTAGATGTCTAGATGATACCTTTCTCTTAATAAATATAAAAGACAAAATGGAGCGTGTTGTGCTTGCAAATTCTCTGGTTTATATCTGTAGTTCTTTGTTAATTTGCAATATAGAAATAATTTGATATTTCCTTTTCTTATCACATTTGTATATGTTTTTTTTTTCTTTGCATGAAAATTATATGGACAGAGGCGTACGGACTTGTAGTATATCATGTATGTGAAGTCTCCTTTTTTCTGGTTTAAAACTGCAGATTCATTTTCAAAGCAACCTCGCCAAAAGTTTTGGAGAAATGAATCAAGTGATGAATTGAATCATGCAATTCATCACTTGATTCACACAACTCTCCCCTAATTCAAAGTTTTGGTTTCGGTTGGCCTTTTCGTCCAAATTAGTTGTTCACTCATACAGAAAATAAATTAAATGATTAAACTATACCTGATGAGGGAAAATAAAAAATAAAAAATCACATATTAACCTTCCCCAGAGTGTTGAATTTCAATTCCATATGAATTCTAACATCATGATTCAATAGTGGATTAAGCGTTTTTAAACTTTAGGAACTAAAATAATTTTAAGAATTCTTTTTTTAACAAGGGGTTAGCGAGTTTTTTATTTATTTTTTTATTTATTTTTATTTTTATTTTGTTCCTTTCTTTAACATATAAGGGGTAATTCTATAATTTCACTGGTTGTTTCATCCAATTTAACTGATTTGGACCGAGGGTACAAACTGGAACTGAAACTTCAATGAGAGGACGAATTACTGTGTGAATCCCTGCTTCAAAAAAGCCATATTCAAGTTCAGTTATAATTATTGTGGCGGAGCCACTAAGGGGCTTGGGCCCCCCCCCCCCCAAACCCTAAGGTTCTCCCCCAAAAAAAATTAAAATTAAAATTTTATTTCAAATTTTGTTATTTTTTCTAATTTTGACTCCACAAAATATTTTTTTTCAATTTAGCCCCCCAACTTGGGTTGGCTGGCTCTGCCCCTTATAAAAGACAATTACTATGTGTCACAATTGTCAGAAGATGAAGATATCACCATGACCTCAACAGTTTTCCCAAATTCGCAATTATTCCAAAACTCCGAATATCCATATGAAGAGTATCTCGTTTGGCAAACCGATTTCTATTTTTGTTTTTGCGAATTGTTTTTGAGAACAAAAACAAAAAATTGTTTTCTGCTTTTTTTTTCTTTAAAAAAAGTGTTTGGCAACTTATTTTTGAAAAAAGAAAACAATACCTAAGGCGTTTGGACAATTATTTTCAAAACAGTTTTTACTTAAAGAAGAAAATAGAAAACTATTTGGGGTTTCTACATATGTTTTGTTTTTTCCATTTATTCGATGATTTCCAAACAAAATTTTGTCAAATTTATATGTCATTAGACTTGATAGCCTGAATGAGAATAATATATATTGTGATTATTGGCGTTCAAAGCAAAATTCTTTCACAGTCGTTTTGTTAAAAACTATTCATGATGTATGCTCTATTTGGGTGGCCAACAAAAAGTTCTTTTTAATAACCAAACTTATCACTTTTCTGCATGAAGAATATGGATAAACTGTAATGAGTGAGTAGAGATAGTAAAAAACTATGAACATTACATTTAAAATATGATCTACAGGCCACAGCTATCACTACTATCGTGTGTGTCTCATATTTTTAAGACAATCCTGCCTAGTAAAATTAAATTGGTCAAAACATGACTTACAATTATGACTATCTTTATAAGATTATCATCATTTGAATTTAGATGCAATGAAGCAATTATGGGATAAAAGTCTCCATCGACCGTTATGGAAATAAGGAATCTCCGGTTTGCAGACAATTATTTGCTTTTAGTCCTCTAGCAATTATTTTTGCTTTATCAGACAATTATTCTTAGCAATTATCAAGGAATCTACTTTTCAAAACAATGAGTCTGTTTTTTCAGACCAATTATGAATCATCTTTACTTTTTTCAACAATAATCAAAGAACTTTACTGTTCAAATCATTGTTTGTCATGTGAGCTCAAGTATCTGCATGCATATTTTGCAATTTTAAAAGGAGCAAGTGTGGAAGGGTGAAAGTAACGAAAAGCCTTCAAACCTTGTTTCCATCTTAATTTTTCATCAACTTTTTCACGTTGGCATGATTTAACATGTTGTATTTAAGCTACTTTGAGCCTTGATTCTAAGGAAGAATGGTCTAAGTTTGAGTTTGTAGTTTTTCATGCATTCTGGTACATCTCGAACGTTCGTTGCATTTGATCGAACGTTCAACATTTGATTGGTCGGGCCATGGAAGTTTTTTTTCCACTAAAATATTATTGATGGAAAAAGTTATACACCCAAAACTACTTATGATATTGATTCTAAATTCTGAGAGGATTGTAACTCGGATGTGAAGTGTAGATCACTTTGATGCGTTAGGTGATCGTAATTAACATTGTGAGAAAGCTTTTCTCAAGAAGGAATTCAAGTCTTTTATTGAAAGGAGAAGACATTTTCCATTGAGATAGATTTTATGGATTTGATTATTCTCAATCTCTGGCCGAAACATTTTGGTACGAGATACCAAAATATAATGTACATGTGATAAGACTTTCACTAAGTACAAAAATAATTGATAAAATCAGTGACTCAATGGTTAAGGGGTAAAGAATTAAATGACAGTATCTTTGGCTTTAATTCTTCTACATAAGGTTTCGTGGAGAAATCAAAAGTCAATATTAAGTAAATTTAAGGGATTAATTGATTTGATAAAAAAAATAAATACTAGAGTTCAATTACATTTCTTTAGTGGAATTAAATGTAATTAAATAGGAGCTTGGTGACAGTTACAGAGTTAACAAAGTTACAGGCCTACAATGCTAGTTTTATTTTTTATTTTTTATTTTCCCTTTTGGATCTCTCACCAAACTGATGTAATTTAACCAACTCAGGCTCTTTATTTATTAGGCTACTTGTTTTATTCAATTAATCACGGGCTAGATACAAAGTGAACAAAAGATGCAAAGAGAGGAGATTGGGCTTGGGGTAAAACTCAAGCATAAGGAAATTGTAGTTGACTCATGGACCAGGGAATTGGGTTGGACTCAATCACAAGCTCCCACACTCCTATAAAAGGAGGATGAAGCTCAAGTAAATGGGGTTCCGAATTCTCTCTAATAAAGACTCTATTTACGGTCCATTATATCTTCTAAAAAAATAACTGACTTAAGCATCAGAACTATTTCTCACCAAAACATTCCCGGCAGCTCTTATAACTTTTGTTCTTTTGCAAGTTTTTCATTCGCTTGCCTCGGATGCTTCCCAAAACCGAAAACTGCACCAACACACATGAATAAAATGAGCCTTGAAATGAACTATGTATTACTTAACTATTTCCTCTCAAAATGATTTTTGGTCTGTTTATTAAGATGAGATTGTGATGTCAAAAGAAAAGAAACAAAATTATTAATGATTATTTCCACTGCAAGATTTATGATAATATATCAAGTAGTAGCCGTGAAAAATCTAAATATTTTTCGCTTGCAGTTTAATAATAAGTCGGAGCGTTAGATCAAAAGCCACCGTAATTTTATCCCGGCCCTTCTCTCCGTTCTTCCATCAAATTCGGAAGAATAAAACAAATTACATATATCTATATAACCCGTATATTTCTAATTAATAAATGGTGACAATTCGTCACTGAGGAAAATAATAATGAATAGAAATTTTATATATATATATATATATATATATATATATATATATATATATATATATATATATATATATATATATATATATTTAATTTACTCCAGTAATAATTGAGAAACCATTCGCCATCTTGAAGAGCACATAACATTTTAAATGGAAAATTTTGGCATTCTTTAAATTGAAAGAACCACGATGGATTTGAGAGTGTCATTGGCCATTTCTATTTTAGTTTGACATGTCAATCTCTGATTTGTTGTGTGATCAAGAATTTAAACACCTTGTACTTATATTAAAAAAAACAAAAATGAATTTAAACTCATTGTGACTTTTCTTTTTGTTAGTAGGAAAGGACAAACTCTGTTCAGGGCTTTACAGATGGGCGATTATTTTTTATGATTTTTTTTATGAATTGTTTATTCAATTAATTTCAAATTAGTCGTACCTTGTTTATACTGATAAATAGAGCTTCCTTAGAGCTTCCTGGTATCTCTTCTCTCTTACGAAGAAGTTGAAAGAGGAGACCAAGTACCATCCATTGCCTGGCCTATGATATATGGATCACCTTTCGAAGTTGACAAAGGGTTTGTTCTTCACATAAGTACCCTTCCGAATGACCAACCTCTTTCGTCAGGTGTAGCATATTCAATCAAGGCCAAAGTTTCCTCATTCTTGCTTGACTGAAGAACCGTGGCGCGCGCATACACACACATGCCAAAGAACTCCTTAGCTTTCTTACCCCGGCCCACTCGTTACAATTGTCCTTTATTCCGATCCCGAGATCCAGCCCTTCCTATTGAACCATAAGCACTAGCACCACCAATTGCATCTTCGCCCCCCATAGAGACTCAGGAGACGAAGGAGCCGCCAGCCAAATCGACCAATAAATGCGATAGGCATTAATTGTTAGTAACCGCTAATCGCTACTAACTACTAAATGCTAACCGCCTACCCTTATAAATAATATATAAAAATAAATTAGCCTACCAAAACACTAAAACAGGCTCAAAATCATCTAAAACAAGCCATGAAAAGATGCACAAAAGATTCATACCTGACAAGTGGTTACAACGGTACGGTTTGAACATAAATAAACGCTAATTGGGTTACTCAAAACTGTTAACCGCCTAAAAGCAGTGCAAATGCGACTGCCCCTACAACCCCAGTTAATCTTCTCACGTGCACGAAGACTCTTTGAAGAGCTCTTCACGTGTATAAATTGAGGTTTATATTCCATTTTCTCAAGAGTGGGTAAGATATGCCCAAGAATACCTCAAAAAGTCATGTACTGATCATGGCGGGATTGATAATGCTTCTGCTAATAACAACAGATGCTAAAGCTAAAGACCCTCTGCCTACTTCTGTCCACCAGTACTCCAACCCTTTCTATCTTCCCCAACCCGTCTCCCTCCCCACTCCATATGATGCTAATAAAGCAAGTATAACAAAAAGAGGGATTTGCTGTCTTACGAAATGTGCCCTGTCGAGAAATTACGTGGGAGTCACTCGTAAAGAGTATTTTCGCTTTGTTAGAAGCTGTTGTAAGCAATTCTGCGTGCCCGGCATCTGGCTTTGGTAAGCATCTCTCTCTCTCTCTCTCTCTCTCTCTCTCTTCACGTCAAAGAGAGCATATATAAACCAACAATATTATTTCATTTTATACGTACATATGTTAAGATGATAAAGGAAAGACTTCAGAACAGCTCATGTCAATCTCATTATTCAAGTTGGTTACTTGCAGAAATCAGGGCTAACTACAGACCAGCTACAACCCTTACCTCAATATTGCAGAAATCACGCTCAGCAGTCCATGTTTTCTGTTACAGCCGGATGTCTCTGTGACAAGCATAGATACACATGGGCTTACCTTTGTGTTTTACAGTATCTAAATCACCTTTGTGAACCGGCCACTATGTGGTTCTTCGGTTATAAATAAGAACTTCAGCATCTGTTTTGGTCATGCAACCGAATCAATTAAAGCTCCTTCAAACTTCAATAATATAAAACATGCACTAATGCCAAAATTTACTTATGCAAGTCACTGTTTTCAGATTTCATCAGCATACCACATTTTAAATGATAATTATGTATCTAATGTCAATTATAGGACCCTTATGAGTAATGAGTATTTTGATGTGGCGGATGTGGTAGAAGTGGAATGTTTAGTGGAAATCTACAACAACTATGACAACAATTATTAGCAATTTCTCAAGATTGCCTGTTCCATTAGAAAACACTAGCTATATATATACATAACACTATATATATAACACTAGCTATTTGATCCATCATGTCTACCACATTAGAAAACACGTTCCAGTCCTTTGATGGAATTCTGGGAATTTTCCTCATTAGTCTTGCATAGGCCCCCTAAAAAACCCTCATTGAGAGAACTTGCAATATTCTCCAAAGACTTTTCCTGATCATCGAACCGCTTTGTATTCTCTTCGCAAGCTTTTGAAAGGCAATTAAGTTCAAGCTTTCCAATTCGATCCTTGTTGGTTGACATGCTCTGGTACCAATTGATGAATGCTTTCTGATGGAATGGATGAATAATGGAGGAATGTGAAAATGGAATGGAAAATATGTTGAAAATAAACTCCAATTAATGGCTGGAAACAGACCCCAAATTAATCCAATTAGGGTTGGAAACAAACCACAAGACAAAAGTCTATTTCTTTTCTTTCTTTCACTTGGGGTCTGTCTCCAGCCATTAATTGGAATTCATTATCTACATATTTTCCATTTCATTTTCACATTCCTCCATTATTCATCCATTCTATTAGAAAGCATGCATCAATTGGTAGCAGAGCATGTCAACCAATAAGGACCGAGTTGGGAAGCTTGAACTTAATTGCCTTTCAAAAGCTTGCCGAAGAGAATACAAAGCGGTTCGATGATCAGGAAAAGTCTTTGGAAAATATTGCAAGTTCTCTCAATGAGGGTTTTTTAGGGGGCCTATGCAAGACTAATGAGGAAAATTCCCAGAATTCCATCAAAGGACTGGAACGTTCCTTTCACGGGGTTATGGAGAATTTGCCAAAAACCAAGGGCGAAATTTCACGGAACAACACAGTGCATATATCATCGCCAAAGTCCGCCCAATTTTCGCAATCAGACGTACCACCTGCATTTGCAACACCACCACCTTTCCATGCCTACCCAAACTATGATCAAGGACACAAACAAGTGCACACAACACCCGGTCTGCCCACAGGCACCAACATCAACAGCAAAACCCCCCATAGAATCACCGTTAGCCAAACCGACACAAATCCGGCCGCTCCACCGAAGATCGATACCATGTGTGGAATTCCGCCGTCAAAGGCCGCCTCCCGAACCTCCAGATCAGCATCTGCCACTAAGATTCACGGGTCCATCCTTCTTCTCAGAAGGTGTACTTGAACAAATCCATAGGAGAAAAGCAAAGCTACAAAATTATTTCAACCTTGAAGACAAGTGTCGTGTCAAGGGGACGGAATTGATAGGAGTCTTTCTCCAATCCTAATACTTGGATTAATTCAAGCTGATCTCTATCTCATTAGTGATGAGATATTATCTTTATCTTTATATTATCTTTATCTTTTCAATTAGGTTATCTCATTACCTTTATCTTTCTAGTTGGTTTATCTTAAGAGTTGTTAAGTTAGTAGAAGTGTTATTGCTTATGTTTATCGTAGTTAATTATCAATAGTATTTGTATTTCTATTTAAAGGCCATTTGGTCGTTAATGAAAAGGAAGAAAAAAGAAATAGACTTTTGTCTTATGGTTTGTTTCCAACCCTAACTGAATTCACTTAAGGTCTATCTCCAGCCATTAATTGGAGTTCATTATCAACATATTTTCCATTCCATTTTCACATTTCTCCATTATTCATCCATTCCATCAGAAAGCACGCATCATATATATATATATACAGTGTTACTAATAAACCTCTTACGTACTAATACAGTCTTTAAGTCGTATCACTTATAATAATTAGGGGTAATTACCTTTTCCCCCCATCAACTACCAGCCATTGTCAACATGTCCCCATGAACTGACACCTCGACCAAAAGAGAGCATCCAACTACCATCGTTACCCACTTTGCCCCCATCCGTCAGAAGATTCCGTTAACTTGGATGGAATATTCCATTTTTGGGCGTTAATTTTTGTTTAAAGACCAAAATGCCCTCTACAATAATTAATAAAAAAATATTAAAATTAATATATTTTTTTGTTTAAAAAAAAAAAAACAAAAACAAAAATTAATCTAAGGGTGGCGCCCTTTTTCAGTTTTTTTTTTTTTAAATATTAATTTTAATAATTTTTTATTAATTACTGTAGAGGGCATTTTGGTCTTTGTGTGAATTAGACTGACAGATGGGGGCAAAGTGGGTAACGATGGTAGTTGGATGCTCTCTTTTGGTCGAGGTGTCAGTTCATGGGGGCATGTTGACAATGGCTGGTAGTTGATGGAGGGAAAATGTAATTACCCCTAATAATTAATATAAGAGTTGTCTCTTTTTATCCCATAATTTCTGCAGCGTATACTTTTCAAGATCATAATGATATTTATACTTGAAATAAACTATGTAATATGTGTTAGAATATATTACTGCATTTGATTTTATATTATGGAATTTAATTTCAGCATTGATTGTAATATTCACCGTCTACGTCATCTTCTCCGAAGGCAAATCCACCGATCCGCACCCAAAGGCTCTGCCCGCTCCAACCCGCACAGTCGATCTCAGCCCTGTAGCAAGCCCACCATTTTGTGTAGCCAGATTTGCGCCAGCAAGTCCCTCTGTGCTTTGGTGGATCAGTTGTTCATAAAAAGTAAAAAATAGAGGTTTGGTTTGTTGTATTGTGAAGACCACGAACGATCATCAAACCCTAAGTTTTTCACGAACGTTAGCGATACGCTTGGCAAACATTCACCAAAAGCCAGATCAATTGATTCTTATCCACTTCGATCTCTTGCCTTATAATTACCCCCACCCTTGTCCTCTTCACCTCATTTTCGCCTTTTTCAGTCCGTAAATCCTTGAGTGAGAGTGAAAGAGTGTTTTGGAAAGAGTAAGAGAAAGAGAGAGAGAGAATGAGCTCTCTTGATCTTTCCTCTTCAAGAGAGGTAACTTTGGGTCCTCAAAATTTAAAGACAATTTAAGACTAGGGGCTCTAAACCGTTTATTTATTGCCTCACGATGTGACTCTCAACAAAAAGATTGAGAGAAGGTTTGAAGTGACCATTTCTCATTGTTGCAATGACGACCCATTTATCCATTGCCTCATGATGTGATTCTCAACATAAAGGACTTGATTCATTTGTGCTTCCAATGGCATTGCACTTGAAAAACTTTAGATCCTATTAAGGTCCACACCCCAGATAAATCAACTATAAATTATGTATTGAGATTTGATGATACCATAAACAAGATTAGGTCCTAAAGCTTGGACCTAATTAGTACAAAGGTCCACTTATTAGAAAGGTTGAAAAGGTCCACTTATTAGAAAGATTGAAAAGTCTAGGAGATGAGACATGTTACATGCACATCACTTTTTTAAATCAACTATTAGATCAGTAGAATTCACAAGAATTTACTTGTGGGTCCTACAAATTCAACAATTGATTTAAAAAAATAATGTACAAAAGATATACAAGTAATGTGCAAAAATCATTTCTCCCGTCCCAAAAAGATAAAGAGCTTTTTTGCTCCCAAACTCTCTCTCCTATTTTCTCTCAACAAATTTATTGACTCAAGCATTGAAGGCTCTCCCTCCACCTCCATCACTCCTTCCCCGCACCTCCCTGCCATCTCCCCTCACCATTTGAGTTGGAAATCTAAAGTGGTTTTGGTTTTCACTCCTCAACCAGAGACAAGATTGAAACTAACAAGGAGAGATCAATTAAAGGAAAAAAAAAAAAAAAAAAAAAAAAAAAAAAAAAAAAAAAAAACACTTTCAGACCTAAGAAATCATAAAACAAATATCCACCTACCAATATTTTCTATCTTAAGAAAAGATGGTCTTGTTCATAAAGGAACAAAAGCAGCAAAGATATGGTAGAGTCCAGACAAAATTTGGCCAAATTGGCTCCAACAGGATGTTAGAATGTTCCATAAGAAACTACTAACACTAAGAGGGAGTTCAAATTTCCACAGCGGGTTTCTATACTCGAGTTAGTTCTAATACACAACAGGATTTGCATGAAAAGCTAAAATCATCCATCCCCATGGGATACAAATATGCAGACACACGGATTCAAGAACTCCTTAGTCAAGATTAAGGATGAGTACCGCAACCCAATGGGACTGCTCACTAACACTTTCACGCAAAACTCAATCAAAAATTATGAACATAACACCCAAGCTACGTATTCAATTTCATATTCTATATATTGAAATAAAGAACAGAAAAAGGAAAACCAAAAAGAGAAACATGTCCTTTCAATTGATTGTTCTACAAATCTTTCAAACCAAAATTTCATTTTAACAAAAAAAAAAAAAAAACATACAAGAGTTCTGCTCTCTTGCAAAGGACGTTGCAAAGTAAGCAAACACAGCACCAAAGAACTCATCAGCACAAAAATGCATCCATGAATCAAGTGGCAGGTATCCACACTCTGGGCAGATGGTGGCAGGAGATAACAATATAAAACATAAAATATTAGATGGTGGCAGGAGATAACCATATGAAACATAAAATACAGAATCAACTCTACTATTGGTTGTAGACAGCCTACGTGGGTTTCCAAATCAGTCGTCTAAGTATTGCCTTCCACTCCCACGTCTTCTCCAATATCCACACAATGTGTGTAAATTCATATTCAGAACTTCCAAAGTCCTAATTCGGATGGATGAACATGATAATGGCATCTCAGCGGCTTGAAATACATCAAATAGAACATCACACAACACATCTTTTTTCCCTGGATTCCGTCCTCAAGTGGCAACCTGTGGCTTGGAGGGTTTCATTGCATGGAGTTGGAGCTTCAACAGAGGTGATGGTACCGATATGAACACAAGAAGACTGAACCTTAAAATATCTTTTCACCTCTTTTCTTATTTCTGATCCTTTACCGTGCAAAACACCCAGGTGCTAGACCATTCTTGCTCCCCAACCAAGGAGACAACCACCAGAGAGAATTTGTGCATAATCCAGTTGGATTTCTTCATACACGATCCTTTTTATACGTTGAATCAAAACTGTTTCTTGAATCAAATAACATGTTCACCCTAATTATCATATATTTTGTAACCACAGTTTTTATGCCAAGTCCCACAACCTGCTGAGCTTGCCACACATTTGACGAATTTTTTTAGCCTGTGAAATCGTAATGCTTCTCCTCCTGATCATCACAGATTTTCTAGGGGTCCTCCTAACCATAAAAATCAGACTCATAGATACCATCTAAGACAGCTCTTCTCCCCTAAGCCTTCCTCAACAAATAGTGAGCTCTAAGCTCTTCATCTAAGGCTGAAAGCAAAATGTAGGTGACAACATAATCTTTAGTTTCATGCACTCCTTTCTCTCTTCTTGTTGAAGACTACAAACGATTCCAGGTAGATAGATGATCTAACCCAATTGCAAACTGCCTTAGCAATGCAATGCTGTCTTAAGATCTTGAAACCACTAGCATCAAACGTACCACTTTGGTCTTATTCTTCTTCCTTCTCTATTAACTCTCGATATTAGTACCAGTCTGCCCCATCTTTGGCCACGGGCATTGAAGGCCTAACAAAAATCTCGATTGGCTTGGGGACATGAACTGTCAAATGCAATTCCCTTGCTGTTTTCCCTAAATTTGGATAAGATATTCTGATTGAGTTGCTCACTGGTTCAACAAAAATCCATCCTAGAACTAATACAGTCACATCACAAGCAGGCCTGCCCAAACAAAGAGAAATTATCCACTAATTTGGTAATGAGATGAAAAAATTAGCACTTGTGGCAGAATGTTTAAAGAGGTAAAAGTATAACTGAATATAAATGAATGAACTGTGAAAATTAAACTCCACCTTTCGCAAAGCACGAAAATAATAATAATAATAATAATAATAATGTACATATAAGACTGGTGAGAGAAAGAGGAAAAAAATAGGTATCCTGTGGAAATTTCTTCAAACTTCAAATCACAAAAGTGTCAAACAATTCTGGTATAATTTTGTCAAAAATATGTACGGTTTCATATACAACACTGCATATGAGATTAAAATTTATTTCCTTGTTTAAAAGTATATGACTGCTTATGCACCCATGTGAGATTGCTAATGCAGCTTTATATGTAAGGACAGAATATGTACATACAATCCAAGTAATACAAACAAGTAGCTGATACGCACTCTGTTGCACTGCTCAAAAATGAAGTTTACAAAATATTTTATGTAGCTGTTTTTCCAACAACCAAAGAAGGTAAATAATAATAATAATTGACAAGAACAATGCTATCCGTTTATGTAGCAGCTAGATTTTTTCAATCACAACAATTTTAGTTCAAGAACAACAAACGATTCATAAAAAAACCAGACAATTCACAAAGACGACATTCAAATGTAACTAATTTCAATAATATGGCTAAACACAAAGCAAGTATTCGTGACAATTTGTTATTTTTCGTTAATTATGTGACAAACGAAAAATTGACACAGAATTTTGTGGCAAAACTAGTTTGGACCAAATGCAAGCAAAAATGACAAACTATGTAATAGTTGTAACTAGCTTCTGATTACATGGTAAAATTCATATGCTTTATCCGTGGGTAGCATATGAATATGCAAACCCTCTGGCCCATAGATGTCAAGCAGGTTTATGGGAAAACCGGAAAGTACAGTGAACCAATTAAAGTGTCATAAAAAGTGTAACGATTTAATATACATGAAACTATATAATCAAAACCTTTAAGATGTCAATTCTAACAAGACCTCCCCAAAATATTGAGAATCCATTTAAGCCATTGGATTAAACTTTGCTTGCCGTCCCATTGTCAGGGGCGACTTGAGATTTCTATGATAGCAGAAACATGCTAAATTAATATGGGAAAAGTGTGTAACCTTTAAGAAAATATAGATAACATACAAGAAAAGAGTGACCCCTTATCCAACTTTGAGCAGCAATGGCAGGTAGATCATCTGAGTGAACCACCGCAGCTTGCCTATGGTGGAGAAGAACTCCAAGCGTGTCATATAGTTTCTGCATGAACAAAAAAAGAGTTTCAAGAGGCACTCATAAAATAAAATAAATTCAGCAAAACCAAAGGAAATAATAACTGCTTACATAAGTAAACACAACCGTTTATAAAATTACAATACTAATGCTAAAAGCTTAAAGAGTAGGCAGATAGACATATTACATAAAAAGGCTTACCCATCCTAGGAAAGCATTAAGCTGAATTGGACCTAAGATGGTTCCAGGATCAGCATTTTGTATTGGTTTCTATTTCTGTGCTGCTGCAGTAGCTAGATCCTTTTGTGCCATCATTTCTGAAGTCAGAATATAAAAAGGTTCAAAACGAGGAAAACTATAATATTTAGAAAGGTACAACTGGTCCAATAACATGGGCCGAGAGAAGAATGCAAAATGAAAACATATTCTAAAATGGTTACCATCCACTACCTAGGACAGAACAAAACAAAAAAGTTTCAACGCACTTATTCTACCTTCTACAAAAGCAAATGCCTACATCCCCT
Source organism: Alnus glutinosa (assembly GCF_958979055.1). Lineage (NCBI taxonomy): Eukaryota > Viridiplantae > Streptophyta > Magnoliopsida > Fagales > Betulaceae > Alnus > Alnus glutinosa. The sequence goes on along the minus strand of NC_084889.1, from coordinate 25,275,924 downwards.
AATACCTTGCAAGACCAAACAAATTAGTATTGTCCAGCTAACCCCCAATTGTTCAATCACAGGTATATAAATTCTTCCACAGATAAGACCAAAAAATATGTTCACAAGCAACTTAATCAGACCAAACAGCACTAGAGCAGACCTCCATACATTAATCATATTCTAGGGTCGTCAAGGCCTTGAACATTTGGTGGAAAATTGCCTTTTCACTATTACTTTTAACACAACAATTCTATCGAGTCCAAAGGAATGAAGTAACATAGCCTCAAGCACCCACCAAATCTCAACAGGAAATCAAAAAATTTAACAAACCACTTCCCAAATCCCAACAACTCAGCAGAACTTACCCAAAAACAAAACCGACCCACATCCCCATTTCCCATAATACACCAAAAACATTTAAGAAACAAGTCATACATTTCAAAATCCACAGTGAAACGCTGGAAGTACGACAAACCTCAATGGTAGAGGAGCATAGCCAAGATGTAGACGAACTGGTGAGAGCTTTTGAGGCCGTCACTGTGCTATGTAACTAACAAACAACACCATTACCGCTTTCTAGCAAAAGAAAGTCTGGCAGTAAAAAAACAAAAACTCCACTTTTACCATTCTACTTAACTCCTCCAAAACATCAAATGGCTGCCAGGAATTTATCTTAACCACCACAATCAGATCCCTATGCACGATGAGATTATAACCCACTACTTGTTGAGGAATGTTAGGGGAGCCTTGGGATGGTATCCATGAGTTTGATCTTTATGTAAGAAGTCCCTGTAGGAAATCTTTGATGATCTTGATGGTCAGGAGAAAAGAATTACGTTTTCACAAGGCTAAAAAAATTTGTCAAATGTGTTGGAAGATCAACGGGTTATGGGACTTGGCATGAAAGCTCTGGTGACCAAATATATAATCATCAAGGTGAACATGTTATTGGACTCAACAAACAGTTCTGTTTCAAGGTATAAGGATTGTGCATGAAGAAATCAAACTGGATTATGTAAGAATTTTCCTAGCGGGTGTCTCCTTGGTTGGGGAGCAAGAACGGCCTACCACATGGGTTTTATACACAATAAATAAGAAACGACCAGAAACAAAACAAGGGGTGAAGAGATGTTTTGAGGATCAGTCTTCTAGTGTTCAGATTCTTGGCACCATCACCTCTGTTGAAGGTCCAACTCCATGTAACGAAATCTCCTAATCCAGAAATACAAACGTGTTGCCACTTGAGGATGGAACCCAGCAGAGAAAAAAGATGCATTTCGATGTCCAACCTGATGTACTTCAAGCCGTTGAGATGCCATTATCATGTTCATTCAAATTAGGAAGCTTTGAATCTGAATTTACACTCTCACCGAGTTATGTGGATATTGGAGAAGGCATGGAACCAGCAAGATCATGCAAAAGAGCCAAAAAGTTGCCACTGAAGTCCACAATATCAACCTAGATGTTATGAACAAAAAGAATTAGAGAGACCTGCCTATTATATGCTTTATGAATATTTAACATTTGTAATAATTAAATTGTAATAAATATGACCTCACCAAACAAACTGTCCATGTGACATTGCAGAAAATGGGTAATCTATTTAATAGTGGATCATATTCACATCTTTATGAGTCCCTTTTATAGGTAATATATGAAACCATTATCTTATTTCATACTTTGAGCAGAACAAAACAAATCATACCAACACTCATGAAATGAGAAACAACAACAAAAAGGACTTATATTATCATTTCTAAAACCATTATTGTTGATATACAAAGAAAAGAAAGCGTAAAGAGATTCCTGAAAATGTCATTAAAACAAAAGAAAATCACATTTCTAAAGAAATGGATAAGTTTAAAATCAAAGTAACCTATATAAGATCTGAGCTTTCATCAAACGCAGTATAGCTAATGCCTCTACAGCAGTCAACTGGACATTATAATTAGCAAAGAGAAATGCTTAATAAAGTCCCAAATAGGCAATACTCGAAGAAATCCCAGATACCTTTTGCCACTTTGATTGAAAGAGTTAAAAAGTAGGATAACAAAGTGGATCAGTTCTCTTAGTGAGTAATATGAGTTTAAGATCTAAAATAAAAATAAAAGAATTGATGATACAACAAGAGAAAATTTTAAACAGTATTTCCAACAAAGAATCATCAACTCATACAAAATATCTCTTGTAACATCCATACAAAACAAATACGTATACAAAAACAATAAAGACTGATTAATAAAATAACAAGAATGATCAATCAAATAGGGATATAAACATCTCCTGAACTCCAGGGCTATCTGCACTGAATTTTCTATGTATGTACATAGATACTACGATATAACATACAGGAACTTAATGTTTACCAACATAAGAAATATAAACAAACTGTTTAAGCGAAAAAGAAAAGAAATTTGTTACCATTTATTCAAGTAGGGGACACTATCGTTTCCTCTCTTCAATTCACAGTTGAATATCAACAGTCAGAAACATAGCCACAAAGTCTTCCCCTTTGCATTGGCAACATTGGTTTTCTTCCTTGGCCTTCCAAGAATTTCCTTATCTCCATCAATTTTCTCGGCAGATAAATTCTGGTTTTGCACTACTTTCCTCTTCTTCCTCCCACGCTTCTTGACCAAAACCCAATCTTCATCGTCATCACCTCCATCCCTGCTTTCGTCATAATCCACCTTTTCGGCCCCATTTCTGAGCCTGTCTTTCACAGAAACACAACCATCATACACAGAACCACCCTTACCGTTCTTCTTGGACCCCGGATCTCACTTTCTCTCCACTTTCCCCTTCTTCCGACCCCTCCAACCGCGCCTCTTCAGCCCCTCCTCCTCATGCCTCCGAACGTTTCTACCACGCTTCTTCGCCGCTTCCAATCTTTCAGCCTCAAGCTCAGCACCACCGTTCGTCTACTCATTGGTTTTCGTAGGTCAGAATTTGTCACGCTTTACTGGAGTTAGCGTGTATTAAGTAGGGAGGCGTGAGAAGTGGATGACAGCTCAGCCCTCATAACTTTAAATGCTTGGGTGTTGATGCCAAGCCGCGGGTACTACGGAGACAACGTGGGTGCTGAAGCCATGCTGCACGTGTGCAGCGATAGAGTCCTTAATTGATTATATTATACTCTAATGAGATAAGATAGAGCTCCATCTTAGAAAAAAAATAATAAAAAAATAAAAAATAAAAGTTCGAATATAAACTCTCATTTCACTCCTATCATACCGTTGTCTATATGGATGAATAATAGGTAGAATGTTTATCATCGACCATTCTCTTGGAGAGGACCAAAACTCACCTACGTGGGCTTGAGCTGAGCCTCGAGACCAATAATGTGAGAGATAGTAAAGAGATTGTAGTGGAACCCTGATTTTTTTAACAATACTATTGGTCTATGTAAACAACGGTGGGATAAGAGTGGGATGAGTCATGGGAGTGAATAGCCAAACATTTCTAATAAAAAAAATAAAAGAGAGAGAGAGAGAGAGAGAGATATGATAGAACTCTTGTAATTTCAACTATTTTGTTAGTTGGGGGAAAGTCTACATATCCCTTTAAATTACTACTTACGCTCCGTTTGTTTTGACGTAAAATGTTTGAGAAATGATACAAACACAACTTTTTTTACACAAATTCTACACAACCCCTCTCATATGGGATGGGGCACACCATCACATGGGTCCCACCCCATGTGAGAGGGATTGTGTAGAAGTTGTATAAAAATAATTTCCCAAAACGTTTTTGTTGTAAAATATTTTCAACGAAATCATTTTCCACAAAAAAAAAAAAAAAAAAAATGATTTTTCTGAAAATATTTTTCAGCATTTGGCTCATACAAAAAAATACCAACAGAGTAAAATGGAATCCGACAACGTTTAGCAGTCGTTGCCGGATTCTGGTGAACGAGATTCCGATCGGAATCTCCTGTACGGCCAGTTTTGCCAAAATCTGGCCTAGTTTGGCTGGAATCTAGCATAAATTTCCAGATTTCGACCAATTCTAATCCGCCGGAATCTAGCGATGTCGCCGAATTCCAGCAAAAATTTCTAAAATTCTGCTGTATTGGCTTAATTCCGACCAATTTGGCCGAAATATGGCTTAGTAGTTGCCAGATTTCGACAATCAGATACCAAAATTCGAGAATTTTTAGCGATAGAGTCGGGTTATCAACAAACTTGAATGTTAGGCCATGGCGAATTCCCACAAACGTGCATGCAAGAATGAAATGAAGAGTTTAAATCCAAAAAACGATTTACAGTTTTGAAAACCGTAAATCGTTTTCCAAAAATTAAAGAAGTTTTTATGGTCAATAATTTCCGTTAACCATTATTTTCGTCCCCACCAAACACTAAAAAATGCCAAAAATATTTTTCAGAAAATATTTTATGCCGAAACAAACGAAGCAATGTCCCCTAAACTTTCAATTGGAGGACAATATCCCCCCAAATTATCAAAAATTGTCAATGTACTCTCGCATAAACACGCTTAATTAGAGAGTTCGAATGGGTTCATGGCCATTACAGCCTTAAAACATGTTGTGTCAAGAATTGTTCAAATATACATATAAGCATATCTTCATTCGTATACTCAGGCGATGTAGGACATCACAATCACCCAATTTTAAGACACAGCATTGTCATTGGCAACCATCATGTGATCACCTCATTCTTAGCATCCTAACGGGTGCCCGCTGACGACTCTCATGGGCTTGTGCACGTTTCCCCCATCCCAAGCTGGGCATGATCCTGATACCATTTGTAACGATACAACCCCCTCCCCCCAAATGACACAATATTGTCCGCTTTTGGCTTCCCCCAAACCAGACTTCCCAATAGGTAATCCATCCTAGTACTACTCTTGCATAAGCACACTTAATTGTGGAGTTACTATGGGTTCATGGCTATCACGGCTTTAAAACGCGTTGTGTCAAGAAATGTGCAAATATACGTATAAGCACATCTTCATTTTTATACCCAGGAGATGTGGGACATCATACCCACACTACTATAAAAGTCGTAATTGTGACCCCCATTCAAATATGGTGCGCCGATCACCATAACAACCATTGGATCCAATGCCCATTATACATAACATAAACTTTGACCATAAAGAATAACCTATATAATAAGCCCATAACCATTATCCCGTGTGATAAGGTGTACCATGTCATACGATGCAATTAAGTATAATTCAATTCCTGTCCTTATAAAGTAGGTAATACACATCTTGGAACAATTGTAAAATACTAAGAAAATTCAATAGGCTTATGACATCATTAAGAAAATAAACCATGCTCAATCAACTGACATATCGCATTTTAAGGTGAAACCAGGCTTTGTAAGTATTTACTTACTTCATCCGCTCATCCACAAGCTCAAACATCCCAAACTCCCGCTACTGCAAAACATACCTTAATATCATTAATAACCACTTAAAATTCTAACCTAAACTATTACTAAAAACCCTAATCCAAAAATCCTGGCGCCAATGAACGTTTGGCCCTTAGAATCAATCGCTCAATCCACTAGTGTCAAAAGTTCGTTCAAGGCTGATGAATGTTCGATGATACCAGAATGGAGGAAAGATTAAAGATCTCCTACCCAAAATGTGATAACTCCTAATCAATACTTCTAATAGCGTAAAAAGAACATATCAACATGACTGATTAATAGTGAGCATATACTTTTGTTAGAAAAAACATTTTCTCAAAAATGATGATCAATAAAGCTTACGTGCTTAAAATTTGTAAAAACGTAAAACTCTTATAGATAAAATATTAACATGAAAGATAAGTTAGGTATCAAAGGTTACCTTAGTGAGGGTGAATTATCCTCAAAACTCCTTTTCTCTTTCTAGAATCTCTCTCTCACACAAGAAACAGAGCAAATGTGGTGTATGGAAGGGAATTGGTGAAGGAAAAACATAGATAGAGTGATATTTATAGGAAAAATCATATATGATGAGCGTATTTGCCACTTGTCAAACGTTCGATACCTGAAGCTCGATCGTTCGTGTACTATTACGCGAACATTCCTCGTGTGGTTCAATCGTTCGACATACGATTTAGCGTACATACAGAAGGCGTAGGATGTACCTTCTTACACACAGTATGCCACATCATCAAATATTCGTGGTAGGAAAAACGGTCATTCGTGGTGGGAAATTTGATCGTTTGCTCTAGGGTTCCTTTGAACATTCTAAAGAACAAGGCAAATGTTCAAAGTGACATAAGAAACCATTTATTGTATATTTATTGTGAAATATATATTAATCTTTTTATTTTAATTTTATAAATCATTGGTTTTATACAATACATCACACAGAAGTCAGCCCAACTATGTCATCAAGTGTCAACCTCTAATTTGGTTCCCTCTTCACCATGGTCTAAAAATAAGTCAGCTGTAAAATAAGATTGTTTTACAAGTGGAAGAATATAATGTAAGTGGAAGAATATAATGGAAGAATATTGTAACTTATAAAGTATTCTTCATAGCAGTAATGGAATTGGGCATTCTATTTGATAATACTACATGTTAGTCGTGATAATCTAACTTTATCATGTGAAGTGGAGGCTTTTTACTGATGTGTTGGTACGGATACAATGCACTAAAAGGGTCACGTGAGTTGTTATTCTTTTATAACACTGTCAAAATAATAACTTGAACTCATGACTACTTATAAGTTATAACAATGATTCTTAATCCTGAAAGGGTTATTAACTCAAATGTGAAGCAAATGGCACTTTGATACATTTAAATGTGAGATCACTCCTTAAGAAGGAATCATAATCCTTTGATTTAATGAAAGCGATAAGAAATATCTACTTGAAATAGATTTAATGGAATTTGTTATTATTAATCTCATGCCTAAGTGTTTCAGTAAGAGTTACTAAAACTTTATGCACAAGGTGAAATGAGACTTTACAAGCACAAGAATAATCAAGTGATTAAATTGGGTACTCAATGATAAGAGGTAATGAATTAAAGTGATAGTTATTTTATGACTTCAATTCGACTATGAATTATTTCATGTAGGAGTCAAATGCAAAATATAAGAAAGTCATTGGGAGTATTTGAATAATGAAAAATAAAATACTATAGTGCAATTATAATTGTTTAGTGAAATTAATTGTACTTATTAGTACAATTGGAATCAATTGTACTATAGTAAAACCCTAAAATATTATAATACAAGTTATGAGATGACAAACGTCCTAAACCTATTAGAGCTAGGTTTTATTTTTCATCTCCTCCACTCATATTAGGTTTTGACCTAATGATATAAGCATCCTAAACCTACATGGCCTTGTATTTGGTAGAGGTTAGGGTATTTCCTAATTACTTCCAATAGCTTGTATTTTGCCTATAAATAAAGAGTTTGAATAGACATTAGATGCACACTCTTGCAAGTGCCTATAAATAAAGAGTTCTCTTGGGTCACAAGACTCATTGCTTTTTTTACTTTTATTTTTTATTTTTTATTTTGAATTTTTAGGGACAATTTTGACTTACTCGATAAATTTCAAGGATATTTTTTACTTTTTACGGGATAAAAAGTGTACATTACAAATTTTTGGTGGTTTTGAAAAACAGTAATGCAATCTTTAGTTTGAGAGGACATTATAAATTGAGTATTAGTTTGAAGAGAAAGTGTATTTTTTCTTCTCAATTTTTTTTGGGACAACTTCACAAAAAGGTATCGAACTATACCGCGTTTTGACGGAAGGATACTGAACTAGCAAACCTCTCGAATCCAGGGTTTTAACTATCAAAATAAGTCACAGAAGGGCATTCCGTCTGTTCTTGACGTTAAAAAGTGACGGAAGTCGGTTCACGTGACTTCCACGTAAGCTTTTTAATCTATTTTACCCATTATGGCCCTAACCTTAATTCATACACGTCTTCCATGAAACACCATATTATTCACATTTGCCATATACCCCACCACTACCATTTCCCAAACCCGTCGTCGACGAGGACTACACCAACACCTTTGCTCGCCGAGCCATTGTTCACTAGGACGAAGAAGTTCTCCTAGCTTCCCGCACCTCCGAGAAGCCCAAGACAACTAAATACAACACACTAATGAGCAGTAAAAAAAAACCCAACAAGAGCCATGAACTGATGCTATGAATCAAACACCCAAAAAACACTTGAAAGAAATAGACTCAAATCAACAAAATAGCAGCTCTCTAGAATCAACAATCAGAATAAGTCCAATCCGAACAAAAAATGATGCCAATAGAAGCAAATACACAAACCTGGGTTTTGCGTCGCCGGTGGTAACTCTTGACGATGGAGAGAAATGAGGCTAGGGCTCAATAACAAGGGAGAATAAATGAAAATGAAATGTGTATTGTGCTTTCAAATTTCAGATTTCATTTCTTATCATTATCTCCACTTGTTTACGTTTCTGCAATCTTTAGTCATTTCGCTAACCTGCATTTTCCTCTGTTTTAGCTTCATAAAATAGAATGGGTCAAGGTGGTCTGCCTCACAGGCCTTCTTATAAATACCAAGGGCGATCGACCCCTTATGCCCTACACAAGTTTCGCCTGCCTCCATTCCACCATCATTTTCATTTTCTTGGTACACAAACAAAAGACAGCAACTGCATATATAGTTCCCTCCGTTCTTCAACTTCATCTTCTCTCGTACGAACACCATGAATGACTCTTCGAGGGTGATGCAACACGGTGTGACTCTTGACGATGCGTTTGATGTAGGACACCTGTGGCTGCTCTCTGGTCATAGCTGCGTTCGGCTTATGAGGATATACATGGCCTATGAGGTACGTTTCATGTTTATCCCCAGCTTTCTGAGATAAACTTTAGACATTTGCTGCGTTCGGCTCCAAAAGAAAAGGCCAGAATCAAGATGAACTCATCTTCTATTGTCTCGTAAACGAAATGATGTTGGTCAAGAACATCAATATATTTGTGCATGCATGATACATAGGTGACTGAGATAGTATAGTAAGATGGGTGGGCCCTCCTCCCCTACCAACTGTCCTCCACGACCATGGAACATTGTAAGCTTAACTCCATATTGCTTAGCCATCTTTACTAGCTCTTCTTGAGCCTTATATAACTACCAAGCCGCAGAGAGACGACTAGCATCTTTTCTAGAATATGAGTATCCTATCATGACTTCTTGTTTCCCATTGATTCGATTTCTGTACCAGTACATTGTTAATATATATATATATATATATATATATATATATATATGCAGAAAATGAGAATTTCAAAAAACAGAGAGATTGGAAGCTAAAGATGAAGATGAAGAATGGGTAGCTGAAGTGATCAATGTGCAGGTATACACGTATAAATAGCAGTGGTCGGCGAGGCATGTGGAGAACAAGAAGAAGGAAAGGTTGAAGAAAGGCCATGGATGAGGAAGAGGAGAAATTTAAAAAATGTGAATCAGTGCATGCGTCTTTTTTGTTCTCAAAGCTTTGGTGGGATGCTACGTGATTTATCGGTTGAAGTCAGGGGCAAAACGGTCAAAAGGCATTAGAAAAATCACATGGAAGTCACATGAATCGACTTCCGTCACGTTTTAACGTCAAGAACAAACGAAATGCCCTTCTAGGACTCATTTTGATAGTTAAAACCTCAGGTTCGAAAGGTTTGCTAGTTCAGTATCCTTCCGTCAAAACGTTGTATAGTTCAATACCCTTTTGTAAAGTTGTCCCCTTTTTTTTTTCATTTTCACTTCTGGCTGGCATGCTTAAGACCACAATCACAATCACACCATCTCCTAATATATTGACACCAATCTTTCCTACTTCCTAGAAACTACCCACTCTGAGATTTAACCAACAATGTGCCAATTCCTTGGATAATAATTAGTTCATCAGAGAAAGCTTTCATATATTAAGCTATGCCCTATATAAACCACTTTTTGCATTCAGTGAATTGAAAACATAATTTAGTATAAAGGTATTGCAACTCAAGCATCTATCAAATTGAATGAATATGTTCAAAGAAAAACAAAGATTGTGTAACCTAATATATGATATTAATGATCCGTATTAAATTCCAGATAATTTCAATTAACATGGAACTGCTAAATTGCCAAATAAGCCCATTGTATCAAAACAAGCAAATAGTGGCTGAAGCTTCACACCAAAGAATCAATTCTTGATCATGTATTGGAGGAAATGAAATCTATACACGATAGAGGGGGTAAAAAGAGAAGCGGTGTCCAAAAACCTCTGGCATTGAGGAAGTCGCAACAAGTCTGTCACCATTCTTACCATCAAGCCAGCACTTCAGCCTTACAGACAGGGCAGGAATTTTTCTGTTCAAGCCACTGTTTTATACATTGTATGTGATAGCCGTGTCCACAATCCAGCTTACCCATCTCATCATCTGCTTCATATTCCTCCTATATGGACAAATAAGATTTGAGATACATTCGACGGAGAACAAGAGGGAATCGAAAACGGACAGGAAAACGAGTTATTACAAACTAACCTGACAAATGCTGCACTTCCTATCTACTTGCTTAGATAAATGTGCCGATAGATCATTTACAAGTGAGAGCTTAATTTTCCTGAGGCAACGGCCTATTTCTTCTTCTTTTAATCCAGTACTCACATAACCAATTCTCTCACCAAGCTCAAGCAATTCCTGCTCATCATACAGAAAACAAGGGAATCGTGATAGAATGCACATGATTAAATCGACACAGATATAATCAACATTAAGGGGAACAAAGCACAAGGAGAAAAAAGACATAAATTGAAGATGTACTTGATAAGAAAAAAACAACTCACCTCATATGACATATTATCTACATCAAGTCTCAGTTCTCTATATCGATCCTGTATGTCAAATCTTCCCCCCATTATCAGACTATTTTGGAGCAGCATAATCTGCACCATCCAGCACTGATTTAAACATAAGGCTTGGCCCCAGTACAATTACATATAAGGTGAAGTTTCACCTCATAAATTTTATTACTTCACAAATAGTACATGTTATATTCATTAGAAGGCATAATTATAATCCGAGTCCAAAGAGTAACAATTTATATAACTCTATAGCAAAGAGAGTTGTTACGTACTAGATACATAGATTATATAAAGATAGATAGCTAGATAGATAGAACAAGATATTTACAGACACAATAACAGGGACAATGGGTTTGCCTATGATGATAAACCAATCCATCTATAGCATTGAACCAAAAAATAACCTCCATCATCATTACATTCAACATATTCAAGCTACTTATGGGAGTGCCAACGCAATATTATTTATAAAAATGCCTTTCTACTATCAGTTTCAGTAACACGATAAAAGATCCAAATCATACTTTCAGTCAAGCACAATCCTTAATCCGCTTCTATTAGGTAAAGTTGTTCATTAGTAATTTCTACCAAACACCAAAACTATTCAATAATTAGAAAAAGATTTGTCTAACCCTCCGAGATCATGTTAAATGACTCCAGAAAGACAAATACATGCCACTTTTAAAAAATATATTGCTGACTTAAATTCATAATTGTTCTTAACCAGGATCATCTTCACACATTCAAACTGAATGCCACTCTCACTTTTTTATATTCAATGTTTTTTATGCAAAAAATAATAATAATAATCCGTAACCAGAATTATTTCTTCAAATCAATAGTTCCACTCGATTTGCATGCATGTGCAACTAGGACAAACAACAACTCTAGTTTGAATTATTCTAGGGAATTCATTTCCAATGGAAAGCTTCTACAAAAGCTAGTTATATGCAAAAACCCCTTGCACTTTCAAAGCAGTAATCCCAAAGACTTCAGGGGACACAAATTAGTTTACTGAAACAAATTAAAGATAAGTTCATGATTTCTTGCGGAGCTTAAAAGAACCTAAACAGGAAACCTACTTATGAAGCAAAGTTTACCTGATTCTAATTCTAAGGACAAACAACTAGTTCCAATTGACCATTGTCTCCTAATAAATTCATCTCTTAGCTAATTTATAAAATTTATGAGCATGATCATTACCAATGGAAACAACATCGGTAACTAAAAGCATACAATGAATCCAAAATAAACAATAAAAATGAATATAGTAAACCTTTAGCATCTCAAACTGCTAACACAATTTTACGGAGTCAAGCCCTCTATAGCCTTCAGGAAATAGTACAATATTTTTTAATAAAACGAGATGGATCTAAAAACAAACATTAAATGTGGTTGAGTTTTATATAAAATTTCTACTTTCAGTTAATAGTATTGGAAAAAAAAAATGCAGTTACTCACAGTCAGGCGTTAGACATAGCAAGTTGTATCATAAATTGAAGATCATTCCTGATTTAAAAAAATAATTGAAAGCTGGCAATGCAATGTGTTATCAGATTTTATTTTCATGATATGAATATTTAACATAAGCCAGTAACCAATATAACCAAAAACCTTTATATGTATTTTGTATATATCCATGGAAATCCTTCTCTTTATCTCTTTTCCAGTGATGATACTGTGTAAAAACCACTATAAGACCAAAAACGTTCACTAAAGACAGGAAAACCCTTTGTCAACTCAGTGTTAAGGATATGTAATAAATTCCCTTTTCATATATGATATACCTCATGACAACGATCAGATTCATCCTACAAGCCAAATTGTTTACTTAACTTTCAATTTGTACCTCAGACAATTTCTCAGGTGTGTTATTCCAAAATATAGAAGAAAAAGATATCAATACCACAACAGTATCGTCAGTTATCAAACTAGACATAGACATTTCTATCACTTGTGAAAGTATAATATTCTAATAGCTCTCTGAAGGAGGAAAAAGAAAAAAAGGAAACAAAGAAAACAGACTGCTTGTGCTTGGAATCATTTCCTACACGAAGCTCGAGTCCAATGTGTCATAACCAGGTTTACTCTAATTTTTAGCATTAACTTGGGAAAAAATATATATCTTATCATCATAGTATATTGGGGATCAAGAACTTGCATCAATAATCCGCGAAGAAATTATCCAATGAGTGAACCAACTCTAGAGCTTAGTTGTCAGCACATTCTTTCTTTTTGTTTGTTTTGAAAGGTAATATCCACTTCTTTTTCTTTTTCTTTTCTTTTCTTTTTAAAGGGGACTTTGATGCCCTTTTTATTTTCCTATAGACAATAAAATATCAGTCAGAATTTTACAAGCTTCCTCCTGGAAGTTTATGGTGCAAAAGGGAAGACCACATTCATTTGATGCAAGCTGATAAAGCGCATCAACATTGAATTTAAGAGAAACTAATAAATATGGTGGTGATAAACTGCAGGGGGTGCTTTTTGAAAAAATAAAAAAATTTCAATAGATATCACATCTAAAGAGCTTCGCATGAGGGTAAGCAGGCATGCATTACACAGCATCTACAATTTACATGCATTTTCTGGTGAATTTTTACTGGAATATAGAAAAAAATAGATAAACAATTTCTCCACTAAACCAACTTAGATGCATACATAATCTCAAGTTCTATATACTTGGGAACTCATTAAAAATAAATCAAGGTTGCAGAATTTACCTGCCAAAATTAAATCAAGCAACTACATAGACCATATACCAGAAACTGGCTACTGACAACAATATTCCAAACTACGATAATTGAGCTGTACCGATTCTTATCAACTTGAATTAGCAAAGCATGAGAGAGAGACAGAAAGTGAGAGAGAGTATGACATATAAAAGCCTCCCTAAGAATTACAATAATAATCAACTCGAGAGCTGCTCTTTCATCAAATAATCTATTTCACAAGAAATCACATGTCAAGAGCTTTCCATGAGAAGGTAGATGCTGGCGTGGCTTAAACACCAAAATCTCTCTAACTTATGTTAAGCATCTTCTGGTGAGATTCTGCTCACAAATAAGTGATTAACAATTACACCACTAAAATACATTTGTTTTGTCGATATTTACTATACCCTCAAGTAAAACACAAACTATCAAAGCTGTACAGTTTACCTTCCAAAACAAAACCGATAACTACATAGAGTTTAACTGAAGAAACTACTTGCAACGATATCCCAAACTATCAAAATTAAGCGGTGCCAATTGTATCAACTCATAAAGTAGAGTGTGTGTGATAGGTAAAGAATAAACAAAAAACAACACCCACAAGAATTATATTAACAGAACTATATATAGATGATGGACAGACCTCAGCAAGGCCCTCGGGAGAAGGATGGCGAACATGGCGGTAATACCTAGTTCCAAATACTTCTGAACCAGGGAGTGTAGGTACATAGTCAGAGTCAGAATCCAGAAATGATATAGGTTCAGGGTTGACTGCTCGCCTTGAGAAAGGGCGCTGCCAAGATTGATGAAGCGCAACCAAGGAAAATCAAAACAAACCCAATATGGAGAAACTTAAAAGAAACCATTTGATAAAAAGCACGTCTTCAACTCATGAATAAATCAATTTATAGAGAAAACAAGAGAATGTGCTCTAACTGAACCACTGAAGCGCTTATCATAAAGTTCCATATGGGAGTCTCCAAATTTAGGGGGGGTCCTAATATAATCAGTTTGCGTCTATAACTATGCAAATTTCATCCGTGCACGCATTGCCCCAAAAAATAATAATAATAATAATAACAGTAACTTAGTTGCATAAAAACTGAACATCACACTAACAGAGACAATAACATATAGGTCAAGGCAACTAATAAACAATGAAAAAATCACAAAGTTCCATGAGTAATACTAAAAGGAAACTCATATCCTCCTTGAGTCCTCCCAAAATTGATACGGCTTTTAAAATCACAATTAAATGTATGATAGATCACTATTGGATTTTGATCCAAGAGTGATTTTAAAAGCCATATCAATTTTGAAAGGACCATGTCCTCTTTATAGCATTACTCTCAAGTTCCATAAAACAAGGAAGAAAAATTTTCCTCCTCAAAGTAAGACCCGCTGAGGAATATGAAATTGTTAAAAATATTTGAAGAAGAAAAGGATGTCCTCAAGAATATTCAAGAAACCCCGACTAAAATGTTACACTAACAAATAGGCAGCCACTGAATCTATTGGTAAACAAAACAAACGGATAAGAAAGAACAAATATGACATTAACGAATGGACTTCCAAAAGAACCGAGATTGGCCCAGCAAAGTGATAAACCCTTGAACCTATATGGATAAACTCTAGAATTCGAAAAAAGAAAATCTCAAAGCAATTTATTGCAAAGACTGAATTATTTGTCAATTCAGGAGTATTTACAGTAGGCGACTCCCAGACCGCTGTTGGTAAAACGATATGGGTTTATATATCTAAAAACTGTTGGTGCTTTTTTGGTCTTTTCGTCTTTTTTACCCTTCTTTTGGATGATTGAGTTTGGCTCAAAGGTCTGTTCTTTTCTTTTCTTCTCAATTATTTTCTTCAGAATAGAAAACAAAGAAAAAATTGTGGATGCAGAGAACCAAATTAAGATATCAAAAAAATAAAACAACCATTCTAGACTAAACAGCATAATGATCAAGACCACCATTAATGCAGCAAACCAAGATCAGGCACCTAAGGAATAGCCATTTCTATGTACAAAATCAACACCCAAAAAACCCGATAAAGGGACTGATATCCAGTGCCCACCCAAAAAAAAAAACTCAACATATAGAAAATAAATAACAAGGAATCACAAATATCCATATCCTATAAAATTCAGCATCCACACCAATAAGTCATAATGTAAGAGAAAGAGGGAGAGAGAGACAGAGAGAGAATGAAGATGATAAGAATGGTACCTCCCTATGACTCATCTTCTCGCCATCAATCTTGCCCCTCCCAGAGGACGCATTCCTTCTCGCCACTACGCAATCCTCCGCCGAAAAACCAATCCCGGGACCACACCAAACATCTTGAGCATCCATACAATTTAGAGAATTAGACCCATCTCCCACTCCTCCATGATGGGTCTTATTACTCTCCCTGTCCTTGTTGTTAGTGTTGTTGTTGTTAAAGTTCTTAATCTTCGTCTTCTTCTTCTTCTTCCTGCTCTTCCTGCTCTCCCAGTCCGCCGAGCCCCGAATCATCGCCGGCACCGACACCTGTTGCGACGCCGAGGCTGTGCACCCCAGGCCTCTAAACTTTGCTGAGGCAAAGTTGTTCTTTTTCTTGTTGCTACTATTGGCAGCGGGTGAGGTTTCATTTGTGGTGGTGGTGGAGGAGAAGGTGGATAGGAGGAAGGAGGAGATGGTGGATTTGCAGCGAGTGGATTGGATAATGGAAGGGATTTGCGGGTTTGGACTCGGAGGATCTGTCTCTGAAATGGGTTGGTGAAACTGGCTTCTGGGTCTCCTCCATTTCTTCTGCTCTCCCATAGATGAGGCCTCCGCAGCAAGAACAGGCATGATTTCTATCCTCTCTACGAGAAAGCAAGAGTGAGAGTCTGTTTTTCGTGTCTATGGATGGATTTTTGAGAGTTAAGGAAGGAATAATGGATTATGGAATGTGAGAAGTCAGCTTTTAGAGAGATAGAGAGAGAGAGAGAGAGGGGAGGGGAAGAGAGGAAGTCATTTTTGAGTTTAGTGGAGAGAATATAATAGTTTTTCTTTTGTGTTCTTTTCTTTTCTTTTTTTAATTATTTTCATATAAAATTGTAGAGACTCAGAGAAAACTCTTCTTCTTCTTCTTTTTCTTTTATTGTTTTACGGGGATTGTTAGGTGGGCTATGGTTTGTCTTCTTGTTGGGATCGTGGGTGTATGCCATCATCAATCAACCAGCAAAAGCCTGAGAGAAGGCTTCTCTGGAATCTGTGTTTCATTTACTTTTGCTTTTCTTTTCTTTTCTTTTCTTGTTCTTTTTTAAGCTTAAGGCTGATGCTTACTTATCACTTATCAGACAAAGATCTTTTCTAATTATTTAATTTGAGCAAATTTAAGGAGAGACGATATTTATGAAACTCACCTAATTAAATAAATAGTAAAATAACTTAAATCTTATTTAAACAGAAATTTATTATAATCCTTAAAACCTTTCCCTTTCTCTCTCAGTGTGTGTCTGTCTGTCTCTTTTGTGTAGTCATTTGAGGCTGAGGAAGAGTTGAATTGTATTAATGGGGCGCCAGCAGGCAAATCAAATAGAGTCTACAAAAAGTCAGATTTGTGGGTTAGTGTGAAGTGAACAGTATTGGAGAGGGGGTCCTACAATAGAAAATCACAAGGTCAAAAATCATATCAGTGTATTGGGATGACAACAGTAATGTGTATGGTACTATTTCAGCATTTTTCATTAGGCTAAATAGTAGCAATCATGTGAGAAGCACTAAATTTGACTCAAAGGATGTCTTCAGTGGAAAGCTACCTGTGCTGGGTCCACGCTGCCTCTGGGTTCTATTCCCTTAAAAACAACCTTTTTTTTTTTTTTTTTTTTTTTTTTTGGGGGGGGGGGTGAAAAATGGTTCAACTCCCCTCATTTTCCTGAAAATTTGCATTTACTATGGGTTTTTGTTTTTTTACATGTCGTTTCCTTTTTTCTTTCTTTATAATAAGTTGTACAGTAAAACTATTGTACCTTATAGGCTTATACAAAGGAATTTTGGCAATAATGTGGCTCATGTAGCTATTAAAAATCGCCCCGAATTTGTTATTTGTATGTTTGCATCGGTTATGAGTGAATTTTCAGCCTCCAACTCGAGAAGACCAATATTGTATCCGTGATAGCATAATATGGGTAGGTAAAGGTTGATAATATCCACCTCCTCCTACTCATATATGTATAAATATATAAAAGTTCATCTAATAAAATGTCGGCCTTTTGGGATTTAATCCCAAAAAAATGGATTAAGCTTATCTAAAAAAATTCATAAAAGGATTTTTTTTTATTTTTTTTAAAAAAAAAAAAAAAAGGACTATGCAAAGCGGATGTCACGGTTGATTAGTGCAAAAAAACCACCCGTCCATGTGCAGCCCTGTCAAATTGCAGATGTGAAATATGAACATTATGGGTCAAAGTTTGGTTTACACCCGTGTATATATATATACCTATTACCTACAGCAATATAACATGTAAAAATTAAATTAAAAAAAAAAAAAATTAAAAAGAAAAAAAGCAAACCCAGTCTAAAAGCATCTCGAGCAATAATAACTAAAATAATTATTGAAAAAGTACTTTCTATTTTAATTATTGTTTTTTTATATATATTTTTTTCAACATATTCTTTATTTTACTATTTACTTGCATTTAAATATTATTTTACGTAGAAAAAAGTGTGAAAAAAATAAGGAGAGAGAGAAAGAGAAAGAAAGAACAGGAGAGATAAAAAAATAAAAACTATATGTAGTGTAAATAGTAAATAGGTAGAATAACATATTTATTATTCACACTAAAAGAAGAAAAAAAATTAAAAATTAAAAATCTATTTTACCTATTTTGTTGGAGACGAAAAATTATTCTTAATAATTAAATATAACTATTACGAAGTATTTGCATATTCTATTGAAAATGATCTAAATTTTTATTATTTGATATCGAAGATGTTAAGAAATAAGCATATTGTCCATTCAATAACCTTGGAAGACCAGAGTGATGTTCCTTCCAAAATTTCGTGATTGACAACAACGTAGGAGGCGACAAAATTGCAGCCCTATTGCTAAGTAAACAGACCAGGCCAGGCCTCCAAGTCTCCAGCACATTGCTTGACTTTTCTATTCTGGTGAAAAGTAAATGTTTTTTACTTTTTTTTTTTTTACCCCGACCAAAATAAAATAAAAATAAATAAAAAAATTTACAAAAGGTAAAAACACTGAAACACTTCTGTTTTTGGCAGGAAGCCCATGGAACCTTTCAAAATGTCAAAACTGGTAGAATCAGAGGGGGGTTAGCTTAGCTAGATGCTATTCTTGAACGACGCAACGGAGATGGCTCTAGGGTTTAGGAAAGAACAAAACCAAAACGACAAAAAGCAAAGGCGTTTCTGCAATTTCAGCTGGACTAATTCCTAAGTCCTCACAAAGTGTTCTGTCATCTGTAGACCATCCGATCGTGTCAGTTTTAGCTTCAGGACATGTTGGGACGCGGTTTTATAACCGGTTGAAGTAGACCTCAAATTTTCTAGCATTTTCAGCATATATAATTTGAGAGATTTCGTATAGATTTCACTTCTCTAAATAATTAGACAATTTAAAATTTACTTAAATAAGTAAGAGAATGTTTTTATACGGTCTTTTATATTATTTGTCTAAATTACTAGTAATTTAGACAAATAATTACGGTAATAAAAATTACTAGTAATTTTTTGGAAAAATGAAAATAATGGGAGGGTCGTAACAGGTCAAGATCGTTTACAATTATTTGTCCGAATTTGAGAAAATTTGAGGAGGTGATTGTGAGATACCACTTTTGAGATCCACAATACCAAATAAAAATTGGGTTGTTCAACCACTTATCTGATCAAGTGGATCTTATAAGTGGTTTCTCACAATCACTTCCCCAAATTCATACAAATAATTATAAACGATCATAATTCAAATGGTTACCAAACACACCCAACATCTTTGAGAAAGTAATCAAAATGTCTTTAAAAATAAGCCCTAGGCCTCATTTAGTTTGCGGAATGAGTATTCCATTAGGAAACGGAATACTTATTACCAAGAATAAAATAGAGCATAATGTAAAGACTATTTCTACTATTTAGGGTAACAACTCATATATTTTAATTGGAATCTAATCAAACTTACTAAAAAAAAACCTTACATTTTTTTTAAAAAAAAATTAAAATTATTTAAAAAAAAAAAATTAAAAAACTATGGGGTGGTTGACCACCCATTGAGATGGTTGCCCACCCATCAAGAGCCGAGGGGTGGCCACAACCACACACGGAGTGGTCTTCGAGGGTGGATGTGGCCACTCCAAAAATACTCATCAAAGGTGGCCAACCACCCTTGTTGAGAATCGAGGGTAGCACCAAAAGCTCTGAAGGTGGTTGCACCACCCCCAGGACGCCTTGGAGATCCACCACAAGGTTTTTTGAGGGTGGTGCGACCACTCTCTACGCCATATATGGGCTGGCAATGGGTGGTCGGTCAACTAGTAAAGGGTTTCTTATTTATTTATTTATTTCTTTTTTCTTTTTTCTTTAAAAACAAAATAAGAGAAAATATAAATTAAATGATATTTTTTTTTTGGAAAATATAGCCTATTCCCTTATAAATACCTATTTCTCTCATTTTTTTTAGAAGAATATGTGTTTATCTTTGTAAAGAAATAGGTATTTCAATGAGAATAACTATTTCAAGGAATAAACCCATACCAAATAAAAGAATAACTATTTTATAAGAGTAGTCATTCTATTTCAAGGATCTATTTCACAAATTAAACAGAGTTTAATTTTTTTTTTATCATAATAGCTATCTAATACATATACCAACTCTAATTTTCCAATGTCAACTCAGATATTTTATTTATTTATTTTTTAAAAAATTACGTTGAGAAAATTCAATGGTCAAAAAGCAGCCGCTAGAAAAAATTGTCAGTTGTTGAATATATATTATTTTTACTGACTTAGTGCTAATACTAATCTGTGAGGGAAAGGACAGCTAACAACCACATATATGCCTACAAAATCGAGGGTTTCAACCCTTCAACTTTCTCCCTCTTCCTAGAAAAGTAAACAACCAATTTTTATTTTTTATGTGATAAAAATTTAAGATATTTTTTTTATTAAATTCATAATTTGATATGGATATAAATAGCCCAAGAGGCTCACTCCATTAAAAAAAAAATTAAAAAAAAAAAAAAAGAAGAAGAAGAAAAAAAGAAAAAAGCCCACAAAAACCTAAAATCCCACCTCCAAAAGAGTCATACGTAAATAAAAATAAAAGTAAAAAAAAGAAGAAGAAAAAGATAGGAATGAAGTTAGATCTTGATCATTGAAAAAATTACAATGTTTATGCTGTAGTTCTTTTACAGCACTTAAGCCTAATTTATAATATATAGCTGCAAAATTATTTAAGGCTTTTGGAGTATTAGTCTCCCCAAAATTTTAAAGTTACCTTTAAATTTTGTTTTATTTTTATTTTTATTTTTTTTAAGTTTTGTCTCTTTTTGTTACCCTTAAATATATAGTTCCACCCCTAGTGGTATACAAGAGAAAATGTATGACATTCACACATAAGAGCTCTCTATCTAAAATATCTCTATGATAACACTCATCACAGATTCACACTTTCACTTTTAACTCTCTCAAGAAGACTTTCTCCAAAAGGCCAAATTGAGAACCATCTACTCATTTAGGTATTGGAGTCTTCTCCATTCCGGTGGGTCTCTCTTTGTTTTACAAATACTTGAAACTCAATCTAGTAGTGCGAAAATCTGCATCAACAATATTGATTTTCTTAATCTGGCTAACAAGCGAGTCAGGTTAAAAAATCACTGGAATTGTGAAGTTAGGATTTAGATTTTTTTTTTTTCAAGCATAAAAATCCAAAGTTCAGATTTAACAATAGAAGGTGTTATTATGCAAATTCTATAACAAAAATTACCATTTTCATTCTTTTTATTATTAATCTTTATATTCTCGTCTTTACAATTATTGAACTTAATGTTAATATTGTTGTCACTACTATTACCGGATATGTTGACACAATGACACTCATCATTGGTACTTATCGTCACTATTTCTAGTACCAATGCTAGAATTTTCTTTTGTGTCTCTAAAAAAAATGAGGTAATTTTTAAAATCAACATTGAGCTTGTGATTGATCACTATTGAATTTTGATCAAATAATAATTTTAAAAGCTACCTCATTTTTTAATGGATACAAGAGTGACATATAAGGAACTTATAGAATTACTCTTCTGATTGCTATAATACTTTTTATCTTAAACTTTTTTAAAAGTACACTCATTCAAATACCCCCCCCCCCCCCCCGAAAAAAAAAAAAAAAAATTCAATGGTATTGAAATTCTTATGAAATAAAAAATTACAGTAAAAGTTTTCAAATTCCTTAGGGGACACAACCTTAATGGGTTTCCAAGCAACATCATGTAAAGCTAAACAGAATAGCACAATGCCACCAAATTGGCTCTTTGGTACATGACAGGCCATTTAAACCAGCTGAAAATGACTACAGTATTTTTATTACATAATAAGGTAGCACATATTCTTTCATAAATAGTGGGAATTTATATATATATACACACACATATCATTCTCATTGATCTACCATTTTTATTTTCTTTTATTTGGAATTTATTTTTATTCCCCCCCCCCCCCCCCTTTAATGTTGGGATTGTTTCGATCTATGTATAATTCTATTGGTTTACTTGTGTATTGTGACACCATTGTAGCATACTAATTTAGTTTGATTATCTCATTCTTTAATGATTATATATATATATTCAGGCAATCAGGCCTCCGATTTAGGGTCATCAAGTTATTCGTATACCATTGGATCATGGTTGTTTATTATTTTGCAACTTGAAACTTGACACTTGATTCATTCAAATGAGCTCATAGAATAGCAACTTAAATAAATAATAATTGCTTGAAGCACCTTCTAATTACTCGAGCACAAAAAAAAAAGTGGAAAGAATTCGTATAAAATTCATCTGTTCGGCCGAGTGATGCGACGTTGTCTGTCCAAACCGCTAATAATTTGGAGAAATAATTGGTAGACAGCATTATAAATTGTGGAATGTACATGGACTGTAATCAGTGAAACTGTGAAAGAGAAGGGAGACAAGTTGCAACTTTATTTTTGTTTTGTGTGCTTTGACCGCAAACGAAGGGCTGCTTTTTTGAATAATATATAAACGTTTTGAAGCCATGAAACGCTGAAAATGACGAGTCTTAGAGGTTGATTTGCGTGAAACAGCTCAAGATATTTTTGACTTTCTTTTCCCTCTCCACTCGGTTTCTTTCTTTTTATTTTTATTTTTATTTTTTTTTACCTCAGTTTATTTTGGTATAAATTTTTTTTTTGGTCGTAAAATAATTTTAAGAAAATTACATTTTTTAAAAAACATTTTCGACAAAAAACGTTTTTTTGGCATTTATATTTTTTCATTCAATCATTTTAACCTATAAAAATCAATTTTTATTCACAAGATAAAATTATTAATATAAAATAATTACTTGGTGATGGTCAGATGATGGTTCAGTAGTAATCCGAATGTAGCTAGGATATGATCTGAAGGTGGCTCGGTAATGATTCGAGGGTGGCTCAGTTATAGTCTATGGTGCAGCAGTGGTTTAAAGGTGGTTAGGTGATGGTCCGAGTTGGTTGGGTGGTGACCCAGATTTGTCCCGCAAAATGATTTACAAAATTTAAAAACGTAAATAATTTTTTGAAACTAAATAAGCTTTTTTGGTTAAACCAAAAATATTTTCAGTTTGACTATTATTTTTACTCGCACCAAACCACTGAAAAACATTTTTTAAAAATTATTTAACGCCGAAACAAACGGAACAAATCTATTCAAGCATAGAAAGAAACCACATTCTAGCACTTATAAAGATTAAAGATAATTTCCCTCCAAAACCGTTAGCCTTTCTTTTTCTTTTCTAATGTTCAATATTTTGTTTTATTAATGTTAAATGTACCAAGTGGTATCATTTGAGTATACTTCTAATAAATAAAAGGCACGTGCATCTCTTTTCTGACTTTTCAATATAAAATAGATATGAAAATGTATTAGAGCATCCACATTTTAAACAGCCGTTTCACACTCTCATATTGTCAAGTATACATTCTTTTAACTATCCATTATCTCATATTTTATTGATTAATCTCTCCTTTAAATATTATTTTGCAAGATAGATTAAAATAAAAAATAAAAAGCGTCGCTCTCCAAAAATAAAGAATGCGACGTAGAGTCGGTTTGACCCGACATGCTAACAGAACATTTTAAACAAAATAACAAAAAAGTATCGTGTTTGGGAATTGTATTTTTAAAATCGCATGCAAAGCAAATGGGTGCATTTTAAAAAATACGAACAATTTTAAAATTCTAATTTGACTTAAATACAAAGTTAGAAGAAAAGCTCAAGCTCTCAAGAATCAATAAAAAGGGCCCATCATGGGTCACGGGTATTGCCCATCAGATGTGACCAATTCATGTGCGTTGTTGCGCAGCCATCGGTGATAGGGCTGCTGAATGAATACATCCATGTTGACCCGCATTTAGTGACAAGTATAGAGCATCGACGATGCACCATTTACGTTGTAACTGCCCGCGTAATTTGTGTCGACAAAAATTGATTAAAAATATTTAAAAATATAATTAATGAAATAAATTAAAAATTCAATAAAATTTAAGTATTATTTAAAACACATAAATATGACTTACATTTTTTTTTCCACGCATAGTACTAATCTTTTGTTCAGTTAAGTAAACAAACAATCAATCAGCATATTTTTTTGAACCATGCTCAATCAAAACGTCGCCATATTTTTTCAAATAGTATTTTTTAAAAATCGTGGTTAACTGGTTGACGATGTCCCTTTTGTAGATATGTTCGTCGGATTTGGTCTCTATTATTAAGATGGTAATCTGTTTTTTTTTTTTTTCTTTTTCTTAAGCAATGATCTACATTAACTACAATTATATATTTCATACAATTAAAATATATAAAAAAAAAACTAAATATGTATTAATTTAAAGAACAATCCGAATATAAAAATTTAATTAATGTAAAAATTTGATTGAATATTTAAAACTTCTCAAGAAAGAGAAATTGTCGATTCGAAAAAAAGAAAAAAGAAACAAAGGGAAATTGCCAAAAAAAAAGAAAAAAGTTTTTTTTTTTTTTTTTTTGCTCTGTTTTGATATTTTTTTACCGTACACCTACGAGGCTTAAAAAAAAAAAAAGGCTAAAAAGATTGATATGAATTGGGAACGGCTTGAAGAAAACAAATTAATATATTAATATATTAATATATTAAGTCAGTAACAAACAGTATGACGCGTTAAAAAATAAAAAATAAAAAAAATGGTAGCAACTGGGCAGGCTGAAAAGTGAAAATGAGCGTTTGGACCTTTGGTCAACAAACAACAAAGTTTATTTAAACGACTCGTTTTGGACAATCTAAAAGACATCACTTTCTTCTACCTTCATCTAACATGATGGAAAAAAAATAAAAATCAAAGAGGTGGTCGGCGCTGTGTGAGTCTTTGCCCGCACGTGTGAATCTTGATGTTTGATGGGTGGGTGGCTGAGGGCACTGATTGGCCCTGATGAATAGTTAAGGGTGGACAATAGGATTGAGGATTTTTTTACCGGAGTTGAAAAATTTTTTGGGGAGTGAGGGGGCATTTGACCTTCTCGACCCCCCTTCCTCCCTCCCTCCACCCTTCACGGGACGGCATAAAATAATATAATCTTATCAATCAGCTGGAATGATGAAGAAATAGGATCTGATAAGTTTTACGAACCACTTGTAAAAGCAAGAGATAATCTGTTGCGTGCAACAATAATTGAGACTTTAATTTAATCAAAAGTAAAGTAATTAACTGTCTATCATATACAGAAGGTAA
Organism: Alnus glutinosa; assembly: GCF_958979055.1. Taxonomy (NCBI): domain Eukaryota; kingdom Viridiplantae; phylum Streptophyta; class Magnoliopsida; order Fagales; family Betulaceae; genus Alnus; species Alnus glutinosa. The sequence goes on along the minus strand of NC_084889.1, from coordinate 25,250,457 downwards.
AAGATTCTTATTCTTTTATTTTTGTTTTTATTTATCGTAATTCTATAAAAAGGGTAAGCAACATTTTTTTTTTTAGAGCCAATAAAAAAGAAGTTTGAATGTCTTATTTATAGTAATGGGGTGAGGGAGGGAATGAAGCTCAAAAGTCTCTGAAGCAAGTTCAAGAAGCCATCAAATTGCCATTCTTCTTACACTAGTTCTTTTAGTCTGTCAATTTTTTTTTTTTTTTTTTTCTTCAAGCCATTCACAATTCTTAAGATCTTTGATGGACCTTGACTATGCTTTTGTTGCTTAAGATCTTTTAAGAACCTCTTTAGCTAAAGCTTGTGATGCCACGTAATCAGTTTGCAATGAAAGGAGCGATTTGAAAAGCATATCTGGAGTAAAAAAGTTATAGCAGTTGACAGAAGGAGACTAAAGCCCCATTTAACCAGAAAGCCCACGCAGGCCCAATCAAAGCCCATCTTCGGAAATAACGTAAGCCAAGAGCCCTAGTGGAGATCCTCTCCCCCTATGTGGCAAGCCAATTTGCCCCCCCCCCCCCCCCCCCCCCAAAAAAAAAAAAAAGAGGAAAAAAGATTGTCTCTATCTCTCTTATTTAATTGCTTTAACTTATTCAATTTATTCTACAATGTTTCATTTATGGTGGACTTAATGTTGCTATCGAAATTTATGTCCCTATTTCCCTCAAATTGTCCATATATTTATGGTCCTCTTCATTTAAGACTTCTTATTAACTCCGATATGGAAGTGTAAGAAAGAAATCTAGGGAGTGGGTCACCTTCAATTAAAAATCCACCCATTATTTTCCATTTTTATATTAATGTATAATACCTCGTTAAAATAAAATTTAATGATAAATATAGTGTCGCAATGATCTTTTTAACACCCTTTCAGCAGAATTATTATGGTTGAACCCTTGCCGACAGTGCCGTGACCCACTGCCTTCACGTCTGTCTCTAACATATTTCATGAGCATCGTGGAAGAAATAACATAGTTTCCTTTCCCAAATTTGTTTAAGACCTATCCCATGATGTTGTTATTCGCCACCATCCGTTGTCGTTTTCGGAGGCCCTCCATCGTCACCGGTCACCATTCGTGCGTTGTATCTGGATGCTCTCCACTATCATCGACCCCTGTTTGACGCCATCCTTGGTGGCCGTTCGCTGTCATTGGCCACCGTTTGCTGTCTTTAGTGACAACATTCTTTGAAAGCCCTCTATTGTCACCGGTCACCTTCTTTAACCATCACCGGTAGCCCTTTGTTGTAACTAGCCACTCCCAATGGGGTGGTCGGCTACTCATAGAGAAGACGAAATATGCGAATCTCTATTCATCATAATCACATTATTATTATTATTATTATTATTGGAGTTTAGATGCTAAGCTGTACAGTTTCTGTTTTACTCTAGAGTTGGCAGTTAGTTTCTGAGTAGTACAGCAAGGCAATTACTTAGCAAGTTAGTCTGTCAGTTAAAGCACACGTGCTTAATTGATTGTATATATATACTCTTCTATGTAATACTGTTCATTAATTTCAATACAGAAGATCAAGATTATCTTCTTCACTAGCTTGTTTTCTCTGTTCTTCATTTTTCTGTTCTTCCCTTTACATTTCTGTAAAGTTTGATAATTTTGTTTTATTTATTACTTTTACTATATACATATATATAATCACTTGAATCGGAATAGACCTAAAGAAATTTTCATTTATATGAGTTTTAATTCAATCAGATATGATTTGAAAGAATTAGAAACATTAACAATTAAGCATCACATGAGAAAACTTAAATTTCAATCAAAACTATATGAATTCAGTTCAAACTTTCTTGATCAAAACGCATGATCAGAAATACATTTGGGAGTCAAATTGGGTACAAGGCCGCCATTGTTGCAGGTGCTTAGAATCTTTAAATGAATGGAAAAGCTCATATGCTTTCTAAGAACTCTCTCCTTAACCTACTCTCCCACAAATTTGGCGACTTTGAACAATAAAAATAGTGAAGTGCTATACATCTCACTCCTGCCATTTTTCCATTCTTCTAATTTTTAAAATTACCTTTAAACTTGTGAGGCCTATACGAGGGACTTACATGAACCCCACAAATTCAATAATAATTTTAAAAAATAAGAGAATGAAAGAAAGACGGGAGGAGAAAAATAATCATTACTCTTATCTCGGTAAGAATCTGGGCCCCACATTATGTGAAAAATAAAACACAAGAAGGAAAAATGCATTAATTAGGTGAGACTAATGAATTGAAGTTAAGTTGTCTTATATGGCCAGAATTAAATAAGGGCATTTGTAAGAGGCTATAAGTAGTGCTGTACGAAGCCCAAAGTTCAGAAAAGGAAGCCAAATTGGAGTTAAGGTTTAGTCGGTCAGTGGATTACTAAAAAATTGTATGGAGAATATAACAATGTCCTTGAGTTTTCTGGTAATCCACTGATTCGATTAAAGTGTTGTATTCCACATGGAGATCAGCATCAAGAAGCTGTGAGCCTGTGAGCTTGCATGGTTTTCTCTTCTTATTTAGTGAATAATTACCAAAATTTGAAACTTATGCTCGGTTTGTTTTGACGTAAAATATTTTTTGAAAATATTTTTGGCATTTGTTAGTGTTTGGCAGGGACGAAAATAATGGTCAACGGAAATCATTTTCAGTTTGATTGTAAAAGCCTATTTAATTTTTGGAAAACGATTAATGGTTTTGAAAACTATAAATCATTTTTTGGATTTAAATTTTTTATTCTTGCATGTACGTTTATGGGAATCTGCCACCTTTGGGCATTGGAGTTTGTTGATAGTTCGACTCTATTGCCGAAGATTCCCGAATTTTGGTATCTGATTGCCTAATTCTGACATACATCTGAATTTTGGCCGTATTGTTTGGATTACAGCCATTACAACTGGATTCCGGCAAACCAAATTCTGGCTAAACCGGTTGATCTGACCAGTATGGTCGGAATCTGGCTAGTATAGTCGGATTCCTGCTGTATTGTCCGGATTTTGGCCAATTTGGCCGGAATCTGAAAATTTCTGCCGAATTCCTGCGAAACTAGGCCAGATTCCGGCGAAACTGGTCAGATTTCGATCGTATTGGTCAAATTTTGGACAGTTTGGCCGGAATCCAAGGATGGTGGCTGGACGTTGCCAGATTCAGGCGGCGGTAGTCAATTCCATTTTATGCCGTTGGTGATTTTTTCGTACAAGCCAAACACCAAAAAATATTTTCAAGAAAATAATTTTTTTTCTGAAAAATAATTTCGTTGAAAATATTTTACGACGAAAAACATTTTACGTTAAAACAAATGGAGCATTAAACTTTTTTTTTTGGATGAATAATGGAGCATTAGACTTTGTCAAATGCAAGAGGTGTTCTCTTTCTTTGCCTATCACTGTGGACCTCGGCTCCAATATCATATTTGAAGGCAAATGGGTAAGAGTTAGTTCGAGGGTGAATGCTTAACATGTCGTTATATCTTTACTCAACAGCATAAACAAAACCCAACGAACAAAACAATATATCCATCATATCCCAACCTAATATCACTTCCTCTCCACTACAAAATACTTTATTCTCTCGAAAATTAATAATAATATTAATATGATTAATACTCTGTGCCGAAAACAACGTAGTAAGCTCTCTTACTCATCATCATTTCCTTGAATTTACTGTCAAATTTACAAAAGAACATAACCACAAACAATAAAATGCCAAAAAAATATAAAAAATTGGAAAATACTAATATACACATAGAAAAGAAGTGCTTTTTCCGTATACTTTTCCCGGTTCTAATGAAATTCATAAGTATAAGAAAAAGTCCTATCAAATAGAGATTTTTTCGACGTAAAATAAATTACTTTTAGAACAGAAGTTAAAAATAATTTAAAAATTAGAAGAAAAAGGCAAAAAAATGGAATATGAAAGAACAAAACCACACATAAAATAAAGACAAACAAACAAATTATTTACCATTATCTTTGAACACGACCTCTGCAAACACATTTTCCAAAACCCAATCAAAGTTAATACTAATCTAACAGATAATTTACTGTCTTTTCCATACACTTTTTTTTCAAAGGTATAGGAAAAATTCCTGTTAAATAGATATTTTTTCTTTCGATCATCATTCGCATATATAACGTAAGAGGAAATACTTTTAGAACAAAAATAATAATTAATATAAAAATTAAAACAAAAAATAGAATCTGAAGCACAGAATCACAAAAAATAAAGACAAACAAACGGATTATTTACCATTCTTTTTAAACACGACCCCTGCAAACACAATTTTCAAAACCCAATCAAAATTAATACTAATATAATAGAAATTAACTTTATTTCCCGTATACTTTTTTATGTTCTAATGAAATTCATAGATATAAAAAAAGTCATGTCAAATAGATTTTCTTTTGACCATCTTTAGCATATATAATGTAAGAAACTACTTTTAGATATAATAATAATAATAATAATAATAATACATAAATTATAACAACAATAAGGACCAAAACTAAAGAAGATAATGAAAATCTATTTCTCACCGTCATTTTCTGAATTCGATGTAAAATTTACCAAAAAAATAACTGAAGAAAAAATAATATAACAAAGGAATAAGGACAATAATAAAAAACAGAAGAACATAAGCTAAAATGTTTGATACGTCCTAAAAATCTGAAGCTGTAGAGATCCAAATGCATTACAGAAAAGGTTTGTCTAATACTTACTATTAAGTGTACACTTTGGTAAAGTAATACTTGCGTAGTTACGTTGCATATAGTTTATGAAATGGGGCATGAGGGATATGAGGATATCATATTGAAGTAACGGTTTGGTTTAATTTGTAGTTTTTTAAGGCAGTTGTTAAGAAACAAAAACAAAAACGCCACTTATCTTAAAAATAGGATGCCATGGTTTATCGAGATCTGCAACTGCAACAGAAACACAACAGTTTGAATATATCTGCAACGTACAGGGACGCAACCTCTTATCTGCAATACTTTTGAAATCAAACTTATCTGCACTAGGCTCATTTTCACAAACACAATTTTTACTTTAATAGACCTAAACACTCTAAACAATTTGAAAGCAAGAAACATATATGATGTGTTGTTAAAAAACAGGACACTTATCTAGATCATATTTGTAACAAATAAACGATCAGTACGTGTTTGGAAACACACTAAACAATTTGAAAGCGAAAAGATACTGTCTAGATAAAACATACTGTCTGTTTGTTTGAAGGACTACGTACGCCCAACAAATATCTGGAAAATGTTGCAGTTAAATGGACGAATATCTTCCTTTCTGTTGCAGTAAATGTCGCACAAACGTTTTAGTTAGTTTACAGGAAGAGAAACAACTGAGCGCATGATCAGGCGTCCACCGCATGTTTAACATAAAAATAGGGGTTCAGTTAATTGCCGCATTTTTAACACAAAAATAGGTACACATGCAAGTTTAATGGAATGCTACTTGTCTTCAATGTTATGTATATATATATATATATATATATATATATATATATATATATATATATATATATATATATATATATATATATATATATATATATATGAAAAGAGAGTGTAAACCCAAAAGGAGCCTCAAACCCTCAGAAGCCATGAATCGCAGTCTGCTCAAACATGTCTCTCTCTGCGCTCGCAATCTTCTTCTCTCTCCATCCACTTACAGGCCAAACCCTAGTCTCTCACTCGCCCCACTCGCCGCTTTGACTCTGTTTCGAGTCGGAATCCACTCGTTCGATCCTGTCTCATTAAATAAATTGATTTTGACACAGACCCAGGACATGGTTTTCGTCGCCAATGTTGAAGACGTCAGTGACGAAGGTAAAAAATTGAACTTGGCCTCTGTTTGGTTGCTGGGAAACCCGAGGAAAATGAAGGAAAGAGAAAAAAAAAAAAAAAATTTATGTTAATTTCAGAGTTTTTTAATTAATGATTTCAAACTCGATATATTCTCTCTATTTATTTATTTGTTTTTGTGTGTGTCTGAATCTTTTAGCAGTTATTATTCTTTGGGGGAAATCTGTGAATCTATTGGGTTCTGTTACTTTTATGCTAATAGTCTATGAAATTTTTAAATGAATAATTCATTCTTTGAAGGGTCATAGAACTGCCAGGCAATGCTTGCAATTTACTGTGAAGTTTGTCTTCGACGTCTAAAGATACATGATTCTGCGGGTTTGAGATTTCTGGATCTTCATTTCTTTTTGAGAAATCTGAATATATGCAACTCCTTTTTTATTATATCACTAAAATTCTAATGATCTTTGTTTGGGTACATATAAAATAGAATAAAAATTGTTTTGGTTGAAAGGTGATTTTTTTTTTTTTTTTTTTGGATTTTTGGGTTTATATGATATGCATTTTAATAGCTGAAATATTCCAATTTGTTTTGCATTCATTTGGGATTTTTGGTCGGAGTATTTACGGTTTAATTACATGTAATTCTAGAGTTACAACTCTCTTGTGTCCCTCCAAAGAATGATGTTACTTTTAAAATTAACATGATCAAAATTTAATCACAAGTTTAATGATAATTTTAAAAGTCATATCATTTTTTAGAGGGATATAAGAGTGATAAAAGAGTGACTTATAGTATTCCTCAATATTGATATACAAATGGTTTGGTATTTCAGAGCTGAAAAAGCGCAGACAAAGATGCTATGCCGACTTTTCAAAGGCATCGCCGTCGCCGTTGATCTTTAAAGTGATTTCGATGAGTAAATTGGCAGGTAAGCATGACGAGGCTGACAAGAAGGTGATGGAAGAAATTTGTGGGAAGAGGGAAGATCCTCTGGACGATATTGATGATGAGGAGTCCAACTCCAATGTCGACGAATCATCGAGCAAGACCGATGAAGATTTTGATGAATCCCATGGAAAGAAGACTGTCAGGAAGACAAGGGCGAGGGATGAGTAAAGTGCATAATGCAAGAGATGCTATGGGTGTTGATTTTATCTCACAAGCATCCTTGAGTACCATGTTCGGAAGTTCAATTTCAGCAGGTTGGTTGAATTGTTATGTTATGAGGGCGATTTGTTTGTTTGTTTGAACGATCAAAGTACAATGCTTGAAATTTATGTTTCTGATTAATTATTTATTAAGAGCGGAGAAAACTTCCTTTTCTATGTTTTCGTACTTTTCGAGCTTCAAAACTCTTGCGTCTAAGACCTGCTGCAATGGAGTATGATTTTGCTGTCATTTGACCTTGGGAGAAAAGGCAGAAACTAGCAATGAATGTCGAGCTAGAATTTATGCTTGCTCCAACTGCAAGATCGAGGTGCAAGCTGTTCTTGTTTGATGTGGTTAATGCCACTTTTGGATGATACCAGGTTAGGGGATTGGAGAAAATTCTTGATGACTCTCCATATTAGCAAACAATGGATTGGAACTAGAATGAAAACTAGTCAAAGGTTACCCACATTGTAGAGGGAGAAATACTATATTGTACTTTTAAGCGTTTACTTCTTGATGTTTTGAAAAATATACAGATTAATCTGTCCACAATATAATGGTAATTTTCATTGTTCTATCAGAAAATAAACACTTGAGAGTAGTAAGTACTTGAAAGCACACGGAGCATTTCTCGTGTAAGTGCACAACTTCAAAGTTAGAGAAGCAAAAATCAATTGTTTATGGCTGCACTACAACAATTTTGCAGTGATAATGACCGTAGGCGTCCAACTGTAAAATTCAACCTCACCAAAGCTCCAAGACCGTCTCAAATTACTTATTTGGAAAATTGCCTTGAACATCCTTATTCCTTCCCATTCAATTTAATGATTGAACGATCAATGTTCACCTGCATGGTTTTGAGAGAAAATTCTAAAACATAATGTGTGAGAGGGCCCTACTTTTTTTTTTTGAAAAGAAAAGGTGAGAGGGCCCTATTTAAGGACTAAAGGATAAACTCTAGATCCTATTTTCGCCAATTTTAGAGACTCAAATCCTATAGAGAGAAAGTGTGAGAGGAGAGCTTCTACCTTGTGTGGCATGAAGTTAAGATGTTCGAGATTGAGGATGAGCATTTGAGTAGAGTAAATGTTACGAAACAATTGAACGATTTTTATCATACGACGTGTTTATTAATATGAGTATTCTTTAAATGTATGTTTCTTATCAAATACTTATGTTACAAGCCTAATGTTTCCAATGAATGTTTTTAAGTACATCGAGAAGGAAATTTGTTTATTAAATAAATGATGATATTTGAAAATATGGTGTGGATCGTCATGTAAAGATGGCTGACACACGGTTATAAAGGCTTGACCATATGATTTAGAGATTTATGTTTATTGTTGTTTGGCTTTGGATTCAATGGTTTTATATGTGACCGGTGCAACCATGTTTGAGTGGTGACAATGACAACATCATTAGTGGTGTCGATTACTTAGAATTTAAATCCGGTCGGGTCACTAACAATGGTGGTATGCATGCTTCACTAGGACACCAATATTATACTACAGGTCCCTCAGGATAGCGTCAACCCTATCGAGAAGGGGTTACAGACTCAAATCGACCATACAAAGGAAAATTATGAATTATGTATAATATCTTATTAGCATTATTTATGCATTAAAATATTATATGATTTGTCCCTGCAAGTATGCATGTCCCAATTTCACACAAAACCATTTTTATATTAGCATAGCATATTAACAGAATTAACACTTACTAATTTTGCAAAATTCATAACATTCTCGATTACCAGAGTTAATAGATTATATTTTTAAATAAGGCTCATGGCATAGCAAGTTTCGTGATAATCTACTTACTAAGTTATTGACTTATATAATTACTTTTTCACATGTAAAACACCAAGGTTTGACAGACAGTCGAATTAATGTATTTTGCTAAGCTGAAAATGCTGAGTAAATGACTCGTTTAGTCAGGTTTGCGTTGTATAGATAGATAATATATTTGAACATTGTAGTTAACATCTCTATGAAAACTTTGTGTTTGCATTGATGATAGTGAGTAATATTGTCGAAGTTATTTTTGTTTGACTCATATCATTATTTTCCATTTTTCGCTATGTTTTACTATGATAATTAGTGTTTAAGATTGTAATTCTAGCTAATTATAATTAGTGTGGAGGCACTACAAATTTGTTAAATAATACTCCATGTTAATTAATTTTGAGAGAGTTACATATATCCTTGGTGAACAGCATTTAGTGAGAAGTATAGTGGATCAACAATGCACCATTGAAAGGCCTCTGAACGATGATGATCTCACCAATTAACGATCCAATCATGGTGAATTCATTAAAAGCCCGCAAGGCAAGTAAGCTATTATGATTAAGAAATATGCAATAAGGCCTACTAAACACTATTTCCTACAATTTATGGCTTACATTATGTTGGGCAAGCGGCCAAGTGTAAGGCCATGTATCCCAGAACAAATTATACAGGGCAATTGATCGGTACATGACCATTTACCTTATAATATATTGCATTAAGAAATTAATCAGTATATGATCATGAACCCTATAATACATTCGACAATTAGTCAAGCGCACAGCCATATACCCCAGATTAGATTGGCCGGGCAACTGGTCATGTACTTCATATTAGATTACATTAGGCAGTTGGTCATATATCCCATGATAGATTGGACAATTGGTCATGTATCCGTAGATCAAATTACATTGGGCAATTTGCTAGTATAAGGTCATGAACCTCTAACTAAATAATTTCGGGTAATTGGCCAATGAACGACCATGTACTCCAAAACGAGTCAAGCGAGGGATTAGCCGACATACGACCATGGACCCATATCAGGACTTATCGGCCAATTGGTTGGCGTATAACCATGTACCTCTAATCAACGTTGAAGAATGGATAGCCAGGACAAGGCCACAAAGTCCCATAATGATTTGATAGAAAGGATGTGGTCAATAGCGGAGCCAGGAAGGGTTAAAATTAAAAAAATAAATTGAACAAAAATTGATTAAAAATATTAAAAATATAATTAATGAAATAAATTAACAATTCAATAAAATTTAAGTATTATTTAAAACACATAAATATAACTTACCTTTTTTTCTTCTTCTTTTTTCTCACGCATGGTACTGATCTCCTATTTGGTTAAGTAAACAAACAAACAATCAATTAGCATGCTCGGTCAAAATGTCGCCATATTTTTTTAAATTGTATTTTTAAAAAATCGGGCTTAACTGCTTGACAATGTCCATTTTATAGATATATTCTTCGAATTTGGTCTCTATCATTAAGATGGTAATCAGGTTTTTTTTCTTCTTAAGCAATAATCTACATTAACTACAATTATATATTTCATACAATTAAAATATATAACAAAAACTAAATATGTATTAATTTAAAAGAACAATCCGAATATAAAAATTTAATCAATGTAAAAATTTGTTTGAATATTTGAAACTTCTCAAGAAAGAGAAATTGCCAATTCAAAAAAAGAAAAAAGAAACAAAGAGAAATTGCAAAAAAAGGCTCTGTTTTGATTTTTTTTTTTTTTTTACTGTACGCCTACGAGGTTTTTTTTTTAAAAAAAAAAGGCTAAAAAATTGATATGAATTGTGAACGGCTTGAAGAAAACAAATTGACAGACTAAAATAATTGAGTGCAGAAGACATCATCTTCTTCTACCTTCGTCTAACCTAAAAACTGAAACTAACAGAGAAAAAAAGAAATAATAATAATAAAAAAAGAATCAAAGACGTCGCCGGCGTTGCGTGAGTCTTTGCTCGTGAATCTTGATGTTTGATGACTGGGTGGTTGAGGGCAATGATTGGCCCTGATGAATGGTTAAAGGCAGGCAACCAGGAGTCAAGAGGATTTTTTACCGGAGTTAAGAAAATTTTTGGGGAGTGAGGGAGAATATTTGACCTTTCTCGACCCCACCTCCCTCTGCTTCTGCCTTCACCCTCATTGAACGATATAGAATAATATAATTTTATCAACCAGTTGAAAGGATGAAGAAATAGCATGTGAGAAGTTTTGTGAACCACTTGTAAAAGCAAGAGATAATCTAATGCGTACAACAATAGTTGAGACTTTAATTTAATCAAAAGTAAAGTAATTAAATGTCTATAGTACACAAAAAGTAAAAAATTCTCTTTCTTTTGTTTTTATTTTTATTTATGTAATTTTATAAAAAGGGTAAGCAACTTTTTTTTTTTTTTTTAAAGCGAATGAAAAATAAGTTTGAATATGTTATAGTGATGAGAAGGAGGGAGGGAATGAAACTCAAAAGTCTACGAAGCAAGTTCAAGAAGCCATCAAATTGTCATTCTTCTTACACTAGTTCTTTTAGTCTGTCAATTTTTTTTTTTCTTCAAGCCGTTCACAATTCTTAAGATCTTTGATGGACCTTGACCATGCTTTTGTTGCTCAAGATTTTAAAGAACCTCTTTAGCTAAAGCTTGATACGAGATGATTCTCATAGAAGGACTGTAGAGGCAGTAGAGGTGGCTCTTTTTACAAGGGAATAGCTTCTTCTCCGTTTCAAGTAATGATTCATTGAGTGATGCTACTTGTTATCCCATTTTTTTTTTTTTTTTGGTCCCATAAAATTAAGGTGACTGTTAAAATCACACTTAGATTAAAATTCAATAGTAATTTATCATAAATTTAATGGTAATTTTAAAAGTCTCATCAATTTTAAGAGATACAACAGGAATATGGGGAGACCAATAGCATTATTCCTATCCATTTTATGGTTAGGATTTAAAGTTGATACATTTAATGATGGTGTACATAATTTTACATTATTTAAATTTTTAGAAGACGTGTTAACATTGACTTCACATACACCATTAAATGCGTCAACTTTAAATTTCAAAAGCAGGTTTTATTAGCTGATATTAACTTCATTAGTGACCACGAGCCATATATATATATATTGTATTGTACATTTTTAATGGTTCAAATTTAATTTTACTCTCTATCTTTCTTATAAAAAACTTAATATGCTATAATTTATTTTTACGGCATAGAAGCTAAATTCATCTACCACTACTCTTTTGTACATCATCTTTTATTTGTGGATTTTATTCCCTCCACGGTAAAACAAGTTTTTGTTAATGCCACTCGAGACGACATCATCCTTGGGCTTGGCACTACCGCACATCATTGGGCTTCTCGAAAATTTTAAAAGTCTTTTAAAATTTGAATTCTTTTTAATTTTTTTTATGAGATGGATCCCTTAAATTAATTATTGAAATAATTGCACCATTAGTCCTTGTAGTATGTCATAATTATTTTTCACTCCTTATAGTTTAAAAAGTTCATAGGAGCTCTTTGTGGTAAGCAATAATTACAAATCGATCCCTGACGTCAAATTCTGTTAAAATTTTTAACAGATTCCGTCAAATGCCACGTCAGTGCCACGGGTCGCCAATAAGATGGCGACACGTGTCAATCTTAATTAAAAATAAATTTATTAAAAAATAAATAAAAATACTTAAATTTTTTTTTTTAAAAAAAAAACAAAAACAGGAAGCAAGGGGTGGCTGTGCGCCACCCCCGGCCACCCCTTGCTGCTTTTTTTTTTTTTTTTTGAATTTTAATTTTTTTTAAAAAATAAGTATATTTATTTATTTTTTAATAATTTTTTTTATTAAGATGGACATGCGTCGCCAATAAAGAGGGCGACATGTGGAGCTAACGTGGCATTTGACGGAATCTGTTAAAAATTTTAACGGAATTTGACGCCATAGATTGATTGGTAATTATTGTTTACCACAAGGACCTCCCATAAACTTTTTAAACCATAGGGAGTGAAAAATAATTATGGCATACCATAGAGATCAATGGTGCAATTATCCCTTAATTATTTAATCTTTTTTATTTTGCAGTTTTGCCCCTCCCTCTCCTAAAATTGTAAGGAAAATGATAGATTTACAATAATACTACAACAAGTGCACAACACCCCCTCACATGGGGTGGAGTCCAGTGTGTGGGGCCTACCCCATGTGAGGGGGTGTTGTACACTTGTTGTGATGGTGTTGTGTAGGAATCAAATCCCAAATTGTAATTTCCTGATGCCACGTAATCAATTTGCAATGAAAGGAGCGATTTGAAAAGCATATCCGGAGTAAAAAGGTTATGGCAGTTGACAGAAGGAGACTAAAGCCCAATTTAACCACAAACCTAATGCAGGCCCAATCAAGCCGTATAAGGTCATTCAAAAGGGAATCCATAAAGCCCGTCTTCGGAAATAAAGTAAGCCTAGAGCCCTAGTGGAGATCCTCTCCCCCTATGTGGCAACCCAATTTGCCCAAAAAAAATAAAAATAAAAAAAGAGGAAAAAAGATTGTCTCTATCTCTCTCATTTAATTGCTTTAACTAATTCAATTTATTCTACAATGTTTCATTTATGGTGGACTTAATGTTGCTATCGAAATTTATGTCCCTATTTCCCTCAAATTGTCCATATATTTATGGTCCTCTTCATTTAATACTTTCTTATTAACTCAAATATCAAAGTGTAAGAAAGAAATCCAGCAAGTGGCTCACCTTCAATTAAAAATCCACTCATTATTTTCTATTTTTGTATTGATGAATAATACCTCGCTAAAATAAAATTTATTGGTAAATATTGTGTTACCTCTTTTTAACACCCCTTCAGCACAATTATCATTGTTAAATCCTTGCCGACGGTGCCGTGAGCCATTGCCTTGAAGTGTGTCTCTAACATATTTCATGAGAATCGGAGAAGAAATAACATAGTTCCCTTTTCCAAATTTGTTTAAGACCTATCCCATGATATTGTTATCCGCCACTATTTGTTGTCGTCTCCGGAGGCCCTTTATTGTTACCAACCACCACTTGTGCGTTGTATTTGGATGCCCTTCGTCATCATCAACCACTGTTTGTCGCCATCCTTAATGGTTGCCTGCCATCATTGGCCACTATTCGCTACTTTCACTGGCAACGGTCTTTGAAGGCCCTCCATTGTCACTAGTCACAAGTAGCTATTAGTTGTAACTGGCCACCCCCAATGGGATGGTCGGCTACTCATGGGGGAGACGACATATGTGAATAAAATGATTTTAGGGATATTATTTTTAAGGGCATTTAAAAAAAAAAATGACTCATCATCACAATTAAAAAAATATGGTCATTTATGTGTTGTCACCAAATAAATGAAAATGAATGATCATTCCATTCCATCTTCTTAGATTTCCTATACCTAGATAGATAATCATCATTCTAGTGTACCAGAGATGACCCTATTTTTTTTTATTTTTTTTTCCTTTCTTGTCATTCTTCCATTTTTTTTTTTTAAATCACTATTAAATTTGTAAAGCATATGAGGAACCTACATAGAATCCACATATCTAATAATAATTTTAAAAAATAAGAATATGAGAGAAGGACAGAAGGAAAATAATCATTTCTCATATATATAAGTAAGAATCTAGGAGGCCCATTATGTGAAATAAAAACATTATAAGGAAAAATGCAATTAATTAGGTGACATGAATGAATTGAAGTTAAGGTTGACTTATATGACCGGAATTAAATAAGGGCCTTTGTGAGAGGCTATAAATACTGCTGTACGAAGCAAAAAAGTTCAGAAAAGGAAGCCGAATTGGAGTTGAACCTTAGTCGGTCAGTGGATTACTAAAAAATTGTATGGAGAATATAATAAAGCTTGTTTGGTAAATCATCCACAAAATTTTCATTTTCATTTTACTTCTCCCAAAAATATCATATCAAAAACATTCTTACTTTTTTACACTTTTTACATCACATCAATAATTTTTTATTATTATTCAACCAAAAAAACTCAGTACAAAACAAAACTTTTTCACTTTTCTATAAAACATTCTCAAATTTTCTATCACATCAATCATTTCTTACTACTATTCAAATAAATATTCAAATTCACAATCACTTATCAAACAAGCCCATAATGTCCTTGAGTTTTCTGGTAATCCACTGATTCGATTAAAGTGTTGTATTCCACATGAAGATCAACATCAAGAAGCTATGAGCTTGGTTTTCTCTTCTTATTTAGTGAATAATTACCAAAATTTGAACCTCATGCTTAGTTTGTTTTTAGTGTAAAATGTTTTCTGCATTTTTTAGTGTTTTGTGGGACGAAAATAATGGTTAATGGAAATCATTTCTAATTTGACCGTAAAAGTCTCTTTAACTTTTAGAAAATGATTTAAACTCTTCATTCCTTTAAGCATGTTTGTGGAAATCCGCCACCTCTGGGCATTAGAGTTTGTTGGTAGCCCGACCTTATCGCCGAAGATCTCTGAATTTTGGTATCTGATTGCCTAATTTCGATGTACAGCCAGATTCCAACCAGTACAATTAGATTCCGACGAACTAGATTCTGGCCAAACTAGTTGATCTGACCAGTATGGCTGGAATTCGGCTAGTACAGTTGGATTCCTACCATATTGTTCGGATTCTTGCCAATTTGGCCGAAATCTGAAAATTTCTGCCGGATTCCGGTCAAACTAGGCCAGATTTCAGTGAAATTGAACGGATTTCGATCGTATTAGTTAGATTCTGAACAATTTGGTTGGAATATGGTTTGTCGAAATCCCGCGACGGTGGTCGGACGTTGTCAAATTCCAGTAGCAGTTGTCAGATTCTATTTTATGTCGTTGATAATTTTTTCGTACAAATCAAATGCCTAAAAATATTTTCAAGGATTTTTATTTATTTTTTCTAAAAACCAATTTCGTTAAAAATATTTTACGACGAAAACATTATACTTCAAAATAAATAGAGCAATAGACTTTGTCAAATGCAAGAGGTGTTCTCTTTCTTTGCCTATTGTCGTGGATCTCGGCTCCAGTATCGTAGTTGAAGGCAAATAGGGATTCACAATAATTATATGCCTAAATTCTAATAATTTGGGTATCTATTACAAGAGAGTTTATATGAGATAGATACTCATACCAAGCTTTGTTATTTAGGTCAAGGTATGTCTTTGTTCCCGGAGAAATAGTATCAAGACATGTTAAAAAAATGTTTTTTTATTCAAATTTATATGTGATTAGAATTGATATGAAAGTTTTCATGATAAAGTCCGGAAAAAAAAAAATTATACAATAAGCGTTCGTTTGGTAGTGTGATTTTTTTGTATTATATTTTATTATATTTTAAATTATGAATATCGATAAAATTTATTTTTTAAAATTATGCTTGGATGGTTTAAAAAATTTGAGATAAAATAATAAAAAAAAAATCAATAAAATTTGAGTAGAATTTTAAATAAAAAAAATTTAAACATGTTTTTGAAAAATAATAAAATATAATAAAAAAACAATTGTTACCCAAACAGGCTCAAAACATTAATATAGTCAATTTGTGAAACTTTTATTTCCCATTTGTGCTTCTAAAAAAGGTTTTTTCATGAATTAAATCGGATAAAACATTGTGCTTTGAAGAAATTTATATTTCGAAATCTTAATTAAAAAATAAAAATGAAAAAGAAAATACAAAAGAGTTTATATAAAAGAGAGTGTAAACCCCAAAAGAGCCTAAAACCCTAAGAAGCCATGACGCGCAGTCTGCTCAAACATGCCTCTCTCTGCACTCGCAATTTTCTTCTCTCTCCATCCACTTACAGGCCAAACCCTAGTCTCTCACTCGCCCCACTCGCCGCTTCGACTCGGTTTCGAGTCGGACTCCACTCGTTCGAGCCTGTCTCATCAAATATATCGAATTTGACACAGACCCAGAAGATAGTTTTCTCCACCGATGCTGAAGACGTCAGTGACGAAGGTAAAAATTTGAACTTGGCCTCTGTTTGGTTGCTGGGAAACCCGAGGAAAATGAAGGAAAGATAAAAATAAAAATATGTTAACTTCAGAGTTTTAATGATTTCAAACTCGATATATTCTCTCTATTTTTTTTTTTTGTGTGTCTGAATGTTTTAGCAGTTATTATTCTTTGGCGGAAATCTGGGAATCTATTGGGTTCTGTTACTTTTATGCTAATAGACTATGAATTTATTAAAGGAATAATTCTTTGAAGGATCATAGAACTGCCAGGCAATGCTTGCAATTTACTGTGAAGTTTGTCTTTGACGTCTAAAGATACTTGATTCTGCGGGTTTGAGATTTCTGGATCTTCATTTCTTTTTGAGAAATCTGAATATATGCAACTCCTTTTTCATTATATCCCTAAAATTCTAATGATCTTAGTTTGGGTTTCACAAAAAATATAAAATAGAATAAAAATTGTTTTGGTTGAAAGGCGATTTTTTTTTTTTTTTTTTGGATTTTTGGGGTTATATCGTATGCATTTTAATAGCTGAAATATTCTGATTTGTTTTCCATTCATTTGGGATTTTTGGTTGGAGTATATACGGTTTAATTATGGATAATTCTAGAAGTTACTCTTGTGTCCCTCCAAAGAATGATGTGACTTTTACAATCACCATTTGATCAAAATTTAATAATGATCAATTACAAGATTAATAGTGATTTTAAAAGTCACATAATTTTTGAAGGGATACAAGAGTGACAAAAGAGTGAGTTCTAACATTACTCACATCCAAATGGTTTGGTATTTCAGAGCTGAAAAAGCGCATAGAAAGATTCTATGCCGGCGATGCAGAGGCAGTGCCGTCGATCTTTGAAGCGATTTTGAAGAGGAAATTGGCAGGTAAGCATGACGAGGCTGACAAGAAGGTGATGGAAGAAATTTGTGGGAAGAGGGAAGATTCTCTGGACGATATTGATGATGAGGAGTCCGACTCAGATGGAGAGTTTAGCGGCTCTGATTTCGATGAATCATCGAGCGAGACTGATGAAGATTTTGATGAATCCCATGGAAAGAAGACTGTCAGGAAGACAAGGGCGAGGGATGAGTAAAGTGCATAATGCAAGAGATG
The DNA here is from genome assembly GCF_958979055.1 of Alnus glutinosa. Lineage (NCBI taxonomy): Eukaryota > Viridiplantae > Streptophyta > Magnoliopsida > Fagales > Betulaceae > Alnus > Alnus glutinosa. The sequence continues at coordinate 25,232,577 of NC_084889.1, read as the reverse complement.
CTATGGGTGTTGATTTTATCTCACAAGCATCCTTGTACCATGTTCGGAAGTTCAATTTCAGCAGGTTGGTAGAATTGTTATGTTATGAGGGCGATTTGCTTGTTTGAACGATAAAAGTACAATGCTTGAAATTTATGTTTCTGATTAATTAAGAGCGGAGAAAAACTTCCTTTTCTATGTTTTCGTACTTTTCAAGCTTCAAAACTCTTATGTCTAAGACCTGCTGCAATGGAGTGTGATTTTACTGTCATTTGACCTTGGGAGAAAAGGCAGAAACTAGTAATGAATGTAAAGAATTTATGCTTGCTGCAACTGCAAGAGGTGCAAGCTGTTCTTGTTTGATGTGGTTAATGCCACTTTTGGATGACACCAGGTCAGGAGATTGGAGAAAATTCTTGATGACTCTCCATATTAGCAAACAATGGATTGGAACTAGAATGAAAACTAGTCAAAGGTAGGTTACCTACATTTTACAGGGAGAAATACTACATGTACTTATAAATGCTTATTTCTTGATGTTATGAAAAATATACAGATTAACCTGTTTAAAATTCAATAGTGATTTTCATTGTCAGATCAGAAATTTAACACTTGAGAGTAAGCACTTGAAAATACACGTAGCATTTCTCGTGTAAGAGCACTCCCAATGGCTTTAGCCATTTCTCCCTTTTAGCTAGAATAGCTAATAAAAAGCTCAAAGCAACACTTCCGTTGGATTATCTAACCTAAATGCAAATGGATTCAGTTACAGTGTAACACTACATGTGGCGTAAATTGTAGTTGAATGGGTGCCTATTTTATTACCTTTTATTTTTAATTTTTAATTTTTTTTTAATTTTTTAATTTTTTAATTTTTTAATTTTTTTTATTTTATATATATTTCTCTCACCCCTCTATATCTGCCCCTTTACGGCTTTACCCATTGATGAATGGTGATTTCTCTCTTCTTTCACTGGGAGCTTCTTCTTTCTGCAATGGATTTTCTCTTTTTAACTTTGCCTTTCACCATGATTTCTCACGTTTCACGTTGCCTCTTTTTCTCCCACCTGTGAATGGGTTTCGTCCTAATGTGATTTTCATGGTGGGTTTTCGTCCAATGGATATCTACTATTACAAAGCTTTGCATTATGGATGGGTTTTTTTCAGCAGCAACAAGCTTATGTCCTCTGGTGATTTTTCATCTTGAGTTTTTCCTGCAACGCATGGGGTATTTTTTCACGGTTACCCATTGTGATTTACTACTACATAAGAAAGCTTTGTACTGTTACATATGGATATGGTGATTTTTCCTCTCACTTGAGATGGGATTTTCATCTGATTGAATGGTCTGATTTTTCAGTGATGATGGTTGGGGATGGTAAAAATCGTCTGATTTCTGATTCTTCCTCATTTCTGTGATTTTTTATTTCTCTCGTCTCAATTCCTCTCATACAGCAGCTGATTCATTTGATTCTCAGTGATGGTGAGTTTTTCGTTTTACTCTGCCAGCTAAAATGAATAATAAAATATTAAATTAGATTATTTTAATAAAATAGAGAAAAAATTTAGATTAGTGGATGGAAGGAGGTCTTGAAAAAGGATTAGTTAAACTAGATAAAGTAGGTTTTGGTTAACCATTTTGCATATAAATTTGCATAAGCTATTGAGAGTTTTCTAAGTGCACTAACTTCAAAGTTAGAGAAGCGAAAATTAACTATTTATGGCTGCAGTACAACAATTTTGCAGTGATAAAACTATAAAATTCAACCTCACCAAAGCTCGAAGACCGTCTCGAAGCACTTATTTGGAAAATTGCCTTGAACATCCTTATTCCTTCCCGTACGATTCAGATGAGCTCTTTGATGTCATCTGCCTGTGTGCTTAACAAATCAAGAAACAGTGGAGCTTCTGTTTCTTTCATGTCCATTGGCCTGCATCATCCGGAGGGAATCATCTATGCCTTTGGATATTTCTGTTTATATGGACCAAATATTTCTGTTCTCCGAACCCTTGGTGGGGGAGGCCTAACCTAGATCCTGAAGGGCTTGACACACAATTGAGTCTCTCTCAAGGCTTCTTTAATTGCCAAGAGTGTGGTTCAACTGTATGCCTTTGGATATTTCTGTTTATATAGACCAAATATTTCTCTTCTCCGAACCCTTTGGTGGGGGAGGCCTAGTTGAACCGTGCTCTTGACCATTAAAGAAGCCTCGAGGTAGACTCGGTTGTGTGTCAAGCCCTTCAGGATCTGGGTTGGGTTTCAACCCTAGTTCTAGCGGATGCCTATCTCATAGCCAAGTTATGCATAGTGCAAATTATTATTATATTTTAAGCAAATTGGGATACTGTTATAGGAAATCAAAATACCGAAAAATGAGTGACATCGTCAATAATAAATTCAAAACAAAAATACACTGCATAAAATACTGCTAAATAATAGGAAAAAATGGGCAAAAAAATGACCCCGTCCTCTATATTTTGGACAAAAGTCAAGAAATGAGCTGCAAAATGCGGTAGCCGAAGTAAAATGAGCACGAGAAGGGACACGAACCGTGGAAATTTGCTCAACCCTTTCCAAACCTTCTCTAGGAAGCTACAACAACCACAAGGCGGAGGCTATTGTAAGAGAGACATTAAGATACTGAATTCCCCCATATTTGGATCCTAAAATCACGCTTAGTAACGAGGGAGTCACTACAAAAAAAAAGGCATTTATGGACGGTTTTATTCTAAACGGTTTTAAAAACCGTCTAGAAAAAAAAATTGCAGACGGTTTTTTTGAAACCGTCTGCAAAAAATTTTTTATGGACAGTTTGATGAAACCGTCCATAAAATTCCAGACGGTTTGAACTAAACCGTCTGGAAATTAAAATTTCCAGACGGTTTTGGATGAAACCGTCTAGAAATTTATAGACGGTTTCATCCAAACCGTTTATAAATATTATTTTTAGAGATAACATTTCAATTCCAGACGGTTTCAAATGAAACCGTCTGGAAATTTTTTTCCTCACCCATGTCATCGATCCGCATGATGCTCCCAAACTTCACCACATCCGTTTGATTTTGTTACCAGCCAAAATCACAACCATCCATTTCATTTGACAACCAAAACAAAATTGTACATAGATATTATAAACCCAGCTGCCCCGAAACTTCACAACCGGCCATCATCGATGCTCACAGATCTGCAGTAACATTTCAGGGTGAGAGTGAGATCGACCTGATTGGGCGTTGAGGGAGAGATCGACGGTGACGGCTCTGTCCCTCGATTCGGATCCACCGGCTACACGGCCCGCGGTCCACGCCGCAGTTCCCTAGCCCACTCTTCCCGGCCGTCCGCCGCATCTCCACCCTCCCCAACTCCCACCCCTCCAAGGTCGTTCGACCTCTGCGTCTTCTTCATCGACGGCGACGGCCCCTCCTGGCCCTACCCCAACAACGCCAACGACTGGATCTACCCTCCCTTCCTCGGCGCGTATCCCACCAGAGGCAAATCGAGCGGTCCCGCTCAAACCCTAGCAAGCTCGAGGCGTCGGCCGGATTCGTTGTTTTGAGTCTTTTGATGCCTTGTTTACTTTTTCATTACATAATTAATTAATTAATTATATTAATATAAAGAAAACGGGAACTGAAAGCAGAAAAAAAAAAAAAAAAAAAAAAGGAGCAAATCTGGACGGTTTTGTCCCAAACCGTCCATAATTAGTTATGGACGGTTTTGTGAAACCGTCTAGAATTCCGGACGGTTTTGTCCAAACCGTCCAGAAATTGATTTACCGACGCTATATCCTAGACGGTTTTAAACCGTCCATAAAAAACTGTCTGGAATTGATTCCAGACGGTTTTTTTGCATTTCTGGACGGTTTAAAACCGTCTAGAATTTGCTTTTTTTTTTTGTAGTGAGTTAGCTGGAGGTGTGGAAGGGGTTGACAGGAAGCGCAGCAGCCAAGGAAGACGGTGGTGAGGCGCATCGGTGGACAATGGACATGATTGGTAGAGGATGACAGATCAACCTTTAATAAATCTAGATCCGAAAATCACGCTAGTACCAAGGCTTAGAGTGGTGGGGCGTGGCGGATGGACAAAGAGGAGGTTGAGAGCGACGGTTTTGTGGTGCAGAGCATGGTGGATGAGCTGAAGATACAGTATGAAAACCAACAAACAGACTAAGAAAAGGGAGGAGAAAACCAAAAAAAGAAAAAAAAGAAAAAGGAGAAACAGAGAAGGAGACCAAGACAAGAAGGGAGAGAAGATAGAGAAGGATGGAAACCATATCTCCTCTCCATGGAGCACTCCCTGGGGAGGCGGTGGAGTCTTAATGAAGGAGACGATGAAGAACCAAAATGGTTCAAAGCTTCTCTCTCTTGACTAAGAGAGATGACAGGCTTGTGCATAGTGCAAATTAGAACGTTCACTGCTTGGCAAAATGCCTCTCTTTGCCATCTTTGGTTGCATTCAGCAGTGGAGCCACATGGAGACCTCTGAAAAAATGAAAAACATTACATGCCCCAAAAAAAAATTCCAAAAAGAAAATCAATCATTAGCCTAAAAAAAAAAAAACAAATTAAATAAATATTTTAAGCAAAAACCGAAGCTAGCTCTACAAAAATTCCAAACACAAAATTTATAAGGTAAGAGCACCGGTAGCAGTTACCCTATAATGGTTTCCTTCCCTATATTTAAGGAAAATTTTATGAAAAATATCAAAAAACCTTCCACAGCAGATACCCTATATTTAGATGAGGGGGTTGGGAATGAATAGTAATTTCCTATGTATACATGTTTACTATTCCTTCCTTATGTATTATTTTAATATAAAAGAAGTATAATTAATTGATATAGGGAAGAGAGAAAAAGTAGGAAAGAGAGAAAAATAATAAAATAAGAGTAAAAAAATAATATTTAATTGATATATGGAAATATAAGGAAATCTATTGTGATGTATTTTTTTATAGGGAAGCAAAAAGTAGTTTTGTTCTCTAAATATAGGAAAAATGGTTGGAAATTTGCTGCTAGTGCTCATGAGCCCCTAAAAAGAGAGATAAAAAGGACATCTCACAACATAAATCTTGAAATAAAAAAAATAAATAATAAAAAACGCAATTTTTATGCCCAAAAACCCAAAAAGAATTAGTTATATAAGTTGCATGAGATAAAATAATTTAAGCAAAAACTAATACTATCTTATTAATTCTCCCCCCTCTCACCGGCGCGAGAGAAAAAAAATCCCGACTCTTCCGTTTTTATTCCTCCCGAAAGTTTTCCTCCTAAAAATTTTTGCTCTACTGTGAATGGTTCATTGTTCAATCTAGTTCTTAGAGTAGCCAGATTAAGTGTGCGTTTGACACTGCGATTTTTTAGATTAAAAATGTTATTTTAAATCAAATTTCAAAAAATATATTATTTAGGAGAGTGCTTTTAAAAAAAATTATGATTTGAAAACTTATAAAAATCTATGTTTTCAAATTGCAAGTAATATTAAAAAAAAAATAATTTTAAAGATTAAATTACAATTTTAATTACCAAATGCTTAACTACATTTTTAAAAACTGCGTTTTCAAATAACACGTTTTTTAATCACAGATGCTAATTCACGTAAAACTTTGACAAGTTAAGAGGTCCTTTTTAAGCAGAGCGTCTAGCAATTAAAGCATTGCAATTGCAACTTTGGTCTACACATCTTAAATAAGCAACATACACATAGATAAGTTGTCAAACTTTTGTACATCACTTTTTTAAAGTAACCATTGGATCTGTAGGATTCACATGTGGATCTTTGTGGGTCCTACAAATCTAATGGTTGATTTAGAAAAGTGATATATAAAAAGTGTAAAAGAGATGTGCAAAAATCATTTTTAAACTTATGCTTCTTGCTAATAAGGTGCTAGTCTTCTTTAAATACTTGATTAGGCCTTTATATATATATATATATATATATATATATATATATATATATATATGAAAGTACATTAAGAAGAACTACAATTAAGAACAAAAAATGTTAGGCAACCTAACGATAAGCCTAAAAACAAACAAAATAAAAATAAATTAAAAGAAAATGCATCAAATGAATAACACAGTTATATAGATTCTTGGTATGAACACCAATAAAAGTAGCTGCCATTTAAGGTGGTTAGACAAGGCATGTCCAGGGACATGACTGCTACGAGATCCTTTAATCCTACCCGAATTCCTAAAACAGCGAATGCAAATAGAGGCATGATGCTCGAAATATCCTTCAACCCTATTCGAACACCTGTTGAGAAACAACAACATAAACATAAAAATATAGGAAAAAACGGAAATAAAATCTCCAAACCCAAAAAACGATTGCACTAGCAGCAGAGATGGTGAGGATGAAGATGCGTGGATTCCATACGCAGACACTTCAACACGCCCGATTCTTAAAGTATGAACAATCTTTTTTCTAAAAAAAAAGAAAAAAGAAAAAAGAACATTAATCCTCTACTTTACGCATGTCATATAATTAGATAAAGTTCTAAAGTTCGAAATAAATTTGGTTAAAGAAAAATAAGGAAGAATAAAGATGAAACCCACAATTTAATATAAAAGATAAAAGCCTATATTATATATAATTTATTTCTTTTCTTTTTTTCCCCTAAACCCCAAATTCAATCCATTAAACCCTATAGACAGGGTAAGAGAGAGAGAGTGAGGGGAGAGGGTCATCATGAAGCGCACTCTGCTGAGAAATGTCACTCTCTACACTCGCAATCTTCTCAGGAACCCAAACCCTAGTCCTTCACACGCTCCTCTAGCAGCCTCGACTCGGCCCCGACTCAGGTTCTACTCGTCCGAGAACGACTCGTCCGGCGAAAAGCCCAGCTCTGCTCCCGAGACGAGCTTGGCACAACCCCAGAAGAACGATGCCCCCATTGCCGCCGGGGATGTTTCCGGTGAAAACCCTAGCTCTACTCCCGAGACGAGCTTGGCCAAAACCCAGAAGAAAGGTGCCCTCGTCGCCGTCGAGGATGTCAATAACAAAGGTAGAAGGAAACTTGAATCTTGTGCTGTTTGGTTGCTGAGAAAGATGAAGAAAAGAAAAATGAAAATCAAATTTTGATGCTCTTCTTTGATTTTGAGTATTCATTTTGTTTGTCTTTTTAAGAGTGCCTCGGAAACATGGGAAGGTTAAGTATGTGAAATGGTTGAATTAGGGACAGTGTTGCGTTGAGGTTCAAATGTAAATTTATTTTCCCTTCACCTTCAATTTTCTCCGGAAAGAAAAAGATCCTTTCGTTTTTGCGTATGAATTATGTGATGGAATGTGTGAATCTGTGATTTATTAGGTTTCTGGATCTGAACTGTTTGTGATTGAGTGTATTAATTATATTCTGAATTGTTGTAGATTTTGCGCCCTAATGATAGGCTATTCAATTTAAATTTGGTATGAAATAAATCTAAATTTGTTTTTGATTATGGGGCTTCTAGGTTTTCTGGAAACAATGTGGATTTGTGTTTTCGTTGTTGGGTTTTGAGATCAAGTTGAATTGTTTGATATTTAATCTGTAAGTTTTTTGTCCTCAGAGCTGAAAATGCGGATAGAGAAGTACTTTAAAGGTGACGAGGAGGCACTTCCATCGATCCTCGAAGCGATTCTGCATAGGAAGTTGACCGGAAAGCATGAGGAGACAGATGATGAGCTGATGGAAGAGTTACGGATGAAGCCACTAGATAATGTTAAGGACAAAGAATTTGAATCGGATTTTGAGGAAATGCATGAGACGGATGAGGAGATTGATGATTTATACAGTGCAAGGGATATAGTCACGAAGAGAATGGTTAAGGATGAGTTCTTCAACATGGATGACCAGAAGTGGGATGGGCTTGTTAAGGAGGCGATCCAGCACAAGGTCATGAAGGACACGAGGGAGTGTGAGGAAATTTTAGAGGATATGCTTAGATGGAATAGCCTCCTCCCAGGTGTACCTTTTTTTATATCTCATTTGTTTTATATGATTACTTTTTACTGAAAAGGATATAGTTCCATGTTATGTTGTTTGTTTCTTAGCATTGATTAACCTTATTCACCACTGTAATTATTTCTCATTTAGTTTCTGAACCAGAGCATATTTTCCTTGCTGTCTTCCACGAGTTAGTGTTTTTAAATTCAGCGGTTTTCAGATGTTTAGATACCTCTAAACTGTTGTGTAGAATCTTCTTTCTATACTTCAGTCTTGATTTCCTGTGCCGACATTTGCAAATGAACCTTATACTACTATGATCTATTAATTTTAATTATGCTGATTGATTCAAGTCATAGCTCTCAAACTATCTAGTTGATTGCTAATGCTGCTAGTATTTCTTAAAGAATGCCTGTTCTCATGAGGCTTATAGGCTGCACTATCTGTTTTCTCATTTGCTATATGAAGTTTTCTTAAAACATCCTAAGACTCGACCTTTGAGCTTCTTGTCTTGATTTCTGAGATGAAGTACAGCTTCTAAAAAGGTGGTATCTCTCGTTGTCTTCATGGATTTTATTCATCTGAATGACCAAAAAAAGAGAGCCGAACTGAGATTCCCGTCATGCACTTTCTCCTTGGTCCTGTTCTTCACTCTGCTTGCGTAGAACCCAGTGTGTGGTTATTCTACGTTTGATCATTAACAAGTTTGATGAATTTTTTAGGGGTAATTACCTTTTCCCCCCATGAACTACCGGCCTGTGTCATTTTGCCCCCCACGAACTACCACTTCGACAAAAAAAGAGCATCAAACTAACATCTTTACATACTTTGGCCCCTTTCATCAGTCTAATTCATGTAAAGACTTAAATGCCCTAACTTAATTTCAAAAATGACCTAAATACTCTCATCTTAAAAAAAAAAAAAAAAAAAAAAACTAAAGGAAAAGGGCCGCCACCCCCAGAGGTGGCTCCGGCCACCCTAGAAAAGACCTAGGGTGGCCGCATGACCACCCCATCTTATCTCTAGGGTGGCCGTGTGGCCACCCCAGAGGCTGTGGGTGGCTCCCTAAAGGTGGCTTGGCTTGCGGCCACCCCTTAGGCCGGGGTGGTCTGCGAGCCACCCCAGAGGTGGCCGGAGCCACCTCTTGGGGTGGTTCGCGTGCCACCCCGGCAGCCACCCCCTTAGGTTTTTTTATTTATTTTTTGTTTTTTTTTTTTTTTTTTAAAATATATTAATTTTAATATTTTTTATTAATTACTGTAGAGGGTATTTTGGTCTTTAGGTTCTGAAAAGCTAGTAATTGATGACAAGTAAGATGTAGAATATGGGTTTATCATTAGGTTCTGTTACTCTTGCCCCTCGGTTTTGGCTTAGTTGGCAGTGGAGTGGGAAGGGGGTAGTCTTAAGTTTAAATCTGAATAATAAAAATAAAACGAGGAAGCCCTGACTATCATAAAGGAGAATATCATGTGGAATTTTATTTTATATTTAGAAAGGGAAGGTACGTAATTGGAACAAAATTTGTTGTAGTTAGTGTACAGTCAGTAGTGTGTTATTGGTCCCTGTTTAGCTTTGCCATTAGAATGCTGGTCTCTTGTTTTAGTTATTCCATATTCATGTTCTGATATGGACCAGTTTGCCACTTGTAAATAAACTTATGGTGTTATAATTTTGATCGTGAATAACATGACTTTAGTAAACTTTGAGATACCAATGGTTTAGAATCCATAATAAAGATCCATCAGTTTCAAGAATATGAAATTTCATGTCTAATGACTGTCCATATTTTGTTGGGCATATAAGAATTTGTATTTAACAATATGAGCTTTGGAGGTTTTGAAGAAATCCCTCTCTTCAGGAAAGGAATAAAGTTAGGGGACTTTCAAGTCACGCCTTCGTTCAGAGTGACAGTGGGGCAGCCGATATATTGTTGGGGGATGCTGACTTGTAATCTTTATAGTCTATACTGTATTGAAAATAGTTCAGAGTTTTTATCTGAATCTGTTTAGCAGGGGAATTTGAATCTGGTTATCACTTATTTAAGAAGCGTATTTATTTGAGAAACCCTTTCCTTTGTAATTGGAATTATATTTGATTTCTGCAAGTAATTTTCCAGTTATTGAGAGAATGCCTCTTATGAAATGTCAGATGTTTGCACGTCGAACCTTCAGCTTTTCTGCCTACAGACTGCTTCAACATACATATTTTTTTTCTTTGTTAGCAACATATGTTCTGTGATTAATTAGAGGTCATATCTTTCACTAATTCTGTCATTAAGAATTTGCTTGGCTGTTTGCAAGGATGTGTATCATAGCCAATCATTGTAACAATCAATATCATGATAATTACTTATTCTAAGATAAACTGGCATCTGCTGAATATTTCTTTAAGGCAATGTTTTCTTCAGATGAGATAAAGAAAAAGGTGGAAGAGAGGTTCAATGAGCTAGGGGATATGTGTGAAAGAGGAGAGATTGAACCTGAAGAAGCTTATGAGCTGTTTAAGGAGTTTGAGGATGAGATGGTCATGGAATGTACGAAGACAATGGAAGCTGAGGGGCCCCCCCAGTTTGATGAGATTGCTGTGCCAGACAAGAAAAAGGACTTAGGTGACCCACCTGGTGAGGGACCTATCCTTAGGTGGCAAACAAGGGTAGTTTTTGCTCCCGGTGGCGATGCATGGCACCCAAAAAACAGAAAAGTGAAAATGTCTGTTACTGTGAAAGAGCTTGGGCTTTCAAAGCATCAATTCCGTCGTCTTAGGGAACTGGTTGGAAAAAGATACCATCCAGGGAAAGATGAACTTACAATCACTAGTGAGAGGTAAGGTCAATGAACGAAAGAATGCCATCTCATTTCTTATCCAAAATGATTGGTTACTAATGCCTTATCATTCAAACTTTTAATGGTCCTTAGTCCTATGCTGAAATCCTAGTAATCATGGTGTTTTATATGACTAAACTGGAAAAGAAATTCTTGAATATTCTCTATATCGTGGATATTTGGTCATGAGATGAGGCTTATGTATTTTACTCATCAGCTAATCACTTCCCAATAAATACATTAGTTGCACCTGCAAATCAAACAGTGTTATTTTTCTAGAGTTTTTTCTTCTTCTTCATGCGTAATAGTATATGAAAAGGCTAGATATAGATTATTGCTCATTCTTCTAATCATTGCATTATCTGGATTCCATGCGTTAGGAGCAGTATTATTGTAAGAAATTTTCTTCTAGGGAAATGGAAAAGCTCTTGCCTCTCCTCCTCCTCTGTGGGGGACAGGATGGGAGTGTTTTGGGTTTGGAGTTGTATAAAACCCTGTAATGCTTTCCAACACCTTTTTTTTTTTTTGGTCAACTATTCATTGGGATGATCACTTTATGATATATGTGTATTTTTCTTTTTCTGGCTGAAGGTTTGAACATCGCGAGGAAAACAGAAAGGATTGCCTTAGGACTCTCTATTCCCTCATTGAGGAAGCTGGGAAAGCAAGGAAACTAGTAGAGAATGCTCGAGCTTCATATGTCAAGGAGAGACTAAGAGCTAATCCTGCATTTATGGAGAGGTTGCGTGCCAAGACCACGAGAACACGAGAATCCGACTCGGTGTCTGCTTGAAAATTTGATTAACAACAGCTGGCTCTTGGATTAATAAAATTCCCGGTTGGTTTTATGATTCCTTGCTAATTGATTGTTTTTCTTGATTGGTGATTGCTCCATGATAATTTTTATTGCATTCAAGTTTTTTCTCACAAGTTTAAGGGCAAAACAACGTTCCTTCCTCTGCAGATGTCATGTATTTTGTTAGATGCAGATTTTGTCCACCAATTACTTTATGTTCCTGGTGCTGAAAATGCCACTTGGATGCCATTAACTTTCAAAGTTAAAATGGTTCATGTGAAGCTATACGCAGATCTTTCAATGAGTAATAGATTACTAACATCATTTCTTGTATATTGGGTTATGCTGGTGGTGCTTTGAGCCCCTTTGCTTTTCTTTGTTTACATGCTGCTGTATCTTCGAGTTCCAAGTTATTCACCAAAAAGTAGTGCAATGCTACATGTCTTCCGCTTCTGTAACTGGATAACCAGCAACGAAGACTTTAGTAGATTTGGCTTTAATTCTCTGAAATAGAGTGGTCCTGATTAGCTGATCCATTTGGAATTATACTTTGCTTCCAGGAAAGCGGATTCATCTATGACGGCATCTAATCGGTATGTGGTTACCTAGAAGTGATGCTAATCTTTCTGAAAACAAAAGTTATGAGTGGTCATCTTTTATGGTCTTCTTGTACAACATTTTCGTTGGATACTTTCGAAGTCCATGTCAAGCCTATAGTGTAGTACAGAGCTTTCGTAGGCCTAGAACAGAATAACAAGTATGCAACTTGTGACTACTAATATCCCTTGGTGCTAAGATTCGTTCAAAGATAAAAGAGTCGGTCCTGAGGAAAACTAGCATGGGGAATGCATCCACGGCATGTTCCAGCTTCGGTTTGAAATACGAAAAGCGAGATGAGTTTATAAAGAACACGGAAAAAAGGGTGGAGCGAAAATAGTAGCAATACAACTACTTAATATGCTCAAAAAAAAAAAAAAGAAAAAAAAAAAAAAAACTACTTGATAAGGTCTAAATAATAATAAAAAAAAATGAAAAACTTTTCTTTAACTTTTATTACATTTGTAATTATCTTCTTAAATTTCAAAAATTTTCAGTTTAGTGTATTCATCTTTGAATTTTTTTTCAATTTCACTAATTCGATAGGATTTTTCATTAAATGCTAACAAAAAGGTGTCAAAAATTTTAAAATACTTTATATTTTTTATTTTAAAGGAAAAAAAAGAAAACAATTGTAAGAATTTGGGTGTTAATCAGGATTTAATTGAATTTGCATAAATACTCATGCTTGAATTTTTTATTTCTTTTAAAAATAAAAACAGGGGTATTAATGGAAAATCCTAACCGATGGGCGAAATTGAAAATAATTAAAAGATGAATATACTAAATTGAGAATTTTTTAAGTTTAGGGGAATAATTGCAAAAATGATAGCAATTCAGAAATGTTAAGTAAAGTTTTTCTTAAAAAAAATTACCTCTTTTAAGTACTATCATTTTGCATTTTCTCCCAATTTATTGTTGGGATTATAATGTCCTTCCTCAATCTAAAATGATGAAAATACCCTCAATTTTAGGTTGTGGAATGGGTTAGGAGACATTGGGAAAATTGAATTGTTGGAGGCATTGCAAGAAGGATGATCGTAGTTAGAAGGGATAAATGAAGCTTTTTTTTTTTTTTTGGAAAAAAAAGAAGAAAAAGCCGGAAAGCTTATTTAGAGTTTCCCCTAACAGTTAGCAGTAAGTTGGGCATGAAATATGAATGGGGCTCACATTAGCACATATTACTAATCTAATTTTAACACAAACACAAATTAAGGTGACACACTAATCAAAGCAAACATTATTTGAAAAATAATATATATATTATTTGGTTTAACAGTTTTACGTGTAGCCTGCAAGACTGTTGTTAGGTTTGTATTTACAAGTGAAAACTAGAAAGCTGCAAGGCCATTGTATTATGACTCGTTTGAGTGTGCGATTTTTTGAAGGATTGTGAATATCGAGAGAATTTATTTTTGAAATTATATTTGGATGGTTTATAAAACTTGAGAAAAAATTAGAAAAAAGTTGAATAAAATTTGAGTAGATTTTAAAATTCTAAAAAACAATATTTGAAAAAGGCATCTCACCCAAACATAGCATAAGTTTCTACCCAACAGTGGAAACATGTGGTTGAAGCTTTCCTAGAAAGATCTTTTTGGTTAAGGCCTCCCTTTCTTAGGAAAAAGGAGCTTGTTTGGCAATATTTTTTAGGTCAGTTTTTCTTTTTAAAAATAAAATAATAAACAACTTAAAATAGGGGTCCGTTTTCTAATTCTTTTTTTCTTTTTTGCTTTTCTACCCGAAAAAAAAAAAGTCAAAACATTAACAATAATTTTTTTCATAAAATACTCAAAAAAAAAAAAAAAAACTCAAAACTCGTTTTATCTTTATGTCAAATAATAATTAAAAAAACCTTTTTTTTTTTTTTGAAAAAAAAAAAACTTTTAAAAAAACTTTTACCTTTGAAAAAGTGTTACTAAAGGAACCCCACAGGCGTCTCTTTAATACATACAGCACGTGTCAAACAACACCCAGCAGAATGGAAAGCCAGGTCCTCCTTCGAGACGAAGCAAAGGCAGCATGCCTTGATAGAAGACATGGTCACAAGGCTTCCTCTTCTTGTTCCTGTTCCTGTTCCTCTCGGGATTCGAGATGTTTTGATAAGTCGGCGGAGTGTCTCTGTAGTGCCTGCTTACTGTGTGTTTGTTGCCCTCTAGCCCTCGTCTGGGGTTGCTTCAAAATTCCTTGCAAGTTAGGATGGCGTGCTGCAAAAAATGCAAGGCGTTGGGCTTGCTGTGGATCAGAGATGAGAGATTATGCAGCGTATTCTTCATTTTCTGACGACGATTCAGATCTCCTGCCAAGTAAGAAGCATACATGTTCCAAGACTTCGGCTGGTCCAAACAAGATGGTGACAAAAGAGAAATAATGATTTGGAATTTACCAGGTCCGTTGCTAGCTAATTTTTATGTTTTTGTTCTTCCAAATTAAGTCCAGCGACCTTATACCTTTCAATTTCTGGTATTGTTGCCTGATTTATCATTCTTTCATGACGTTCATCGTGTGATCTTGTTGCGTGCGTTTGCGTTTGCGTATATTGCCAGTGTTTGTATATACGAGACTTTGAGAACCGGCGGAGGTACGCGGTGCACGCCAGGTGTTTGAAAGAATGCCGAAGAGGCCTTCCAATTTCAACGAGCTCACCAAACAATCTATTATCTACCTATGTGTGGAAGACACTGCGGTTTCCTTAGAAAACCCTGGCCATCATGTTTTAAATGCGATTCCAACATGTAATTTTCAATATAAATGTCCATCCTATGATCATCATAAGAGCTAATACCCAGACTAAAGATCTTTATACATATTTTTCTACAACAAAATAGCAAAACAAAAAAAAAAAAAAAAAAAAGAGAAAAAGAAAGGAAAATATCTAAACATAAATGAGTACTGTTTCTTGGACAACTCGTACTACCTTTTTTTATTTGTTTATTTATTTATTTATTTATTTTTTTATGATCGACTATTAGATTTGTTTTTCAACGTATAGGTCATAAATATTTAATGGTTGACGTTGTGTAAAAGTTGTGAAAGAGTTGTGCAAATAAATATTAATCAAACATAAATAGACTGATTTTTTTTATTTATTTTTTTTAATACGAAGAAAACCAGAAGAATATATTTTGTTTGTGTGTGAGAGAGAGGACTTGGAATGATTCGGATTCAATTGTAACAGTGGAATCCAAATCGGGAACCTTATTTTATGCAAGAAAAGCAATGGATTCTTAAAGAAAGTAGAAGAAATTCAGTGGCGGAGGGGCCAAATCAAAATGTAATGATAAGATGATTTTTCTGTCTTTATATATTATATTTTTAAAATATACAATATATATATATATAAGTCAAAATAGAAATAAAGAATTTTGTACACAGCATGTGCGTCACAAAAAGTATGTTTGTCAAAATTAAAAGATGGGGAAAAGATACTTTGCCTCCTTGATTTATCTACGTCGTGGCAATATACTCTTCAATGTATAAAAATTTAGATTTGACCCCTTCGAACTTGTCAACGTATGGCAAAAAATACAATCCGTCCATTCGCCTGTCTGTTTGGACGAAAAGTCGATCAGATGCGTTGCACGTGACATTTTAATGTATTAATTCTTCCAAAATTGCCCCCACCCCTTCGACCTTTATATTTGCACATGTATGGGAAAAAAGACACGTGTTGACAAATAACAGTGAGATTATTTGTCGTGATTCTTGATAAGCTCGGACTTGGTGAGCGGCACGACGAGCGGTGACGACACTGGCATGTAGGAGACTGGATACTTCTCTACCGCCCTCAGCATACCCTCGAAGTCGAACCTCTCCATCAACGTACACTAGTGTCTCGCCCATTGCCACCGCCCTCACCAGCATGAAGAATCCAAACACGTGGAAGTGGTAGAAATTGCTTGTGCATGAGAGTGAAGCTGGGGATAAATATCTCTAATCTTTCTGTCCCGTGGGATGCATCTAACATTTGAACATGTCTAAGTCAGTGGTGAACACCTCCAAGGATGATATATATCACAATTACTCTTGGCAATGAGGATTGTGACAATAATTAAGCCCTTGTCAACTCTTCTAGAGAAGCTATTGACTTGATTGATTCTTTGCCACAATTGGACCTTTCCTTGAAAAGATCTCATCCCAGTGGCTTTTGGAATGAATATGCTGAAGAAAGGCATACCCTCGGACATTCTAATATACAACAGGACCCCTCCTTCCGAGTGAATATATTTTATCAGTCAAACCTTGAAAATATTAATTTTGAGCAAAAAAAAACATGATCTACATTGTCAAAATACAAACAATGTTACAAACCAGACTATACACAACAGCAATCTGTCATGCTCTGTTTTTTGAACATGAAACAGAGGATGTGGAGAATGTTTTTTTATGTCAATGTAAGTTTTCCTAGAGCAGCAGATTCATCAAGAGCTATTGCACTTGAGGAATAAGTTGTCATTGATCTTAGCATTGCTCCTCAAGCTGCAATCTATAGATAAGGAAACTAAAATAATCAAGGCTACATGTGCAACTGCAGCAATGAAAGCTTGTACAGATGGAATAGGCACAGATCATACAATCAAAGATCTTGGTATTATGCTACGCGGGCACAAAAACATGTGCCACGTGGGCACATGAAAACCATGCAAACAAAACAACGGATCTGGCAAACAAAACCATGGGTTGTATGGCTAGCTTATTTTTTGTTTGTACAGCTTTGGAAATGATAATCTTCTCTATTTGTGTCATAGCTAGGCTGAACTTTGTTACAATTCCCTCATAGTATTGAAGCACCATGGTTAGAAAGACAAATGGGTTTGTCAAAGGTTGTCTTCCTGAGGAACTAAAGAAAGTGCTTGGATCAATGGTTGACGTGATCGATGATATAGGGGCTTGTGTGTGATCCGATTAAGTGATGCAATGATTGAGGAGGTTTAACAAAAGAGAAAAAAAAATGGTTGTTAGCAGAGATGGAGGGAGGGGGGGGTGGGCAGGGGCCATGGCCACCCCCCAATTTCCTTGAAAAAAAAAATTTCTTAGGTTAAAAAAAAAAAAATCTCAAAAAAAAAAAATATATATAAGCTAAAAAACTAAAAATTTAGCCTATTGGCCCCTACCAATAATTTTTTTTACCACCGGCCCCTGCCCATAAGAACTTCTGGCTCCGTCTCTGATCACTTGTTAGCAAGGTCTTGGTTCGGGTTTATGGTGAAGGCGTGAAAGTTTTCTTTAACAGGGATGATAAGGTTAGGATGTTTGAATGTGTGTCTCGGACGGTTCTACAAGGAACCAATAGAATCCGTGGCTTTCTCGAACAAGGAAGCAAAGCAACTGGGTCGAAAATCTTCACCCAAAGCATTGACGGAGTGAGGAAGCCATTGATGGAGCTTTATCCAAAGCATTTATGTGAAAGTGCCATGCGAGTGTGGTCTTTGTTGGATGTTGTTTTAAAATCAAAACACACCGTTTCATTTAAGAGCTGATGGGATGGGGGTATTTTTGGAAGGATAAATGCATTAAACGGTCATGTGCTTTGCACGTGACTGACTTTCCGTCCAAACAGACGGGCGAATGGACGGACTGTATTTTTTGCCACGCATTGGCAAGTTCGGAGGGGTCATATTTAAATTTTTGTACATTGGAGGGTATATTGTCACACCGTGGATAAATTAGGGAGGCAAAGTATCTTTTCCCCTTAAAAGATTGATAAGGTAACATGTGTCATGTAGGCACTAGTTCAAAAAGAAACAAAAATACAAAAACAAATTGTTTAAAATTGTAGACTAGGTTCTTTTAGAAGTCTAAAATCATCGAGCATGGAGTATAAATTGAAGTAATTAACAATTTCTCTTTTAATATAAACAACTAAATTTAAATTTGTAAGAAACTCTTCCTCATTTTGTTATTGCAAAGTCTTGTTTAAATAATTTTCATTATCAAAAATGTCTTATCAATAATGAATTACTGAAAAGTTAAAATAAGACAAATCAATCTATTAATAAGAAAGATAGTATGCCTTTGATTTTTTTTTTTTTTTTTTTTTTTTTTTTTTTTTTTTTTATCAATTATTGATGTAATTTCGCAAAGGAAGACATTTTATAATTATGGATGATTAAGCACATCACATTGAAAACAAGTACGAAAGTTTGCTTTGGGTTACTTGAAAATATTTTGAACAACTTGCTTAGTGAAATGTTGAATTTTTTTTTTTTTTTTTTTTTTTTTTTTTTTTTTTTCCGAATTCCAATCTTTGTTTCGTTCACAATTATTATTATTATTATTATTATTATTATTATTATTATTATTTTATTTGCGGAACACAATTTAGTACATATTTTCCTTTAGGTAACTTGAAAATATTTTGATAGATTTTGGTTCTAAATTTTTTTATCTTTTGCAGGCATGAATAATTACTCATTAAGGCCTTCTTCTTCAGCCGCGTAATGAGTCCAATTGCTGAAATTAAGTAAAAAACATGACAGCAAAATAATAAGGGCTCGTTCGAGTGTGTGGTTGTTTTGTTTTGTATTTTGTTATTTTTTATAATATTTAAAATTAAGAATACTGAAAAAATTTGTTTTTTAAAATTATATTTGGATGGTTTAGAGAATCTGAGATAAAATTTGAATAAAATTTTGATTTCAAAAATCAAACCAAACATATTTTCTAAAAATAATAAAATACAATAAAACAACATGAGTTAGCCAAACTTGCTCTAAATAATTCGTTTTGGTGAAGGTCATGATGACAACATATGCAACTCTTCTCTACTAACATATATGTTTAAAGTCTTTTTCCAAACTTTGTGGTGGTCATGGCTCTCACTGGTCCTTTTGTGGCTCTGCCACGAACAAAGAGCGTAAAATATTAGAGAAAGAGATGTGTTATTCGTATATCACATTACTCTACATCAATTCCACACTAATGCTCCGTTTGTTTCGGCGTAAAATGATTTCCGGAAAATGATTTCGGTATTTTACGGTGTTTGGTAGGGGCGAAAATAACGGTCAACGAAAATCATTTTCGGTTTGACCGTAAAACCTTCTTTAAGTTTTGGAAAACGATTTACGGTTTTTAAAACCGTAAATCGTTTTCCAAAATTATATTCTTCGTCCTTACACGCACGTTTGATATCTGACTGTCCAAATCCTACAATAGTCGGTCGTTCGAAAATAGGCAGCACCGGTATCCGGCATCATCAAGTCACTGGAATAATGCCGGCGTCGGAATCCGACCACCGGAATCCTGCCGGCTGCCGGAATCCGGCCGCCGGAATACCGCCAGCCGCCGGAATCCGGTTGCCGGAACACCGCCGGCCGTCGGAATCCGGCCATGGACAGAAACCTGCCGGAACCCGGCCTGATCTGACCGGATCCGGCCGAAATGGCCGGGATCCGGCCGAATCTGACCGGATCCGGCCACTGACCCCGCCGGATCCGGCTACTGATCCGGCCGGATTTGGCCCAAATGGACGGAATCCGGCGGGATCTGACCGGATCCGGCTACTGATCCGGCCGGATCTGGCCCAAATGGCCGGAATCCGGCGGGATCTGACCGGATCCGGCCACTGATCCTGCCGAGATCCGGCCAAAATGACCGGATCAGGCCGGATCTGACCGGTCCCGGAGGTGTCCTGCCGGAATCCGGCAATTTTGGCCGGATCCGGCCAAACATGTTCGCCGGATTCCGGCGACAGCGACCGGTCGTCGCCGGATTCCGGCGACAGTTGCATTTTCCCTTTTCGTAATTTTTTCGTGCGAACCAAACGCCGAAAAATATTTTCGAGAAAATAATTTCTTTTGAAATTGATTTCGTCGAAAATATTTTACGACGGAAACCATTTTACGTCGAAACAAACGGAGCATAAGACACATTGGGTATGAGACTCATGCGTGTAGAATTGATGTAGGATAATATGACGTAGAAAAATCCCTTTCCTCGTAGAAATTTGGTAAAAATTGTTTGGGTTTTTTTTTTTTTTTTTTGAAGTGTTGGTTAATGTGCTTAACAAAATTTTTAAAACGAGTAAAAACAACGGCGGATATGAATCTCCATTTTCCACGTCAAAATGAAAAGGGACAGAAAAGAGGAAAAGATCTTGTCAAGAATGGGATTCGAACCCATGCCCTTTCGGACCAGTACCTGAAACTGGCGCCTTAGACCAACTCGGCCATCTTGACTGTGTTGATAAAGGACAGAAAAGGTTATATCTATTCTACTTTACTTACTCTTTGTACATATTACACCAACTCGATCGGCCATCACTCTGATACATGTTCACTTTAACGGCTCTAACAGCAGCCAATTTTCAGAACATACATGAAAGAGAGAAGGGAGATGAACAGTTAAAAGAGAGACCTTTTGTGTGTTTTTAATGAGTAATGCTTGTTGTACACAAAGTGTACACATTTTGTACACAACTCCTTTGTATTTATTTATTTTTAAAAAAATTTACTTGACACACTTTTTGTATACAAAGTGTATACACTTTGTGTACAACAAGCATTACTCATTTCATATAGACATGTAATAGAAGAAGAATAAAAGAGTTAACGGGAAATTCTATTAAAAAAAAAATGTGGATCTCATGTGTTAGAGGGACACATTTCAATTTATTAGACGGGGTTAAAAGAATTTCTTCCAACTCAGTTTTTAGAAGAAATTTCATTCCCGAGTATAATAATTTTTTTTCCAGAGACAATCGTATAATCTTATCTTTTTCTTTTGATGAAGGGCAAATGAGAAAGAGCAACACAGGAATCAATCAAGGATCGAACAACAAAAAATCACTAAGTGGAGAGTATCTAAAAACCATACGATTGTTGCGTATCCAGCTTACCTTTATGAATTAGCAATCTCTTTCTAAGTAGGGAAAATGCAATCCTGCTGTGTGGCCTAGCCTTCATATGAGAAACAGAGAAAAAAAGAAAAAAGAAAAGGTAAACTTCGCTTATCCCCCGAACAACCAAGGATTTAACAATACTGTTCTCTCAAAGTTCAAAAGTTTGCAATGTGGTGTTCGATATATGAAAATCCTAACGGAGAAGACCACACGCGTTGTTTTCTGAAAATTAGTCTAAATCGGTTTTATTTCAACACATTTTGTGACTTTCATAAATATGAGGAAAGCACCTTCAAATTTCTTTTGAGGAAAATCCCAATACTTTCTTTTCTTTAAGGGATGAATTTAGTATGGCGCCCTTGAACTAACATCTATTCTTGATTTATTCTCATGAACTGATGGGGTGACACTTAGGTACGATAAAAAATTAAATTTGACCAAAATTTTCTGAAAAATACTCTTTATTTTGACCATTAAAAAAAAAAAAAAAAAAAAAAATCAAAATTACCCTCCATAGAAAAGGACTTTCTCTTTCTTTCTTTCTTTTCTTCTTCTTTCCCTTTTTTTTTTTTTTTTTTTTTTTTTTTTTTTTTTTTTTTTAAAATAAAAAAAAAAAAAAAAAAGAAAAGAAAATCTAAGACTTATTTTTCGGCTATAGGATCCTCATCCGGACTATCGGCTATTGGATATTGGATCCACATCCGAACTCTCAGCATCTGCAACAACATATCTATGCAATCGTGGAACCCCGCGATAACATAGGCAGAAGAAATAAGTGAGTCAAACAATTCCCAGTGAGAAAAACCCATTGACTTTTCGTAAGGATCTGACTTCACTTTCTACCATGTATTTACAATATCATTTACTAATGGTTTGTCATTTATTTTAAAAACATTATGTAGTTGATTAATTAAACACCATAGTTATGAAAATCAATAAAACTTACCATTTAGCTAGGAGAGTATAAGCACATTCAATTTTCCACCTAAATCATATGCATACTAAGTCATTTAAATCGTAATGTAACTTTATACATATTTATCATATCTCTCAGCCATGCATGTATATATGCTGTCACAACTTATGGCAAAGAACAAACATAAGTGCACATCTAAGCTTGAAACTATAAATCATCATATGCATTCTAGCTGCGACTGTATAAGTATGTTGTGTTCCATTCAAATACATATGCATACTGGCACATCTAGCATAAAAACCCTCATAAACCAATCATAAAACATGTGTCATGAATGTCATCTTTTCAAGTTTTTTCATTACCATTTAATGCAATGACGGGTGAGACTCACCCCCACCGAGGACTTTCTCCTTTGTCAATCAACCCTTTTGTTGAGAAGATGTGGCTCACCTCTAACAAGGACTGTCTCATCTTTCATCATTCATTAAACATTGCATCTTAACATTCATCTTATCATTACCTTCCTGACGGATGGGGCTCACCCCCATCGAGGGAGTTTCTCCTTTGTCACTCAATTATTTTGTTGAGAAGATGGGGCTCACCCCCAACAAAAGCTTTCTCCTCTTTCATCTGACCATTAACCATTACCCTTTTCATTTCATGACTTATTTCATCATACATCCTTCCTTTTCCCATGTACATACTCATGATGTGTGCTATAACATACTTTCCTATACTTTCATGCTCATGAAATCATTAACATTACCATCCAACTCAAACCAGACATTATATCTTTTACACTAGTCAACATGATAAGTGATGTGGTCGTGAGTGTATCAATAATAAATAAATCACTTGCAATAAAACGAATCTTTGTAGGATAGGGTCTATGCGAGGGTGTTGAACCTCAATGACTGTTGGTTTGGTTGTTAAGTTACTAAGATTAACTCTAATCTAATTCATAAAATAAGTTTGTTTGTTTTTGTTTTGTTTTTTTTTTTTTTGTTTTTGCTTCTGTTTTTGTTTTATAATTGAAATTAAATAAAAACATAAAAAGTAAAAATAAGATAGTATGTAGAAGATATAGGGAATTGATTTCACCACTAACCTCATAATAACGGTAAATTATATTTAACATTAGACCTTTAACCATTACCCTTTTCATTTCATGACTTCTCTCATCATACATCCCCCCTTTTCCCATGTACATGCTCATGATGTGTGATATAACATACTTTGCTATACTTTCATGTTCATGAAATCATTAACATTAACATTACCATTCAACTCAAACCATACATCATATCTTTTACATTCGTCAACATGATAAGCGATGTGGTCTTGAGGGTATCAATAATAAATAAACCACTCGCAATAGAACGAATCTTTGTAAGATAGGGTCTATGCGAGGGTGTCGAACCTCAACGGCTGCTGGTTTGGTTGTTAAGTTATTAAGATTATCTCTAATATAATTCAGAAAATAAGTTTGTTTGTTTGTTTTTTAATAATTGAAATTAAATAAAAACATAAAAGTAAAAGTAAGATAGTATGGAGAAGATATAGGGAATTGATTTCACCACTAGCTTCATTATAACGGTAAATTGTATTTAACACGAGAATTTTATTTACATGAATGACATGACTCATGTATGTTTGTTAAGCACCCAACGATGTTGTTAAAAAATTTCTTTTATCAAGAGATAAGAATATCCTCTCTTTGGTTGGTATGGATCGTTCACCTAACCACTAAGATGTGGTACAATCCTTCTTTCCTAGGTATAAGTTATCAAATCTTATAATTAGTTTACACGTAATTAAGGGATACACATAACTCTTTTTTTGGCAAAAGCATGTATTGTTATACCTAAATTACACTAACTAGGGTGTAGAGCAATGCATCCTTCCTAGGCATGACCTATTAAATCCTCTTGATTTTGTGTCTATTAAAACCGTTGTAAAACCATCTATCTATCATATAATCACAAAAAAAAAAAATAAAGGTTGCGTTCAATAGAAATAAACAACTTTCTAAGGCAAGATAAAAGGTTTATTAAAATTGAATATAAACATTAAAGCAAATCTCAAAATTAAACAACCATCACTCATGTTCATAGAATTCCCAAAGAAAAGTACAATCACACCATAATTACTTAGGAATGGCTACATTAATACTCTACAGATGAATTAGCCGCTTATGGAGATGCTGGAAATCACATTTGTTGATGAGAATTTCATCCCAAGAAGCTGTTGGACTTTGAAGCACTTTTCTCCTAAAACCTAGCCACTAATCCTATTGATTTCTTCTATGTAATGTGACTTACCCTTAAAGCATGAGTTTTAGGTATATTTATAGAGTATAAGAGCAACCTTAGTCCAATTCGTGGTCTTTTGGGACTTTTAGTCCAAATAGGAGAAGGAAAACTCTTTCATTTTCTGATTTTGCCTTGCTATCAGTGTTTGCCGTGCGATTACATTCGATCCCATTTAGAACTGCGCTCAAGCGTAGGGCGTTTTGGGTAATGCGCTCGAGCTCTTTGTAAATTGCGCTTGAGCCTAGGTAAGTTGTGCTCTAGCTCTTTTCCCTGCAGAATGCTAGATTTTGATTTTACTGTTTTTAAAACTTAAAAATCAAAGAAGTACTTGTATTAATATAAAAAACAATGCAAAAGATCATATCATAATTATACTAAGGGCCTAACATATGAGAGTTAAGGCGCTTGAATATGCAATATTTAATGCTCATCACATCCCCAAACTTATATATTGCTAGTCTATTAGCAATACAAAACTGAAAATAAAATAGAACAAAATGAAATAACTACTCTACTTCATTTTTTTGTGGGAAACACGATTGCATTTAGCGTATACAATAAGCCTTTTAAACCCTTATGACTCTCTAGTGGATGAGTGAAGTCTCATGATGGTTTGCCAGAAATGCTACCCAAAAACATTATGCAAAATCATGTTATCTCAAAATTTATTGGGATCCCTATTAGATGAAATAATCAAGGCATGACGATATTATTCTTTTTTTTTTTTTTTTTTTTTTTTTTTTTTTTCTCAGGCTGTGCAATGCTTAGCTCCCTTAAGCTTTCTAAATAACCCATGTATCGAGTGTTAGGCCAATGACTCCCAAACCAGATGATTTTATGGCACTAGGTGTAAAACACTCCAAAGATTTACTCTCGAGTTAAAAAGGCTACGAAGCTAAATTTAATCATATTACCAATCAATCTAAATTTCTCACCTTTTGACGTGAACACTTAATACTTAATGAGGCAAGAGGTTCAGTTATTCAGTGAAAAATTCAATTATTATTATTATTTTTTTATTTTTATTTTTTAAGACAATCGATTTCGCATGTCATACCTCACAAATTGTGTTAATGTGCTTGTGCAGATTCAAAGTAAGACATGCATGTGAATTCTCAAGTGCCAAAGGTAAATGTCAAGATTAATTTAGGTTCCATAATGAAATGATCATGTGTTCAAAATTTTAAACTCGCCAATAAAGTACAAATTACAATTAAAGTTCAACTAAATTCTTAGAAATAACATGATAAGGCATTTACAATATGTACAGCAGGACAACAAAATATTTTTCCTACCCTAAAACAGGAGAAGGATATACAAACTATTCGACGTAGTGGAAGCGCCCGACAAGGTGATGGGAATATAATTTGGAAGTCTCTTTGGAATCTTAAAATTCCCAATGCAAGTAAAATGTTCATGCGAAGGGCTTGTAACGATATTCTTTCCACCAAAATGAATCTACTATGATGTGGTGTTGTTCTTGATGCCATACGTCCAATTTGCACAAGAGAGGAGGAAATTGTATAGCATGCTCTTAGGAGTTGCCCTTTGACCCAAGATGTATGGGGATACGTAGGGGTGTAAATCCGGACCAGATATAACCGGCCGGGAAACCGGATCCGGGCATTAACCGGCTCCGGGAAACTGGGAAACCGGGAAATCCGGTTGGTACCCGGGTACCCGGATCCTGGTATTTATTTCAAAAAATCCTGGTTATACCCAGGTACCCGGCTCCGGGTAGGTTAATTAATTAAAAAAAAAAAAATTACGCCCCTGCCCTTTTATCCTAAAACTACACGCAGTGAATGCCCTTTTACCCCCCTGCCCTGTTGCCCTAGCCCTATCATCAAATTCAAGTATCAAAACAAAACAAAACCCTTCAATTTTGCTCACTGCCGCCGTTGGCGCTCAAGTTCACCTTCAGACAAATCTGAATCATCTCATCTCTTTCTCCATTTCATTCTCCATCACACTGCATCACTGATTCAGATTCACCGCATCACGTTGAGCCGCTCGCCACTCCTTCACTTGTTCAGCCGCTTGCCACTCCTCGCCAACTCCTCGCCGACTCGCCGCCTACCAGGTAACCAGCCGGTCCAGCCTTCTTCTTCTTCTTCTTCTTCTTAGTTCTTCTTCAGTAGCAAGCACTTCTTAGTTCTTCTTGTTGGGTTTAAAATGGCCTTCACAAAGCTCATTGGAATCAACTAGACGCCCGTAGTTTCTTTGTTTGGGTGAAATCATTGAGAATTTGAGCTTCAAGAATCAAGAGTGATATTTGAGCTGCAAAAAATTAATTTTTTTTTTTAATATACCACCCGGGCCGGATAACGGGTTTACCCGGTTACCCGGGGTACCCGGGTCCGGGCCCGGGTGTTTTAAGTAAAAAACCCGGGGACCCGGAGCCGGTTCCCGGGTTTTACCCAATACCCGGGAACCCGCTCCGGATTTACACCCCTAGGGATACGAACCCAAAAAGCTTAAAAAAGGTACGAATGGGGGTCATAACTTTCTCCACATTTTTGAGTACCTTATGGAATGTTGTGATTTGATGGATTTAGAGCTTGCGGTGGTTGTGGCTCGGAAAATATGGTTTCGTAGAAATGGGGTGGTGCATGATGATGTGTTCATTCACCCTCAACAAGTATTCCGAGAAGCAAGTTTATCTCTTGATGAATTTCGGAGGACGATTATAAATGATTTAGCTGCCAATAGCTCCATCCATACAAAGTCTTCCCTTTAATGGCAGACCCCACATAGGTATGTATAAAGTTAATTGTGATGCAGCTGTGGATAAAAAGAATCGGCGGATTGGACTTGGAATTGTTGTTCATGATCATGAGGGTGTCGTTTTAGCTGTACGCAATACCATAAAGAACGTTATGGTTGAACCTGATGTTGCTGAAGCTTTGACAGCTTTTTATACTGTGGAGTCGTGTAGGGAAATGAGTTTTGTTGATATTATATTGGAGGGGGACGCCCTATAGATTGTCAATGCAGTTAAAGCAGCATGTAACAATTAGAGTAAGTTTGGACATATCGTGGAAGGAATCAAAGCTGGCTTGAGCCCGTTGAGATCTTGGAGCATTGACCATGTCAAGAGGAATGCGAATACAGCCGCTCATACCATAGCCAAATAGGCTATTTTGTGTGTCATAGATAAGGTTTGGGTTGAAGAAACTTTAAATTGTATTTGTGGTATTATTTCTAGGGAGTTTTGTGCCCCTAGGTGATTGAATTTTTATTCAAAAAAAAAAAAATTGTGATTAAAATATAATTTCTGGTCTTTATAATAAATGCCAAGAGATGAAAGAGCTATTTTTTTTTTTTTTAGAAAACTTCACTTATAATTATTGATCTTTTATCACTTTTACAAAAAAGGTACACAAACTTTAAAAAGTGTCAATTTATGGTATCAATTTTTCAATTTTTTGCAATTTCAATCATCTGTTAGAATTTTCCATTAAATCATATCAAAATTTCCAAAGTACCCTTGTGTGTGTTTTTTTCTTTTTTTTTTTTTTTAAAAAAAAATTTATAAAATTTTTCAAAGATTCAGGCATGGGTAGTTTTGCAAATCCCGTTAAATTCTAACCAGCACCTAAATCTTAGCAATTTTTTTTCTCCTAAAAAAAGAGGGGTATTTTAGAAATTTTAACTAAAAATTCTAACGAAAAGTTGAAATTGGAATACCCTAAATTGACATTTTTTATTTATTTTTATTTTTTCTAGTGTTAGCTTCATCTAGTAACGTGGTCGTGCATAGAAAGTAGTTTTGGGTGCATGATTTTCATAACCACACAGAATTTGTCAATGCCAGCACTCT
The DNA here is from genome assembly GCF_958979055.1 of Alnus glutinosa. Classification (NCBI taxonomy): domain Eukaryota; kingdom Viridiplantae; phylum Streptophyta; class Magnoliopsida; order Fagales; family Betulaceae; genus Alnus; species Alnus glutinosa. Next base: position 25,204,571 of record NC_084889.1, on the reverse strand, counting down.
AGCTAAACTATTTCTGAGATTGCAATCAAATATTGTTTGCTTTATAAAGTTTGAGAATGCCAAATATATATGAAATTGAGCCTAACATATGTGGGATATCCTACTATAGAGAGTTATAAGAATGTGTTCTTCAAACACCATATAATGCTGGAAGTCCGATTGCACCGTAAGTGAGTTGAATGGGTGAAGAAAATAATGCAAAGAGTGCTGACATGTGGGATATGTGAAATGAGGCCCCTAATGATGAGAAATTAGAGCATTCTTTCTCACTCTATCTTTAGAAGAAAGTATGAATTGGAGATATATTTTGATCCTCTATTGGAGATTATGCAGGGATCTAGCTTCTATACTGTTGGCTAGAAGGAACAACTAATATAGGAAAAGAAAAAGAAAAATAGTAACAACAGTGAGTAGATGAAGATGCATGAATAAATGAATCTAATTCTCTAGCTGGGATAACACAATCATATCTATGAGAAACAAGCTTCTCCAATTAGAACAATTATTGTAGAATTGAAACTGCTTTTACAATCATAAGGTTTTGTAGATTAGTACTCGATCGGTATCCTAAACTTATTTGGGGTCTCTAAACTCTGTTTAAACGGGGATATGTAAGAACATTGGTACAAAGTTATCATGCACCACATGCGGCACCGCATCCGGCTTCGCATCCACCACCATGGTACTCTGTGTCGGCTGTAGAAGTTTTGTCCTTGGATACACCATCAGCACAAGAGAAAATTATGACTGAGATTAAAGAAAGGGTAACCAAAGCGAGCCAGAAGAGTAGGCAAGCATGACCAATATCGCCAACACCTCCATCCAAGTTGATAGCCTCTCTGATCAGTTGTCTCACCATTTACTAGCTTCTTCCTCTCCCTCCCTTTCTCTGCAGTGATTATGTGAGTTACCAATTTGCTCTTTGGAAGTGAGCATCTTTAACCACCTAGGTTTCTTATATAAGCTCCAAGGTCAATGTTTTGACATAAAGTATTTGCCCTATGATCTAATTAACACTAAATTAGTGGGATCCCCCCCTTCTCTCTGTCTCTTCTGCTTTAGGACTTCATGTGATTCTGTTTGCTTTGCACAGGAATTGGCAGGCAAAACCACGAGTTTTGACATGAAGAACAGTGGGTCAACTTTGCCACTACAAACTATAATGGTTGGCAGCCCCTCAATAATTGTACTCTTTCCTCATTATGTACACACAAAAAAGCTATTAGGGTTGGCATACATTGATATATCCCACTCTTTTTTTTTTTTGTCGTAAAATTGAGATGGGTGGAAGCTAACATGGCTTAGAAATCGCCATTTAGATTGATGCAGCAGGCAGTAAAGTCATGATTGGATGTGTTGGTTAAAGAGTCTAGTCAGAACTTGTAATTATCAAATTGGCTCACACGTTTCAATAGCTCAATAATTATGACTTACACTTTTAATTACCAGATGTGGACTTGGGGAGGCTGGAACTAGTCCAGTTGAATCTCTAGAAAAGTGTCCATTAGGGATTTAAAATGCAGTAATTATTGGCCTAAGTGGATTCTTCTTGTAGCACCTTTCTCAAAAGAGAACAATAATAGCTTAAAATAACATCATTAAGGATTCACAGATCAGTTTAAGTATATTGTGGGGGCCAATAAGGGATTAGCCTCGGCCTTTAACAACTCCAAAAAGTTTCGAAAACTTATCAAGGTTCTTTGTTTTCCTTTTAATCTAGTTTCCTCGTTATTTGTCTACTTCTTTTTCTTAAAAAAATATATATATACCAATTAAGCATCACAAGTACAATTGTAGGTTCTGTATCCACATGAAGATTCTGAATGAAGTGGTACCCCCCTTCCAATTTACTAAACACTCGCCAGAGAAGGAATTTTATACCAATAATTAGGGATGTTAATGGAGCCAAATCAAGCCAAGTATTAGCTAGTCGAACTCGGCTCGAAAAGCATATACATAGACTTGAACTCGAATTGAGCTTTATGAACATATTTGAACTTGGCTTGATAAAAATGAACTAAGCTCAAGTTCGACAGCTGGTTTAATTCAACAAACCAAGCTCGAGTTAGATTTTAAGTTTTTTTTTTTACTAGGCAAATTAAAATTAATTTTATGGCATAAAATTTCTAACCAAACACTATAAAATTTACATAGACACTACAAGAAAATTTGGTGGTAATAAGTGGAGAAAAATTTCCTATTCGCTTGGGGTCATCGCTGATATTTGTCACTAAAAACTTGGTGGAAATATTTTTTCGCATGCGAGAACCTATTAGCAAAGACATTTCCCTATTAGCGATGATGATAGTCATCTCAAATAATAACATATCAACGACGAAAATAATGTCGTCGCTGATGTTATATATAAAATTAAAAGACAAAAATAAAACTGATATAGAGATATCAGTGACGACTCAAAATGTAGTCGTTGATATTCTATTTGAATTTTTATTTTTATTTTATTTTATTTAAAAAAAAATGAAACTCACATCAACGAAGATAAGTGTGCGACGCCAATAAAGTCGTCGCTAATAACCAATAATGATGGAGTAACAACGACGACCTATCGTCACTAATAGTCCTTAGTGACAACTATATAAGTATATGTACAATTAAAATACCCATATATGTGTCAGGGGAAATTACATTTACCCCATTTTACCTACTACTCTACTTGCAATGTCCCCTCCAATGTTTCATTCTTTTGCAATGTCTCACAACCCACCAATTTTACTATGGACAAAAATTAGTAACAAAATGGTTTGTAGAAATTAGATACAAATCAGTCTAATAAAATGACATGTGTTCTTAAAGCATATGAGAAGTACAAGCTTTTTTACTAATACTAATAACAAAAAAATATGATAAGCACATGCTAATAAAAAAAACATGTACTTATCACATGTTAAAGGACATGTGTCACTTTATTGGACTGGATTGGATCTAGTTGCTACAAACCACTTTGTAGCTAATTTCTGTCCCTTTTACTATTGGGGTTACAATGTCCCCCTTCCGTGACCCCAAGTCCCAAAAATACCCTCAATCTACAATTTCTTGAATTTTCCCTTTTTTTTTTTTTTTTTTTAGAATTTTTAATTGTTTTAGGTTTTTAAATTTTTTTTTTCTCTTAATTTTGTCTTTTATATATATAATTTTTTTTTATTTAATTTTTTGTCATTTTAGGTTTGGAAGGGTGTAACACCCTAGTCTAAACTAAGGTTAAGAGATCGAGTAATTTGGATAATAGGGTGAGTATGAATCAAGTTGGTTTGATCGGGATTACTTTATGGACTTGGAAGGATCCTCGATCCCTGAAAAGGGGGATCGATCCCCAGGACCCCAGGATCGATCATAGGGTTCCTGAAACCTAAAACACGGTGCGAGACATAGACTTCTCATATTCCACCAACACATCACTCATGTCTAATGCATTTCGAGGTGTCAAATTCATGACAAAAGGGGCCACGAATCAAAGTCAAGAGGTATAACGCCCCTAAAATTAATTAATTACAATAATTAACTTGAAGTGTTACTCGTAGTACCTCCATATTAACTAACTCGTAATTAGCTAAATCCACTACCTTAAACCCTAGCTATTAGAGTAAAATATAGAGAAAGCGAAAAAGAACGATCTGCGTCACAACTATATTATCTTCAACAACATCACTAACTATCATTGATACAAACATAGAGCTTCCAAGAAAAATATAACTACAGTAATCATCATCATATAACTATGCTACTCAAATCTGACTATTTGAGCCATTCTATAAGCATCTTTAGCTCAGTGAAATGCTCTAACCTAACAATCCATCAAGCCTGCTAATTTGAAGAACACTGAAGTGTTTTATAGGTGGAAAAGTAACTGCCTAAGTCCACAACTTAGTAAGTAAAGTATCTCGGAACTAGTTTTGTGATGAGCCTTAAGTATCAAAATGTATTCCTTAAACTTTGTTAATTGAGGATGTCATGGGTTTTGCAAAATTGATAAGTATTATCTTCGTTATTATGCCAAATAAGAAAAATTGATTTATTTTGAAATAGAGTAAGCATAATCTCACAGACAATTCGCATATTATTTAATGCAAAAGTCATGCTAGTGAAAATCTTATACATAATTATATGTAATCATAACTTTTCTCAATATGGTCTATTCGGGCCCTTAACCCATTCTTGGTAGACTTTATGCTGTTCCAAGGGACCTGTAATACGACACTTGTGCCCCGGTGAAGTGTGCATACCATCATCGTTATTGGCCCAACCAGATTTAAACCCTAGGTAATTCAGGCTCAAAACATAATTTATCTAAGTAAAAAACATGTATAAAATATCACATCGTTTATAAAGAGAAATATTGCATTTGTATATTAAAAGAGTTTAATCGTTCTATAAGCATTTACTTACCTTGATCACACATTCTCAATCCCAGAAATTTTAATCTTCATGCAACTGCAATTCATACTCGAGTATTAGATATATAGCACACTAGAAATCCTAATCTTACACATAGAACCCTAATCATGTGACGTTAACCTTAATCATGAATTAAAACCCTAATTTTTAATTTTCTGTCTACATCAATCGTTCAATCCTCGATGGTCGAATGTTCGATGCTGACTAGAACCTACAATTTGCTACAAACTCCCATTAAAACCTAAACCCCAAGCTTAACAATAATCATCCATCATGTTGCAATTTGTTAAACGCAAGCAAGCATAATTTATTCCTTCAAAATATCTAACCCATTATTAATTCAAACATGTTGTTACTCATGGGTTTAAAACTAACCTCTCAATAGTGAGCTAATCATGCAAGAATAACAGGATAACACATACTTAACCATGACCACAACCTACCCATGCCTTATCCAGCATCCAACCTATAGTATTAAACCTAGAAATTGAAATTTGTTGGTTTATTTTATTGGCTATATTCTGTCGATAAAAACATTGCCTTATCAGGGACACCATAATTCAGAAGACTTTTAGAACATTATTGCAAGATTATTAATCAAGAAAGGAAAGGGTTGAACAAGGAAAGATCTGCAATATATTTATCAAGAAAGGCAAGTGCTTGTTGAAGAAAGAATCTCTGAAGATTTCTTAGAATCAGCAAAGTCGATTTCCCTGCAGCCCGTCCGGCCGGCTAGAATCAGTGTCTGAACACCAGTCACGGAAAGTCAGTGTTCGATAACTGTTTGGACGACCCATCGGACGTAAACCACAGAGAGCTCCTATTTGCTACCTGTTCGAATGGCCCAGCAGACACAAACCATCGAGAGCATCTGTTTGCAAGGATGTCCGGACGCAAAAGTGAAGACTACGGACGGAGAAGCTTTTCCCTGCAATCGTTTGGACGCTAGGCCAAGCCGTCTGGATACCCTTCAGCAAAACATGAAGTTCCTGTTGCCTGTCCGGACCCCGCCGCCTAGAAATTTGAATTTGTATAGAATTATAATTTATAAAGCCTATTTAAAAGTGCTTCTAGGCATTATCTCTTCAAGAATTCCTTAGTAAAATTTCATTGTGCTAAGAGAAGGTTTTTAGGCATAAATTTTTTATGCATCTCTCTTAGAGTCTTTGTTTATTGTGTTGTAACTATTCAACTATTTGAAGTCTAACTAAAGAGGAGCTCTAGTTAAGAGATTAATTGAAGAACTCTCCAGATGGATTTGGGAGAGAGGCGTTCAAGTATAGGTACTTGTTAGAGTTAAGGTATGACTACTGCAAAGGTATTGTAAGTACGAATGTCTTGTAACTAGCTATTTCTTTTGATAGTTGATTTCTTGGGTTTGGCTGCCCTGGAGTGGTTTTTCTCTTTGGTGCAAAGAGTTTCCACTTCGTAACCAAATATCTGTGTTATTTCTCTTTATAGATTTTATATTTGGTTATCTGTTTGGTTGTAGTAATTTAGGAGTCTAAATTTATTTTCAAAATCTACAAGCCAAGATGTTAACCTACAAAAATGTAACTAGGCAGTAACTAAACATCAAGGTAACATGCTAATAACAACATCAAGAACGAGATTAAGCTAAGGGTTACCTCTTCTTGAAGGGAAAGCTCCAAGAGTCACCTTCTCCCTCTTTACTTTAGGGTTTTTTTTGAAGCAAGGGGTGATGAAAATGGAAGATTTGGACGTAAGGACCCTTAAATAGACTTCCCATGCAAGTAAAAAAGGGCTAAGGTGTCCAAATTTTTATTGCATCTAGCCTGTCATCGAACGTTCGAGCTCGAGGATTGATTGATGGATGGCAATTATGGATCAAACGTTCGAAGTGCGATCGATTGATCGATGATAGCTATACAATGATCATTCGATGTGGGATCGATTGTTTGAGACTTCAAATTCATTTTAAATATTTATTTTATTGAAACACTTTTGAACACAATTTATGGAGTATTGGTTTATAGATGTGTATTTTAAATATTTTGTTGAGGATTTTTATCCATAAATAATTCTAAATATTTAAACATCTCGAGGTTTGTAAACTTTTATTATTATTTTAAAATAGTTACCACATGTCTAGGCGGTGTGTTATAGGAGTTTACTCTAGTGAAGTGAACATTGCTTTAATACCAATTGAAAGGACCGGATTCCAACCCCAATGCACTAATGCACAATTATGAAACAAATTAAACACAATTTCTCAAGCAATTAAAAGGCAAACCAACCACAATGACAACTCATCACACAATCAACAACAGATTTTTTGTGATGAAATGGAGACCCTTTGAACATTTCAAAGTTAAAACTACTCCGGGGCAACCAAACTTTTGAAATCTATCACTATAAAAAATTCAAAGTAAACTTACAAACCTCCTTGTAAAATACTAGAAACCCTTTGTACGCAGACAAACTCCTCGCTTGCCTCCTTGCCTCCTTAGCAGCTCCAGCTCCTCATTGGGCAATCTTCTATACGTACTTCCTTACTGATCCACCGGTAGACTTCAAGCACTTGAGGATTTAGTAATGGTGTGTGGTTTGAAAAACAAAGTCCAAGAGAGGGAAAGTAATGGAAGCTCTCAACAATGGCTCTCTTCGCACACAACAAAGGTGAAGCTAGCTATGCTACCTCTCAAAAAGTTCTAAAAATGTTTGCTGGCTTAACCTTAGGCTGAGAAAATCCTTTTGTAACACCCTAAAAGTCCAACCATAAATTTTAAGTAAGTTTCAAATTGTAAAGATAGAGGTTAACGCATAATTAGGAACTAAAGTCTTTTTAATATATTACCCTAAAACTAATAATTAAATAAAATAAACCCTTCTCGAACGTTCGACCCTTTCCTTGAAACGTTCAACATGGACCCCCACCAAACCTTCGAAGCATCTCTGGAACGTTCAATATGGGCTTCACCCTATGGTCACAGAAGTTACTTGAAATGATGTTTGGCCTTGCATCCAATGGTTTTTATGACCGGTTGAACCATACTTGAGTGGTGGTCACTATAGACATACATCATTAGTGGTGTGGGCCACCCAAGGTCGGACTCAGTGGGGCCACTAGTGATGGATGGTAGCGTACAATATCCGTTGCACTAGTATTGTATTACAGGTTCCTCGGGACAGCGCCAACCGTGCCGGAAAGGTGTTAATATCCTGGATAGACCATATGGAGAATAGCTAAGACTTTATACAATATATATAGCATGTCTTCTCTGCATTAAAATATTATTGTTACTAGAATTATACCCTATCGTTCCTTTAAAATAAATCCCTTTTCTATCTAGGCGTAATAACGGGAGCAATATACAACAATTGCGAAAACTCATGTTTACGATTTCATAGATACAAATCGTTACTCAAGGCTCATTAAGTAATCAGTTCTATGAATATTTGTTTGTTGGGGATCATGCACATACAGAGTATGCACAGCGGAAATCAATCTCAAGAAAAAAAATTGTTGTAAGATAAAACAAGGCTAGATAAACAATTACACAAGTTCGGAGTACTTACAATCAAATTTGAACTCACTTAGGCATGTAGGCTATTTAGCTCTGGCTGAGATTCTCCTTACATGTTGAATGATCAAGAACACGTTCTTGAGATTCTAAGTGATAAGCCACTTAGGAATCATATTTCTTTGGCCCATGTTTTATCAAATACAATAGTTCAAATAAATAAATGCATAATTGAGGCCCAAATCGAATTGTCAATTTACATCAGCTCAAAGAGGGACCTAATGGGAAAAATACAATTAGCTTCAATAGGCCTTTGACAATATCACACGACACTATTAGTCACAATTGATTCCACTAAACAAATGTAACTGCACCCTAATATGTATTTTCAAATTAATGAATTAATCCATGTGACGTACTTATTTATTACATATTACCTCTCCATGGAATCATTCCGGAGTTGAACCAAAGTCAATACACTATCATTTTGTTCACTACCTATTTTCCTTGATAACCTTATTTAATTACATGATTTATCCTTTTTGTACCCTTTGAGATTTCATCTCACCTTGCACAAAACAAAGTTTCAGTAAATACCATTGTAACACTCATACCCGAGCTTTAGGATAATCATTCCCATTAAATCTATACCAAGTGAAATATTCCTTATCTCTTTATTCCATGACAAAGGATTTGGATTCATTCTTGAAGAAGGTATTCCCATAATGCTACATGCGATCAGTCAATGTACAGATATGTTGACCATAGATTTGATCTCAGTCTCATACATCAAAGTGACCTATGCTTTACATCCAAGTTCACAATATTTTTAGGATTTAGAGTAACTGTTATTAGTCGTCGTGCGCGTACGTCATTCTTTATCACAGTTTTAAAAGAATGATGACTCATGTAGTCCATTCGATGCATGTCACTACCTTGCTCTTACACTAACATATCAACCTGAAGCCCTGTCTACTTCTCCTAATCAAGATAGATCGTTAAGGTTGACACCTTATAGTCTAGATGAATTTTTTAGTTCCATTTATGACCATAAACAATCTTTCATAAGTTACAAGGACCTACGGCTATGATTTTCTGTCACTACAAGAAATTTCATCATTAGCGGCCAGTGCATAGTGACCGCTAATGATCATATTATTAGCGGCCAAATACAAGTGGCCGCTAATAGTTGCCGCTATTTTATAAACTATTAGCGGCCACCTAATAAGTGGCCGCTAATAACTTGGCGGGGAGTTGCGGGAAATTCCGAGAAGCTATTAGCGGCGACATTAGTGGCCGCTAATAATCAACTATTGGATTATTAGCGGCGACTTTTGTTATGGCCGCTAATAATTGATTATTAGCGGCCACTAATGTGACTGCTAACAACTTGGCGGGAGCTGTGGGAAATTCTGGAAAGCAATTAGCTAATAATAAAACTATTAGCGGCCACATAAGTGGCCGCTAATAATTGATTATTAGCAGCCACTTTTGTTATGGCCGCTAATAATTGATTATTAGCGGCCACTTTTGTTATGGCCGCTAATAACTTGGCGGGAGCTGCGGAAAATTCCGGGAAGCAATTAGCTAATAATAAAACTATTAGTGGCCACATAAGTGGCCGCTAATAATTGATTATTAGCAGCTACTTTTTTATGGCCGCTAAAAACTTGGGGGAGCTACAGGAAATTCCGGGAAGCAATTAGCTAATAATAAAACTATTAAGTGGCCGCTAATAATATTTTTACTTTTTTCTTTTTTCGTTTATTTATTTATTTTTATGTTTTCAAAATTTTTAGTTTTTAGTTTTTTAAAAAATAAAAAAACTTTTTCATTTATTTATTTTTTTGTTTTTGTTTTTGTTTTTTGTTTTTTGTTTTTTTTTTTTTCGAAAAATTGGTTTTTTTTTTTTTTTTAAAAAAAAATTTAATAGAAAACTAGTTTTTCTTTTTCGTTTTTTTTTTTAAAAAAATTGTTTTCATAATTAATGCACTATGATCGATCAGATGGTTTATCAATCATATTAATTGATCAAACCTTCATTGTGTGAAGTCTGATCAGTCGAACTCTATCACGATCGATCAAATGATCTATCGATTCTATAGGTTTATCAAGATCGATCATATGATCTATTGATCCTATTGATTGATTAGGATCGATCGGTCTTATCGATCGATTGGATGATCTATCAATCCTATTGGTCTATTAAGATCGATCGGATGATCTATCAATTCTATTGATCGATCACGATCGATCGGATTATCTATCGATCGTGATCGATCGATCTATTGATCTATCACGATCGATCGGATGATCTATCAATCCTATGGGTCTATCAAGATCGATCGGATGATCTATCGATCATATAGGTCTATCAAGATCAAATTGGTCTATCAAGATCGATCGGATGATCTATCGATCCTATTGATCGATCGCGATTGATCCATAGGATCGATAGATCATCCGATCGATCTTGATAGACCTATAGGATTGATCGATCTTGGATGATTTATCGATCCTATAGGTCTCTCAAGATCGATCAGATGATCTATCGATTGATCATGATTGATCAGATGATCTATCGATCCAATTGGTCTATCAAGATCGATTGGATGATCTATCGATCCTATGATCTATTGATCCTATTGATTGATTAGGATTGATCAAATGATCTATCAGTCTTATCGATCGATTGGATGATCTATCGATCCTATTGGTCTATCAATATCAATAAAATGATCTATCAATCCTATTGATTGATCACGATCGATCGGATGATCTATCGGTCCTATTGATCGATCACGATCGATCGGATGATCTATCGGTCCTATTGATCGATCACGATTGATCGGATGATCTATCGGTCCTATTGATCGTTCACGATCGATCGGATGATCTATCAATCCTATTGGTCTATCAAGATCGATCGGATGATCTATCGATCATATAGGTCTATCAAGATCAATCAGATGATCTATCGATCAAATTATCTATCGATCCTATTGATCGATCGCGATTGATCCATAGGATTGATAGATCATCCGATCGATCCTATTGGTCTATCAAGATCGATCGGATGATCTATCGATCCTATGGATCAATCATGATCGATCAGATAATCCATTGATCCTATTGGTCTATGAAGATCAATCGGATGATCTATCGATCCTATTGGTCTATCAAGATTGATTGGATGATCTATCGATCCTATAGATCGATCGGATGATCTATCGATTCTATTGGTCAATCAAGATCGATCGAATAATCTATCCATCCTATTGATCGATCACAATCGATAGGATAATCTATCGATCCTATTGATTGATCAAGGCCGATCTAATGATCTAAGGATCGATAGATCATCTGATCGATCTTGATAGACCAATAGGATCGATAGATCATCCGATCAATCTTGAGAGACCTATAGGATCGATAGATCATCCAGGATTATAATACAAACATCCAATTGAATGTGGTAAGACCATCCGAACGATCCTTGTGCATAAGATCAATCATTGTGCATAAATCCGATCAATCCAAATAAGATTGTTGGATCGATTGAACATTAAATTGATCTAACATATGATAGATCCTAAGCACTAATTTGATCAATTGTAATATATTTTAGTCCCCTAAACTATGACCACATTTTTATTTAGGCCTTCAAACTTTAAAAATTGACATTAGGGCCCCCTAAACTACTACCGCATGTCAAATTAGATATTTTGTCATTTTTATGCTCCAAACGCACTTGAGGTTATTAAAAAATATTACCATTTGCTAAAAATGAAAATTATTAAAAAAATAAACAAAAGGGGAAAAACTAAAAATACCAAAAAGGGGTGGCCTTTTTCATATTAGCTATATTAATTTTTGTTATTTTTTTTTTCAATTTTTTTTAATAACTCCAAGGGTATTTTGGGTAGACAAATGCAATTATAGGGATCGATTGTGCATTTTTTCATTTTTTAAAAAATAAAATAATAAAAAGATTTTTTTTTTTTTTAAGAAAAATTAATAACTTTCATTTTTTAGAAATATATTAACATATAATTAATTAAATGGGAAAAATAAAAATTAAAAGCAAGCGGGAATAGTACTAGCGCTAAATGAAAATTTCGCATCAAATTAATTCTGACTGTTTGCCCTAAATTCCTAATTCTAATCCTCTCTCTCTCTCTCTCTCTCTCTCTCTCTCTCTCTCTCTCACATTCTCCTCTCTGTTTCTCGCCTACTTCATTGCAAGAATACGAGGCTCGTCAAATCACATTCTGCTCTCCGTTTTTCAGGTAGAGGCTCTCTTCTTTCTTTCAAATAATTTATGTTGTTTTGCCGAGCAGTTTCTCATCTATTCTCTAATATTTTTCTCCAGCGATTTCATTTCGTCACTGCAAATCCACACAACGAAGCTTCTCTATTGGTCAATATCTCTCTCTCTCTCCACCTTTTGTTTTTCTCAGATGGCAACTTTATGATTCAAGACGCCAAACACGGCTAATCACAAGGACACAGCTTGAATTTCACTTAAATCATGACCATTGCCCACACACACACAGCCGGCCAAACACAAGAGGGCCATCATCCACCCACCTAAAGTTAAAGGCCCCAAGAGAAATAACGAAAATCAAACAGAAAATCAAACCCCAACATAATCGGCCAAACCTCCATAGAACCTGCAACCTCAAACATCATCCACCCACCGAAAGTTAAAGGCCCCAAGAGAAATAACGAAAATCAAACAGAAAATCAAATCCCAACATAATCGGCCAAACCTCCATAGAACCTGCAACCTCAAACATTATCCACCCACCGAAAGTTAAAGGCCCCAAGAGAAATAACCCAATCGATTCTTAACAGAAAATTAGGGGAAAACTTAAGCAAAAACTAAAGAAAGGAAAAGAGGGATCTCACCTTGGTGGACTGAAACTCGGACCCCAGCAGCTCAGGTTCTCACGAGCTCTCACTCTCGATCTCAGCTCATCTCTCTCAAGTTGTGTGGGTGTGGGTGTGCGAGTGGAAGATGAAGAGAGGAAGAAGAGAGAAGAGGGAAAACGGTGCGTGAGATGGGGAGAGGGGCTGGGTGTGCGGGAGTGCTCTGGAGGAGAAGAAAGAAGAACAAAGAAGGAAGAAAAAGAAAAGAAAAAAGAAAAAAGAAGAGGGAGAGAGGCGTGCTAGTGAGGGAGAAGGATCTAGAAGAAAAGAGAGAAAGAGAAAGGGGAAGAGAGGGGCTGGGTGAGGGAGAAGGATCCAGAAGAAAAGAGAAAAAGAGAAAGAAGAAAAAGAAAAGAAAAAAGAAGAGGGAGAGAGGAGTGCTAGTGAGGGAGAAGGATCTGGAAGAAAAAGAGATAAAGAGAAAGAAAAAAAGGGAAGAGAGAGGGAGTGGGGGACCATCTTTTTAGTGTGTGGGGGAGATGTGTCAGCCAAGAGAAGTAAAGAAACCAATTAAGGATTTTGGCCTTTTGGGTGGTTGAGAATTAATTAAATTAAAGCTTTGGACAAATTTCAGTCAGAAAACAGAGAACAAAATATTCCATGTGGGGCAACTCCTTCAAACTAAAGCTTTGGACAAATCTTACAGGAAAGATTGTCACCATTTTGTCAAGATCCTTGTCTAACTATATATATATATATAAAAGCCTGAAATACAAACAACGTTTACTGAGTTGAGTACTTTTTTTAAGCAGTTGTGTGCACGGACATTGAAAGTAGATGTCTTGAAGCAAATGAAGGACAACATTGTCATAATCTTGTGCAAGTTGGAACAAATATTTCCACCTGCGTTCTTTGACATTATGGTCCATGTAGCAATTCATTTACCTCGAGAGGCTAAGCTTGCGGGACCAGTGCAATACCGTTGGATGTATCCAATTGAAAGGACACTTGGTAGATATAAGAGGTATGTGCGGAACAAAGCGCGACTGGATGGCTCAATTGCCGAGTGCTACGTCGCTAATGAGTGCTTGACCTTTTGGTCAATGTATCTTCGTGATATTGAGACAAGATGGAATCGTGCCGAGAGAAGTGCTGACGTCGGCCGAGAAGAAAAGGAAGAAGAGTTGGATGTGTTCAGTCAACGAGTCCGACCGTTGGGTGCAGCGAAATTGGTAACACTTGATGAGAATCTTTTTGCAAGGGCTAAATGGTATGTGCTTAGCAATTATAAGGACACCGATTCATACTTGAAGTAAGTGTAGTGATAGAGATTTCTTATCATTACTTTATGTTTACTCATGTTACAAGATGACGGCTAACATTTTATTTTGGATATATATGCAGTGAACACTATCAGTTGATTGAACGAGATGGCTGCCATGACATTCAGAAGAAGCATGAGGCTAATTTCGAGCGTTGGTTTAGAGATAATATATACCGTGGTGTGCGCAATGCAGGAAATGTCCCAAAACCATTATATGATCTAACATGCGGGGTTGAGCGTCAAGTTAGATCTTATAGAGGTTGTATTGTGAATGGGGTTAGGTTCCACACAAAAGAATGTGCACAAAATCGTACTACCCAGAATAGTGGAGTTGTTGTTCGAGGTGAGCACAACAATTCGATCATTGAATTCTATGGTGAGCTGAGGAACATTTTTGAGTTACGTTATCCTGGCACAAATCGGGTGTTTCTGTTTGAGTGTGATTGGTGGGACATTGGGAGTACAAGGGGAATGAAAATGGACAACGGCTTTACGATTGTGAATACTTCTCGTAAATGGTACGAGTTTGACCCGTTCATTTTAGCAACTCAAGCTGCGCAAGTGTTTTACTTGAATGATCCCAAATTAGGTGATAGTTGGAAAGTGGTGCAGAAGTTGACCAATAGAAACATATACGATGTTCCAGCAATAGTGGAGAGAGATGATGACCAAGGTATGAACGTTGATGTATACCAGGAGCGTGTATGTGATGGGGGTAATATTGCCATTGTTGAAGACTCCACTATATTATGTAGAGATGATCCAACAGTACCTATTGATGAATTATATGTGCAACTTGATCCAAAGTTGTTCGTTGGCAATAACCCGCTAATTGAAGAATACGACACAAACTCCGACGAGGAGGAGGAGTTATCTAGCAACAATGATACGGACTTTGAACATGTAGACGACTCTGATTACGAAGATTCATCTTCAAGCGATAGTGATGTAGAATATGATGATGACATGTGTTAATATAATGTATTACACTTCTCTTTCCTTATCATTAAGGTGTAAAATGCATTAACCATCTTCGTCAATCCAAACACTTCTATTAAATGCCAATGGAAATATAGAATAACTGAAAAAGATTGAATGAAATTTACGTGCCAATGTTGGATGCTTTTAAATTTTACAAACAAATGCAATTGTATTTACACTTTGATTTCTTTAATGTAAAGGTGTAGAATAGTTAATCATCTGTGTCAATTCAAATACGTCTCTTTCCTTATTTTATTTTCTTTCTGAAAAAAACATATTGCCAACTAGTATGACTGATCATTTTTTTTGTTTTTGTTTTTGTTTTTTGGTACAGGTCAATCAAGAAAATTAGACATGAATAAAGGAAAACGAGTACCAAAAGCATCTACTAAGCAGAATCATGGTCAGGGCCTAGGCGGGGGCCATGTGGAGGACCTCCCAATGCAGGTGGACAACCATCATCTCGAGGAGCAGCTAGATGCCGCCCCCACTTCACCGGTGGAGGGCCATCATGTCAAGGAGCAGCCAGATGCCGCACTTACTTCTCCGGTGGAGGGCCATAATGTCGAGGAGCAGCCAGATTCTCCACTTACATTGCCAGTGGAGGACCATCCTTTCGAGTCACAGTCTGATTCCGTACACTCATCGGTGGGATGTAAGTAAACATATGGCCATTAGTTTTTTTTTTTTTTTTTTTTTTTTTTTTTTTTTTTTTTTCCATTGAATTCGTTAATGCTGACTGTTTTTATGTTTTGAGTAACAGCTACCACATTTGTTAGGTGCGGAAGAGGAAAGAACAAAAATAAGAAGTTGAAGGAACTAATGAAGAATGGCTCCATTGATATCGAGTTCGAGGGTGAGGAGCGATATCCTGTAGGCGATAATGCCGGTTTTTTCTCAAGGTTGATTGGTGAGGTCCTAAGTGATCATTGCGACTTGCATCATGATTCTTGGACTGAGGTCCCAAGTGAGATGGTGCCAATATTAAAAAAACCATGTGAAGGTACAAAGTTTAGACCATTGTTTGTGTGTATTGTGCCAATTGGTAGAAATAATGTCACAAAGTTTTGACCATTATTATTTGCGTAATTACTATGTCGCAGAGTTACTTCAGGTTGGATGATAATAATATAGTACACGTGGAAGGCTTAGAATTTGGTCTAAGTAGAGGCTATCCAAGGATGCGCTCCAACCTGCACTTGCATAAATACAAGCCTCATTTCAAAGACATTAATGTCAAAGATCCGGCTGCGGTAGCCGATGCAAGCGCCAAGGCGAGGGCTACTGTTCCTACTCATCTTAGTCGGGAACAATGGTCTTTGATCTGTGACTCATTTGAAACGAAAGAATGGAAGGTAAATATATATTCTTAAAGTCATTGGTTAATTAGGATTTATAGTGTTTGTTTACAACTGCAAGTAATATAATGAATATTTGATTTTTGGTTGAACACTATTAGGTAGGCATGTATATGAGCCGAGCTCGGCTCGTTAAGAATGTTTATGGGCTCGAGCTCGGCTTGAGCTCGTGACGGGTATTAAATATAGAGCTTGGGTCGGCTCGCCAAGAACAAAATCACGTCCGAGCTCGAGCTCGAGCTTGTTTTTTTGACGAGCTGAGTGCCTTATCTTCTGAAGAAATATCAGCTATGGAAACAAGATCTGCAAAGCCAAGAAGCTTTTCCTCATTGCTGAAACTGAAGCACAAAGTAGCATCGCACCATATTCGCTGTCCTCCACCATATTCTCTTCCTTCTACCCATCAAATCCATCGCACAAACTAGTTGATCTATTATCCAAGCGATGGAGATCTCTTTGTCCTCCTTCCCTGATCTTGACCTCACCACCATTAACCCATATGTATTTCTTTAAAAATGAGAGCTCTGCAAATTGCAAAATAAGGAAGATGGAAGATTGGGAAGATAAAAGGTTAAAGAAGAGAAAATGAGAGCTATGCAAATAAGGAAGAATCTGGAAGATGGAACTTATTTCCCAATATGAACGGCCACAATTCATGGATATATGATCCAACGGTCGAAAGCAAAATCTTGAAAGCAAAATTTTGAAAGTCGCATCCTTGGTAATGTGTGTTGTCAGTTGACACACATCATCAACACTTTTGGAAGTACATCAAAAATGAATTGCCCGTGTAACATACATCACATAAGTGGGTAAATATGCTCATCAATCTAAGACCGTTCATCACTGAAGTGGGTAATCTTGTGGAGTTTATGATTGTGGTTTTACATATCTACCGTGTATGGCTTGGAAGGAATGTTGAGATCTTTTGGGCTAAGTGTGTGTATTGTCTACATGATGCTGAATATGTACGTAAGCAACTCTGTAGTTGTAGCATCCCAACAAGCCAATGGATATTTGACATACCTCTAGAACTAAAAAAAAAAAAATTCTCTAACACACACAATTCCTTCAATTGACAATGCACGTTAATATACAATTTTAGAATTTAAAATTGTCAAAAAAAAAATAATAATAACAGCTGACATACTTTTAAAATTAAAAAAAAAAAAATTGTGTTTCTCACAAATTTTATTAGCTATTCAATTTTTTTATATCATTTTTTAGAATTTCTCTCCCCTTTCACTTCACTTTTCCTCATGAGTGGTTGTTTAAAACTAATAATTTTTTTATTATTATTTTTTTATTTTTATTAAAGTAGATAAATATTTAGAAAGCTTGGTGTAAGAAGTTTATTAAAAGTAGTAGTTAAAATAACAAAAGTATATTTTTTTAACTAAAATTTTGTTAAAGTTTGGGGAGCTTGTTGGGGATGCTCTTATACTATTATTCTGTTGCAGATGCTCTAAAATAGACAAATATTTATTTGAGAGTAGTTAAAATGCGAAATGTTATAGCATCTATTGTGGTCTTTCTTGGATTTTCTGTGCTGACCTCGCAATAGAAAGAAAAAAGAGGAATAAAAAGAACCGGTTTCAAGCTTTAGTTTTTTTTATTAAAAAAAAAATGTGTCTAGTCAGCACAAAAAGACCCAAGAATGACCACAGTAAATGTTCTAGCATTTCTCAATTAAAATAACCATTATGATGGGAGATGCTCTTAGATTTTCCTTAAATTTAGATAACCAATTTTTTTTTCTTTCCTGTTCAAATAAACTTTACAATAGTTTCCCATATAATAATAATAATAATCATATTTAATCATTATTTTATACTTAAGCTAGAAGTATCAAGTATTGATCAAAATTATCTAAGTAACTAGATACTTAATCATTATAATTTATATTAGTTACTTAGTGTGAATTGTATACTTATGAGTTATAACTTATGTAGTTATGTGGCTATAATAATTTATTGTTATAGCTTAATTTTTAATTACATATAGTTATGACTTAAAAATCATATAGAAAAAAAGAAGAAGAAACAAGAGAGGTGTTTGAGGTGGAAGGAGGTTCTACGCCTCCCTTCCCCAATGGTGCTTCCCTCCTAGTCCTTCTAGGGCTATGGAGGTTTTTTGTTTTCCCCTGGCTTAGATCCAGTGGAGCTTTTGTTCTCCTAATCCTTCTAGGGTTATAGAACTTTTGTTCTCCTAGTCCTTATAGGGCTATGAAGCTTTAGATCTTCTAGTCATTCTAGGGCTATGAAACTTTATGTTTTTTCTTGTTTTTTGTTTCTTTAGGCAGAAAGGCTAAAATAAGACGTCTCGTAGGGAAATGGCCTCTCCGTCCGTGTCGTCGGCGAAAGTTTGGCTGAGCTTTCTTCTTCTACATCTACTTTTGAGGCCAGATCTATGTTTTTCCATCGGTTCCTGCAAGACACGAGCAGTTTCTCTTTCGACGTCGGCTGGTGTTGGGTGTTTTATGTAGTTATTTTTTAATCTGTTTTTTTAGAGTAGTTTTTGAAAGTCTACCTGTTAAATTTGTGGATTTTACTTGACTTTTTATGGCCTCTTAGCTAGATCAACTATCTTTTCTTTGTTAGGGGTGCTTTATTGTTAAAGAGTGGCTCAAACATATGTTCTTGTAATATTTGTTTATTTGTAGGTAGTACTCATGTCAGATTTTTCTGGCTTAGTGTATAGGGTGTTGATGTGCCTCTATTCACTGTATTTGCCTTCGGACATTTTCCTAACTTCCTTAGTATCTAATAATACTTAATTACTTATCCTAACTTCCTTAGTATTTAATAATAACATTTATATGATATAATATTGTTAATATAATTTTACAATATACATTGTGTCATATGACATGAGATTTAATATCATACAAATTGTTAGATCATACTTAAATTAAATCAAATGAATTGTTAGATCATATCACCTATAGTTGTTAGATCATAGTACATTGTTATAACTTAGATCACACTTTATTATACAATGATACAAAATAAGTATTGTTGATATGATTATTACATTATATAATAAAGATATAATGTACCATATTACTTAAGATTTAATATCATATAAATTGTTAGATCATATGCATTTCATATAAATTCTAGTGATAATACATATGATTATATAATCTAATGATATGAATTCTAATGATTATATTTAATTTGTGATTATAAGAAACAAGTTTTTGATTTTAATGCTAATCATTTGATTTGAGATTATACCAATTACATTGTCATTGTATATGATATGATTATTTGAATAATATGATTAAGTATAAAGATTTTCATTAAATCATATGATTAATAATTTATTGTTAATTCAATAATCATTAGATACTTAATTATTAGACTTAGAGTCTTAGTCTCTTAAATCATATAGATATAACCATCTTAATTATCTATTATTATTAAATTATCTATTATATAGATACTTATATATATGATTAATAATTATACATTGTATAGCAATAATTAATTATTGTTAATTAATAAGTGATATACTAAATAAGTTATTTTTATCAATATATATGCATATGTTTATTAATAAATATATACGGGTCGAGCTAATAAGCGAGCCGAGCATTTTTACGAGTATGTTCGCGAACTTTAAACGAGCGAGCCAGATTTTATACGGGTATGTATCGTTTAATAATCGAGTATAGTTTCGTGTCCACGAATAGCTCATTTAATAACCGAGTCGCGCACGAGCCGAGCCTTATCGAGCCGAGCCCGAGCGAGCTCACGGGTAGCTTTGTTTCGTTTACATCCCTACTATTAGGAGAAGTGTGCTCGGAATGCGGCCAATAGAAGCCAATTGAAAAAAAATCACACTGCTAGCGCCTGCTCCTTCATCAACGTTATTCACAAGAAGGTAAGGAGTTAAAAGCATATTTCTTATCAAAGTAATTTTAGTTTATTACCATTAATTATGTGTTTTATGTGCAGACAAAAATAACTGATGTCAGGCCCAGACCTCTCACTTTTTATAGCGATACGCACAAAAAGAAGGACGGGTCTTTTGTTAACGAAGTTGTTGAGAGCTTATATGTAAGTTTATAAAATGATTACTTGCAACAAATATAAATATTCAGTTTGTGTGAGTGATTTAGTTAATGTTCATTTTGTTTGTGCAGAATGAAATGGAAGCAAGAGTTCACTCAGACAGCGCAAATTGCACTGAAGAAGAGGCATTCACGGAAGTGCTCGGGGTTTCACGCTCAGGGCATGTTCGAGGGATGGGGTTAGGTGTCAAACCTACTCGGCGAAAATCTTCTCGAGCAACATCCTCAAGCCAAATTGATGTTCACAAGGAATGCAAGAAGCAACGGGAAGAGCTCGAGACATCTTATTAGTCCCTACGTGAAGAGATGGCCGCATCATAGGAGCAGATGGCCGTATCACAGGAAAGGATGCATGCAGAGAGGGCCGCATCGCAGGAAAGGATGCGTGCTGAGATGCAGTCAGAGATGCAAAAACTACTATCACAATTTCAAGGGTTAGAGAACTTTTCCAATCGCTTTTATTTTCATACACACGCATCTGATATGTAATTATTAGAAAGATTATTGATAATGATTTGAACTCTACTCTTATCAGGCATGGAGGGAGATCTACCTGACTTCATCAAGCCAAGGCAGTAAGGAGTTTTTTGACGCTTCGTAATAGTTTTTCTTAAAACTATTATTGTTATTCATAGACACTTTCTATTGTAATAGTTAGATTGTTTTGAACAATTATGATTTCTATTTAGTATAAAACATTCGAACAATTATGTGTGTTTTGTAATATGCGTAATTGATGTTTTGTAAATGATGGTTTGTGTTACTACAAGGTAAAATTGATTAAGACAATTTTTTTGGTTTAAGAACTTTGAATAGTAAACTTCCCTTGACATGTTTACCAAGGTTAAAAAACTTTGAGTGAACAAAGCAAGGGAGTAGAACTATATAACAAAATTTTCTTTTTAAGTGTTTGTAGGATGGCAAGAGAGAAAGATGGTCAAGCTAGAAATTGAGGTGCTAAAGGGCTCAAGTGATCAATCGTAAGTTATTTCAGTCCTATTGTCATTTACTTATTGGTGAAAGTACTGTAAATTGTAGCAAGCGGGCGGCTTGCATGGAGTGATAAGGTTGTGTAAAAATTATTTGGAGTGTTTGAATATGGTTGTTGGTTGGTTGTTGGTTGTTGATACTGTTGGTTGGATATTTTTGCTAGGTATGCTAAATGAAGTGCCATTTTTGTGCCTAGGTATGTGTGTGTTTTTCATATTTCCCTAATTACCAACTCAATAGAGCATATATAATTCTTGTCTGGTTTCGGATGTTGATATTGTGAAGAAATGGAACCTGTGATTGTTTACTTAGATTTCAAAGATACTCATTCCAGGTTTGTATTATTTTGTTTTATTTTGATTAGATATTTTGGGATTCGTATGATTTTGTTAATGATGTAGTAGTATTAATAGAATTGGGGATTCTGTTGATTTGGGTTTGTCATGCTTATGGTTTTTTATTATTTTTATTTTTATTTTATTTTTTATTTCAAATTGTTTGGAAAGAACGGATAAATTTTGAATTCTTTCACTCTTTTGTCAATTTTTTGTTCTTTCGAAAGGTTTGAGCTCTTGGTTGAATTATGATTGTGTTTGAATTAAGATTAGAGGAACACAAAAAAGAAAGATACAACTGGCTGCTTGGTTGTCTCGAATTTTGTTGTTTTGCTTGATGGACTTGCTGAGTTGTTTTCTTATAGGTTGCTTTTGTTCTTTCTTACTGTATATCAAAAAATGTTTTGAAAACCTAGCTTTGTCATATTTTCTTAGAATGTTGAGGATGTGTTTGGTTGTCTGTAGTCATGTAACATAATCTCTCTCTCTCTCTGCTTCAGTTTCTTGTTATTGGATTAGTAACATGTATACTTGCGCTCCAGCTTCTGCCTTTGCATTACATTTGGACAGATTGCTAATATGGTTAGCAGAGGTTCTTCACATAAGCCTATTGAAAACAACTTACTTTCTGATTATCAAGTTTAAGAATATATAGAAAATGATGGTTTGGGTTTACATTTTTTGTCATATTATTTTTTCCTGTGTTTTTACAGATTGTGCTCCAAGCGGCACAATCTATGGAGTTATTTTGGGTTTTACTGGTTTGGCATGCTTATACTCGTGTTTTTACCGTTCAAAATTGAGGGTGCAATATGACTTGGACGAGTCACCTTGTGTAGACTGCTTAGTGCACTTCTGCTGTGAGACTTGTTCTCTGTGTCAAGAATACAGAAAGCTCAAAAATTGTGGGTTTGATATGGGGATAGGTATGACATATAGCTTCTTAGTTAATCACATTTGTATTTCTTTTATTTCTTTTTCTTTCCCGTACTTTGTTCTCATCATTTCCAAATTATGTGGTGAAGAAAACCCCATTTTTTTCTTTGATGAAAGATTAGGTACTGTTTGTTTAGTGGGTATATCTATATTTGATGTATTTTGGCCTGCCTTGTTTTTGGGTTTTGAAAGTCATTTGCTTTGAACCTGTCTTTAATTTTAACATTGAAGAGCAAAGGCATGAAGAAATTGCATCCCAAGCATTATGTTATTCCTGTTGATCAGTTTACTGGACCTGATTAGCATGCTAGAATATCGAGTTCTGTGATAGATATACAGTACATAGTACTTCTGCCAAATCTGTGTTCTTGAGTGAGTTCAACCATATTTAACCCCACCATCAAGTACTGCTTCTTTAATATTTCTGTACTATGATAATTTAAGCTTTACAACAAACATAGTTCACTTATCAATTAACTTATGCAATACAATTTTGCTTATGGGATGTATTTATTTTGGAATATTTGCTCTCATTTAGAATTTCTACATTGCAATATGCATGTAAAGATTTAATTCATGAGTGAGGATGGGTGGATCTGATTTTTTTTTTTTTTAATTTTTTTTTTTTGATAGTAATGTGGCTGCTAATAGTTAAACTACTCTGGTATTATTAGCGGCCACATGTGTGGCCGCTAATAGTCTAGTATTAGCGGCCACATGTATGGCCACTAATAATATTAGAGTAGTTTAACTATTAGCGGCCACACATGTGGCCGCTAATAATACCAGAGTAATTTAACTAGTGTGGCCGCTAATAGTAGACTAAGAGTATTTTAACTATTAGCTGCCACAAACGTGTCGCCGCTAATAGTCTCGTATTAGCGGCGACTTTAGACTCAGTTAACAAAAAAATTGCGGTGGATAAAATTATTTTTAGCGGCCACCAAGTTCGCCGCTATAAAATAATTATTAGCGGCCACTCTTTAGCGGCCAAATTTGGCCGCTATTGATTAATAGCGGCCAAAATAACATCATTAGCGGCCAAATTTGCTGGCCACTAATGACGAAATTTTTTGTAGTGTACATGTGTGATAATCTGATTATTGAAACCATAGTCAAATACTATGTAACGTAGGGATCTTACACGCATATAATATGAAAATATTCGAATATATATATATATACATGTAAAACATTAATGTATATGTCCAATGTTCAATATTATACAGTTATGGAAAAGCATTATCAATGCAATTGGAATTTTGGACACCAGTCTCAATATTATTTACTAAGTTGTGGAGTTACGCAGTTATTTCTCTTCCACTGCGAAACACTTCGGTGTTTTGCAGATTAACAGGTTTCATAAGAATAGAGTGAGAAATTCTATGGGATAAAGATGCCAAGCGGTCGACTCATGTTGATGGATGCAGGTAATTAAGAATTTATTTATTTTAGTAATATCTGTTTGAAAGCTCCGAGTCTAACTTTGATGATACATGTTGTTATTGTAAATTTAGAACTTCCAAACCTCCGATCATGTTTCTGTTTCCGCATGCCCATTTTTACTCTGATATAGCTTAAGGGTGATTTTTCCAGTTAGTTACTAGTTAATTGGACTGAGGGCTAATCGTCCTGGTTAAGTAAATACAATTACTTAATTTTGGGGCATTACACCTTCAGTATTTATAAGATGAAGAAACCCCTTACTCCTACGTTTAAAATGGATTCAACTTTATACAGGATTTTGTGTGACGTCAGGACGTGTAAAAATATCATCATGATGCACTCTAGGGTTTCATCCCTAATTTCAATGTGACAGTTCAGCAAAGTCAGGACGGCTTGCTAACGGTCTTCCTAATAGTGCTCTCGGGTAGCCATCTTCCATGAGCACCATGAAGACGGTCCATCTGATGGTTCTCTTGGGAATTCCCTTTTCAAGCAGAGTCAGGACGTTCTGTTGACAGTCTTGCTAACAGTGCTATCAGGAGTCCCCTTTTTCAAACAGCGTCAGAACGTCTATTTGACGGTCGTACAAAAACTTCAAATCTAAGCCTAAATTTTTACACTAAAACACATAGGTGTTAAAAAGTTAACGACACTCCTTTTTATCGCTGAAATTAGTCAATATCTAAAACCTAACAGTAAGTAAAGGTTTAAAATTGCCTTTTACTTTCTCTTTAACTACAACCTGTGGCTTTGGGGTTGAATTTTCAATCGATTATCTTTAATGCATTACAGGGCAATTTAATATAATTTTGAACACAAAAGGCTAGCATTTTCTTTCTAAACATTAAGATTTAGAATTTTAATATTCACTATTTATCCAACATTTCAGACAATGGATAATTGCATTATTGGTCCTTGAGATTGGCCTAAATTACGAATCACTACATGTGGTACAAAAATTTCATGGACAGTCACTGTGGTAAACTATAATTACAAATCACTCCATGAACTTGTTTTCCGTCCACCAAGTTAACAGAGTCTGTTAGTGAATTACAATACAAATGACATTTAGAAGTAGTCTCACTATTTAAATGACGTGGCAAAATAACGAATTCTGTTAACTTGGTGGACGAAAAATGAGTTCAATGAGTGATTCATAATTATAGTTTACCACAATGACCCTCCATGAACTTTTTGTATCATAGAGAGTGATTCGTAATTTAGGTCAACTCCAAGGACCAGTGGTGCAATTAAATAGTTAGTTTGAAAACTTTTAAAATCTCAATACTCCATATTCAATTTAAAACTTGTTGAATTATGTCAATCTACCCGAAATAAGAACAAAATTAAGGACAAGTTCCATCCATATTGAGCATATGCACAACTTCAAATAACAACACTCATCACCTTCTTTTCGATCTTTCTGTAGATGTCCGAATGAGAAAAAAAGATTAGGTGGCCAAAGATTGGGTGAGTTCCAATTTCTTATTTTCTCCTCACTTCTTCAAAAATGTTTTCAAAATTTTCTCCTTCATATATCCTTAACATTGGAGCCGTTTCTTTTAAAGTACTAATATGAAGGTTGAGATTCATGATACTGTCCAGCTATATAGTTGCTGATTTGAAGATGATGACGATGATGTGGCTGGTGTGTTTTGATTTGCTTCTACAAATAAAGTTTTCTGTGAAAATTGGATGGAAGTGTCAAAGCATTATTTAGTTACAATTTTAGATATTAAATTAAGAAAAAAAATGAAAAATTAGTCCATGTGTTTACATCGATTTTCAATAAGCTTCTTGTGGTATAGTTATGAGAACTCCATGTGGTATGCAAAAGTAACAAATATGTCCTTGTACCTAACTTTGGCCTAATTTTTTGGAAAAATTGTATCATTGGTCCCTATGGTTAGCCTAAATTACGAATCGCTCACTGTGGTATCAAAATTGATTCAGAGATTTCTGTGGTTGACTTAATTTACCAATCATTCAATGGAGTCCCATTTTGTTAAATTTTTTGACAAATTCCGTTAGACACCACATTAGAGCCAATAAGATGGAAACACTTGTCGATCTTAATAAAAAAATATAAATATATTAAAAAGATAATTAAATAAAACTTAAAAAATTATTTTTTAAAAAATTGAAAAGAGAAAATGGGTGGCTGCCAGTTGGGCAGCCACCGTCAGGGAATGGGGGTGGTTGCCCAACCGCCAACTACCCCTTTTCTCTATTCATTTTTTATATATTTTTTTTTTAAATTAAGTTTTATTTATTTATACTTTTAAAATATTTATATTTTTTTTTTATTAAGATCGACACATGTCTCCATCTTGTTGGCACTGACGTGGCGTCTAACAGAATCTGTCAAAATTTTTAACGGAATTTGACTTCATAAAGCGATTTGTAAATTAAGCTAACTACAAGGATCTCTAAATTAATTTGGATACCATAAGAAACGATTTATAATTTAGACTAACTATAAGGACCAATGATGCAATTTTTCCTTTTTTTTTTTTTTTTTTTTAATCGAAACTGTCAAATGCCATGTTAGCTGCAATCAGATTATAACACGTGTTACCCATATATATACACACACACACACACACACACACAAAAACTATAAATTTATAAAATTTAATTTAATTTAATTTATTTTCTTTTTTCTTTTTTTTTTCTTTTTTTTTTTTTTTTTTTTTTTTTTCTTTTTTTAAAAAATAACATTGTTTCGTTGCCATAGACATAGAGTTCCTTGGCCAAGTGTTTAGTGCTAACGACAATAATGTCCGTTTGTTTTGGGATAACATGTTTTCTAGAAAATGTTTTTGGCATTTTTTTATGTTTGGTAAGGGCGAAAATAATGGTCAACGGAAATCATTTTCAGTTTGACGCAAAAGCTTCTTTTATTTTTGAAAAATGATTTAAGGTTTAGAAAACCGTAAATTGTTTCCGGATTTAAACCCCATGGGCGTGGTTTGGCCACCTTAGGTCGGTCAAGGGAGCCACCCTTTTTTTTTTTTTTTTTTTTTTTTTTTTTTTTTTTAAGATTTATTAATTTTAATTTATTAATTAATTTTTAAAGATTTATATATATATATATATATATATATATATATATATATATATATATTGTGCCAAGTGTCAACCGTCATTGGTTGACACGTGGCTGCAGTCCGTTAAAATTTGGATAGAAAAATAGATGAAGGTACCAAGTCAGTCTTTTCCTAAAACTCAGGTACCATTTGTAAAGCGAAATGAAACTGAAGTATTAAAAAATAAAGTTTTTAAACCACAAGTACCAAATATGTCTTTTAACCCCCCCCTTTTTTTTTGGAGATGATACATGTACTACAAGTGTACTACAAGTGCACAACATCAAGGTACATTGGAGTGGAGCCCACACATGTGAGTCCCCCAAGGGGAGTGATCCTTACACTCACATTACACAACAATGACACAACACCAAGGCACAATGGAGTGGGGTCTATGTGTGGACCCCACTCCATTGTGCCTTGGTGTTGTGTCATTGTTGTGTAGTCTGAGTGTTTTAATCATTTCTCGTCCCCCAACGTGTCTTGGTGTTGTGCACTTATAGTGCACTTGTTGTAATTTAAGCATTTCCTTCTTTTCTTTTTAAGCCATAATCTTTTGAATATATATTGATTTCACATTGCTTTCGCCTTTTTACCCAAATGTTGCACAAGAAAATAACACAACCAACCAAGCCAATGTAAACATAACCTATACCTAATCCAAAACGACGTTTTGTTGGATTTATTATATATATAAAGGGTATATGAATGCGGTTATTAATTGCAGTAACATACCCTAAAAACGCTATCCACATCCGCATATGCGGATAGTGATTTTTGCTAACCGCATCCACATGTGTGGATAGTTACAGATAACAAATATGGGCGGTCAATATATGCCCGCATATAATAACCATATCCGCATACCCTAAAACCAATATCTGCATATGTGAATAATGATTTTTGCTAACTGGATCCGCATGTGCGGATAGTTACGGATAACGAATACGAGCGGTTAATATATGTCCACATATAATAACCACATCCCCATACTCTAAAACCGATATTTGCATATGTGAATTATGATTTTTGCTAACCGCAACCACATGTGCGAATAGTTACGAACAACAGATGCGAGCGGTTAATAACCGCCCGCGTGTACACCCCTAGTGCATGTATGTGAACTCTTGTGAGGCCAAAAGCCATTTAAACTAGCCGTGTCACATGGCAAAATGGTCGAATTAACATGAACTGACCATAATTTATTCTGTTGCGAGGCCAAAAGCCATTTAAACTAGCCATGTCACATGGCAAAATGCCAAAAGCCATGTCACTACAATGAATATTTACAAACAAATTTACCCAAGGTTCCTAGTTAGAGCAACTTGATGACCACTTTCAAGAGTCCTACAACCAAGAAGAATATTCAAAAGCACATGGCAAAGCCAACAGTTTGCTCAAACATAAAACATACTCAGGAAGAATATTTAGCTTTCCTTCTAGGTGAAGTATAAAAACCAGTTGCGCAAATGTGAAGATATAATACCAAAAAGAAAATCAAAATCTAAAAGCCTTGGCAACATAAAACTATATCATACCATTTAGGTACTCCATTTTCATTCCGATGCATCAAAAGGCAAGAAAAGCACGTATTACCAAAAAGTTAGGCTTAACTATGTGCGTAATCAACCAAACGAAACAGAGTGCAACGGAAAGGGCCAACTAATTCAGCAATAAAACATAACATCTTTCACATTATCCTTGACCAGTGGAAGGGGCCGAATCTCCACTCTGTCCTGATCACTCTCACTTGTAGAGCCGCTGTCTGATGCCTCGCCCTCAATGTAATAACGTGCCCGAACGGCTGCCAAATGGGCATAATACACAGGAGGAACTGCATATGCAAATATCATTTCAGTGGTGTAAATAGCTTCCACAGCTTAATGCTAATTGAAATAAAAAGAAAAAGCAAGAAGGAGATCAAACCTATGGAAACTGATCGAGTGCACCTTGCATGGCTGAAAAGGACGTTGTGAGTAACAAAATACAGAAAACAGAAACGTTTTGCCATGCACGGTATGAAATCAAAAGAACGAGGATCAAAAGGACTTTACGTGTAACATAAATTGTTTGTCAACATCTGTAAGGAATCTGCACTGAATCCGTTCTCATCATACAACACATGGTAGTGTGCAGGCCGGCTAGTTCCCTACAAGTGCAATACAAATGAAAAATCAAATTGTTCCTTTACAATCAAGTTATGTCTTTATAATTCCTTTACACATTCTTTTTGTTTTTTTTTTTATGAATCCCATTCATAACTTAAGCTATAAGTGCTTTGAAAGTTAATTCGACCAAATGGCTCTAGTTTTACCTGCGTTCCAGCATGGCTGTTGAGGTAAAAGTCAAATCCCGTTGGATGGCAAATCTTGGTATCGACGACAGTACCTAGACATAGAGATTCTACAAAATCAGTGGTGTTCTAGAAAATATATATAATGTATAATTTGACCACAAGGAGATGAAACTTTGAAACCTGGAAGAATATTGCCACTCCGGTGTGTCTGTTCACGGTTTCTATGATCTGCAGGAAAAAGCCGTGTATGATGTCTTTTCTGCACCACCACAAAAGTAACAGGCGGTAGATATCCATCCTCTAGTGAGAGACAGGCCTGGAAGAAAGTCTTACAAAATTAGAGCCGCATCAAACTAACCATGCTCAACATAATGAAACAACAAAAAACTAATTCAATCGCATAGAAAACATGATGGATGGCTTTTACTTTTATGTTGTACACATAACATACTCCTAATTTTAAAAATAAGAATACTGTATTAAACCAATATACAATGAAATTATTAGATTCAAATAAAATAGAACGATCAATTATATTGATTTTTGAAACTTCTTTGTCTTTGTGATGATTACAAACTATCAAGGCATTCTTGTCTCGACACATCTTGGTATCCCCCAATACAGTGACTCCTTAGTTCACAGCAAGATCTATAATACCTTTCTTATTGCGTCAATCTCATAAAGCAGAACTTGACTGAATTGGCCTTCACTGACACCCTCTCTGCCAAGTAAAACGAAACGATATTAAGATAAGACGCAAAGGAAAAAAAAAAAATCATGATTGAAAACAAATTTTACCTGTAGAATATAATCCTGTGGGGTTTATGATTAGTTGATTTTCTGAATGCAATAAGTAGTTCCCTGCAAAGAGGCCATGGATTATGGGGTGAGACCCAAAAAAAAAAACATTCAACTACAGCAATAAAAGCAGTATGCATGTCAACTTCCAACCTAAGCATTCCTTCATGAACTAAGCCCCTTTGAGGATCCTGAAATGATTTATAGAGATCTAGGATAATTTCTTCACGATGAGGTTGTGCAGAGAAAATTCCTCTGTACGTGGCGACCTCAGGCCAATCCATGGAAGCCACTACCTGTGTCAGTCAATTGAACCATTTAATACAACAAAGTTATAGAGGTTCAATTGATTGACACAGGTAATAGAACATACCGCTGCTATTGAAGGAGAAGAGAAATCTCCTAGCTGGGGATGTATCACATCCGCACCCAATATAATTGTAGGGCGATCAGTCACAAGAGGAATATTTCTTTGAATAGCATCATTCAACACAGTGTTACGTCCCCCAACCTGTAAAGGTTTTAATTCTCAGTTCAAAAATTAAAAACCCAAGAATTTTACAAGAGCCAATCAGAAATCAAGTGGGAACTAACCTTCACATTGATTTTGAGGGCCACATTTTCAAGATACTGCATACTAAGCTTTGATGCTTGCTTGGGCTGACAACACTGAGAAACGATTCCAAGTTCTGTTTCACAGACTTGTTTAATTTTCCCTGTGAAAAGCAAGTAATCTTTTGAGCAAAAGAAACTGGTTCTTATCACAAAATCTGAATACCAATTAAATTACTCACCATACGACCCCATGATGTCAGGCAAAATAATTATCAATAGCTGAAGCTGTTTTCCTGCCTGTCCAATTTCTTTAAACTTCGCCACACACTGCTTGTGAATATCCCTGAGAGGCATGTCAACTTGAATAGAATAAGCTGAACGTATGGGAAGCAAAGGGTTTGGGTTAAAAACCTGGCAAGATATTCAAAAAGCATCCACAAAGTCAATTATTTAGATTCACGATAGGATCTGCACGTCATGCAATCAAAAGTAATCATTTAACCATGAAGTCATACCATTCCTTTGCTGTTGCACATATCGATCAATTGGTCACAAAATTCAAATGCTAAATCTCTGTTCACTTGCCTAGAGAAGTTCACACATGTCCAAAATTCCACTCGACCGCCGTTGATCATTCTCTACAATATCAGCATCACAAAGGACAACCTAGCTTAAAATATCTTCATGATTCCAGCACCATTTTCAATAACTGTGCAACACAGGCCCAGTCCTTGTTTATCATTTTCAATAACCATTCCCTTTAAGTATTAGGGAGCAGAGTCCGTTTGCAGAAAATCACTTCTGATGCAACAAAACCACCTTCCAAAATAGTTGTACTGCTATTTACTGGTTATCAGTAGATAGGTGAAAAGGAACAAGCACAATTTGCTAGAACCAAGCAACCAACTACAAAATTAAACTACCTAACCTTGTTTATCATATTCCACTGCCCCATTCTAGGTTGTTCCGTTTGTTCGCTCCCTGTGTTATGATATAAAAGCTGCAAAAGTGAAAGTAACAGATTCAATTGCTCGTAAGATTGCCTAAATAGTTCAAACAAACACAGACCGAAAATTACCATTGGAGATGGCAAAACTCGAGCATCAACCAATGAATGTTCATCCCTTACTTGAATTCCAAACTCCTTATTTACAATCGAATTGCCATCAAAATTGGTTCGCCTAACCATCTTGTACAAAAAGAGAACAATCCATCACCACATTACTGACATAAGCAAGTCTCCATTCAATTTATTTCAACAGAAACAATTCATCACCATCTTAACAACATCGAAATACCTCCTTGATACTATTTTCCCTTTCTTGAGGCCGTTGACAGTTTGCTCTTAATAGATTAGTTACTTGTCTGTCATTTAATCTCTTGGAGTATCTCTGTCCAGTAGCAATCTTACAGAGCTGTAACATAAAGAAAATCCTTCATAAACAGATGAAAGAGAGTCATAAAGCTGAGACGAAATAAAGGGAAAAAAACTGTCTATAGCAATAAGACAACCTCCATTGGCAAATAAATAGGTTTTGAATCACACCCAGCTTGAAGGGCAGGCAGATTCACATTCTGAAGCTCAATATTATATTTGTCACAAAAATATTGAGCAACTGACATTTTTGTTTTCTTGTCATCAAGAGTAAACCTATAGGAAAAAAAATGGGACAATAATCACCAAAATAAATAAATAAAAGCACACACCAGAAGAAATGCAGAGAAGAGAGATAGAGACAGATGGTAAGAAATATACAAATACGGGGGGGTGGGGGGAAGAGAAAAGAATCATAGTGACTCACGTTAACTGGTTAGTTGGTTGTGTTGTTACCCCACTGACTTTGTAACTTTTGAAACACTCCCTATGAGTAACCTCTATTTGGACTCCTCTCAGTGCTTTTTTAATCTGGGAATTAAAAAGAACATAGTTTTACTCCATAAACTAAAGAAACAGATTAAAAATTTGAAAAAAAGAAAAGAAAGAATTTTCCATGCATCAACAAAAAATTGTAAGCAAAAACTTTCTCAAGTAAATAGCTGGAAAAGAAAAACAAAGATAGTATATGTAGTGCATGGGAAGGGACACCATCCCGCAGATGATTTTAAAAGGAAACAAGAGAGAAGGCCATATATCCATTATATGTCTCTGGAGCAAGGCTCTTTTAAATAAGAGTAGGCATTTATCAAAACTTCCCAACATTTATCTATCAAAAATTTTGAAAATAATTTATTAAGACCTCTTTTGACCGACAACATGCATATTAACGATCTTAAATTCTGTTACTTCTCACAGGTGTTTTTTTGGGTAAAAAGATCCAACAAGTACTAGCACTACATCTTTCATCCCTTTTCATCCATCCATTCCTTTTGCAAAAGCTCTAATTTAGATTAGAGCCCAGTGTACTTGCATCTATTCAAAGTAGTTAAATCATAGAGCACCAAATCTTATAGTAGCAAAAGTAACCTTCAGACGATCTTGATCAGGCAGTTGCCTTGAAAAATTGAAATTAAAATATTTTGCAACAAACTCTGTCACAAGAATTGGTTCATAGAAAGCCCGAGCTGATACATCTGCGAAATGAGAATCAAATGTCAAAAGCAAGGTAATGCCAGTGCAATTCTTATTGAAACAATTTGCTCTACATGAATCTCCAATGGAGAAGAGGGAAGCAATACCAACAGTAAGGGAAAGTCCCATTTGGGTTGGACGAAGAAACTGATAATACCCTCTCCAGTATTCTATACCATTACCCAGCTCACCCGTTTGACCCAACTGAGGATGGAAAAATGACAACCCCATAACGTTGAACCTATAGTCGAGCTTTCACCAAGTTAATACATGTAAGAGGACTTATATATTTTCTGCAACCCTATATATATCTACGAGGCAATCTATACATACAAGGAGGATAACAAAAATGTACACAATTCTAAGAGGATAAAAGTAGATTACATCTGTAATGGTACCGCTCTAAGAACCACAGTAAGAGCTCGTATGGTTTCTCTTGGAGCATCCAGCTGCCTATCGCTCAAAAACTGTCGAAGATGATGAATGTCAACCTTAGAAGCGAACTTGATTGTCACTATGAACTTACGTTCTTTTCTGCACGTTGGGCGGAGAAAAGGCATTCAGATAAAATGAAAAAAATACACTTGACAAAGATGAGATAAACTCGAACAGACAGACGACGTACACTCCAACAAAGGAAAATACCTCACTGAACCAGATGAGGAGGCACGAACATTATTGTCAATTAACTTGATAACAAAGTCCATCGACATAAACGGCAATGGCCCTGCCGTATAGAGTCTCTTCCAGCCATCATATGCAGGACTTCGCTTACCCAAGTGTGACTCCTTGTACAACTTAACCAGCTGGCTAATTATAAGTCTGTTGATTTTCAGTGAAGTAACCTCAGGTGTGATGGAAACCTATTGCAATTTAAATTAAAACAACAAAACATATCATGCATGTATCCACAAATAAATACGTGAAGAACAATAAAGTAGAATAAATTTGACCAAAAAAAAAAAAATGTCATCTCCATATATATATATATATAATATATTGAAAAAAAAAAAGAAAAGAAGAAGAGGATTTGAGTACAGCTACTCACATCGTAGTGATGGAGATCTCTGTCCGCGACTTCCACCAGAAAATGATTTGCTCGGACAACGATTCTCTTTCCGATGGTTCCGCACCCGGGCCTCTTCGCGATTTCACAGCTCAGAGCAGCCGCCGAGGTCGAATCTGAAACCGGTGGCCGAGCCGAGCTCGACGCCTCAGAAGAATCCCATGAAGCTAGAGCTGGCAGAGGAGGTCCAGCCGGAGAAACGGCAGCTGGAGCTACGGTCGGAAAAGGAGACGCCGGAAAAGAAGCAGCCGGAGGAGGAGCCACCGTAAAAGAAACGGTCGGTGGAGGAGCCGGAGAGAAGCCTGAAGGATCAACGTGGCCTCTTCCTCCTCCATCTCCGCCTCGTCCACCACCACCGCCTTGATGAGCTGCCGGAGACGGCTGGTCCCGGCGAGGGTCAGGTTGCCTGCCACGGCGTCGACGCGGCATTGTGGCTTAGAAAGAGTGACAGAAGAGAGAGGAAGACACGTGCAATTGTGGGATGGAGCCAATGAGTGGGACGGCGGCTAGTGTCTCTGACATTTTACTCGATTATGCTCTCTGGCCTGTATATAGGAGAGGTTTGCCTGACTACTCCGAATCTAAAATACTGTTTTTTTTTCCTAACACTGACTGCAAAATTACTTGAAAGTTGAAAGAAGAAAAAGAAAAAGAATGATGACAGAAAAAAGCGGGAGAACATGTAAGCACTTTTCGGTGGACCCATAATCCGTACAGTCTCTGCGTGGTCGTCGGAGGATTCGCCTCCAAGTGTGAGTAATGTTTCTACTTTCTTTCGTCAGAAGTGTTAGAAGTGTTTGGTGGCGACTTCCTTCTGCAACTATCTTCTTGCTATTTCTCACATTATTAATTTACGAAAACTTGATTTTTGTACTACACCATATCATACAACTGCACAATAACTCCTTACATGAGAGTAGACTCCGGCGTGCAAGACCCACTCTCATGTGAGAAGTTATTATGCAGTTGTTGTATTGGTGTTGTAAATTTAATATTTTCTTAAATCACGTATAAAGTGTGTATACAAATAATGAGTACTAAAATAAAGTAAAGCTTATTCATTAAAGAATATAATGATTTGATATCCATATCATTTCTCTACAACATTTATATAGATTCTGTAGAATAATGTTGACAAAAAAATGATTTTTACAATAAAAAAAAAAATATATTTCTTGTACATATAAAAAAAAAATTAAAAATTATTTTCACGTCAGCATTATCATATAAAATATGCATATTTATTGGGTAGGAAACATTTCTCTGTAATTTTGTGTAAAAACACATTGCAGCAGAGTATATGCGTGGAAATATAAAAAAGTTTCCTAATGCGAGTAAAGTAGGGTTGGCAATTTTTGACACGACCCGCGAACCCGGCACGAACACGACACGAAAAAATCGGGTTTGGGTTTGTTATAATCGGGTTGACCCGATTATAATCGTGTTTGGCGGGTCAACCCGCCAACATGATTATAACCCGATTACGCAGGTTGACCCACCAACACGATTATAACCCGATTAAAAAAAAATTCACGCCTCACATTCACGGTTCACCCTCTTCTCCCCTTTTCTTTATTCTTTTCCCTTCTTAGGTATTCGGTTCTTCACTTCTTCTTCCTTCTTGTTCAAATACGCAGCATAGAAAAGAGAGAGAATCATCCTCCTCTCCCTTCTGATTTTCTTCTTCTTCCTTCCTCTTGTCTTCTTCTTTCTCCCATCCATAACAGAAAGAGAGATGGTGATCAATTACGAACCGAGTGGAAAATGAAGAAAGAAAAGAAATATCAAAGAAAGAAACCGGCAATTGAAGACATGAAGGTAAAAACTAAAATTGAATGTTGAAACTTGAAACATGTGAAATTGGTGTCGGGTCGTGTCGTGTCGTGTCGGGTTAACGAGTTACACGATTATTAGTCGTGTTTATCGGGTCGTGTTCGGGTTACCCGATTATTAATCGGGTCGTGTTCGGGTCGCATGTCACAACTCGATTAATAATCGGGTCGGGTTCGTGTCGAACCCGTTCATGTAATCGGGTCGGCCAGGTTGACACGAACCCGACCCGAATGCACGAATTGCCAAGCCTAGAGTAAAGTGCCAAAAAGAAAAAATAATAATTTTCCATACTAAAAGAGACGTGGCGAATATTGGGATTGGGGTTTAGTCCACTAGTGTGGGGAAGGCGTGGCAAATGAATGAATTACGGATGTCCTACAATTTTACAATTAAATAAATGACAGATTTTGATATCTCACCTCCTTTGGTCTCTCTGTCTCTTTACTTGCAGACAACAGAGAGTAATCGTCGTTGCTGGGGGAGGGAGGCCACCCTCCTTCCCCCGGCTTTGTTTTTGTCCCTTAGTCCTCTTGGACTAAGGTTTTGTTTCCTCCGGAGCTTTTCTCAGTGGAGGCTAGCTTTCTCCCAGCCATTAAGGCTGTGGAGTTGTTGTTTTTTCTGTGTTTTCTTTTCTCTTTCTTTTGTTCTTAGCAGGAAGGCCCAAATGGAGGTGTTCTAGCTTGGGAGTGCGGCGGGTTCTGTGTCTTTAACGGAGGTTTTGGCCGGTTTTGTTCAAATTTTCTTCTTCATCTTTAGTGCCAGATCTACACACCTCCGGCGATTATTCCAAGACACGCGCCCCTCAGCCGTGTTCACCGTCGTCGTCCGCTCCAGCCGCCGGAAGCTCAGGCCACGTCGGTAATCGGTTCCCGACGCATGGCCGGCACGCGCCTGAGAGCTTGTTGCTCTTTGGCGAGCGTGTTGGCTACGCTCCGCTTTTTCTGGCCGTGTACGGTGTTGGATGGGATCTACGGTGGTCGATCCTCTGCTGGGTGGTACCGGTGACGGTGCCTGTCCTCCACGCGCCGCCGTCTCCGGCGGAATCCGCCACTGTCTCACTGCCGGCAGCTGCTTTGGGTTTTCTCTGTTTTCTTTGTACATTCCTTTGTGTCTACTGTGGATCACAGTTTGTCTATTTGTAATGCACAAATGTTCATGGACTTATTTGGTGTCTGGGGTAGACTAGGCCAGTTTATTTAGTGTCCTTGTAATATTTGTGAATTGTATTTAGGCAACTGCTTTAAGTCAGACTTGTTTCTGACTTAAGGTTTAGGGGGGTCTTGTACCTCTATCCTTGTACTCGCCCTTGGGGCGTTCAGTAATATATGATAGCACATGCTATCTTGTTCGAATAAAATAAAATAAATAAATGACAGATTTTTAAATTATGAAATTTAAATCGTTTCTAAACATGGTAAGGCTAGAAAAATGTCACCTACTAAAAGAAGTGTCATGATATAGTTGACAATTAAGTATATTTTCATTAGGTTCTTAATTATTCTTTATGTTGTAAAAAATTTTAAGCTAAAAATTATCTTTTAGTTTTATGAAGAAGTGTCTATGCAAAAGTGTAGAAAAAATCTTTTGGGAGGGAAATTCTTTTTTGCTACCTCGATAACATGCCTCATTAGTCAAAGGTAGAATTTTTCAAGCGTTTCAATGCCTAAACACAGCATAAATTCTGCAGTTTGAGAATGTAACGTCCCACATCGCTTGGAAATAGGGATGTGCTTATATGTATAAATGCACCATTCTTGACACAACATGTTTTAAAGCTGTAATGGTCATGAACCTATCAGAGCTATGCAGTTAAGCGAAAGTAGTACTAGGATGGGTGACCTACTGGGAAGTCTGATTCGGAAGAGCCAAAAGCGAACAATATTATGTCGTTAGGAGTTGGTCATTACAGATAATCTACAATTTGTTTAAAATTGTAAAGAATCCTAATCATTAATTACATGATGGTGGGATTTCCCTTCAGAATTTGTTATCCGGTAATATATATATATATATATAAATGAAATTGGAAAGAGCTATTTGATAATTAATATTTTATTGTATTTAATTATATATATATAGTATTTAATTATTGAATATTTTAAAATAATATGTAAACATAAGTGTTGGAAATAATTCTCATTCAGACTGACCCATCTAAAGAATTATGGGCTTTCAGGTCAGTACTAGCCCAAGGAGAATTGACGATTATAATGCTGAGACAGCAAGACTCTCGAGTAGTCCTATTCCGAGAGATAAACACTAAGTACTAATCCCCATAAAGGCTATTGATGAGTGCCAAATATTGTGTATTTGGACCCCTTGATTTGCACTAGTTAGACCTTTAGCCTTGTTATTTTCTAATGTTTTGGTTAGTTTTTGTGTTTTATGTTTCTGTAGGACAATAAGAGAGGAATGGCAAATTTCATAAGGAAATAACTGGAAATTCGAAGACCCTAACGTCGATCGATCGAACTTAAAATTCGATCGATCGAAAATTTGCCCGAAGTCGATCAATCGAAATTTCCCAGAAACTGCTTTTGCAGATCGCGCCAGAATGCCCAATCAGAAGCCAAAAAGCAGTCCTCCCTCTGATTTTCACTGCAGAACACGCTGGTTTCGTGTTTGTGGTTGTCTCTAGCAGCAGAGGAACCCTAGAGGAGGGTAGAGGAGTCATTTCTTGCCCTAGCTCTCTTCTATAAAAGCCATAGCCATGCCTCCTTGTTGGAGAGTAGTAGAAAGAGTAGAAGAGGAGAGAATAGAGCAGAAATTCTGTAGATAGGTTTAATTTCGTGCATATTGTAGTGTATTTCAGTAGTGTTATTTTCAGATACTTTCTCTTTGTAGAGCTTTTCTTTCATTTCCATGGTTGTTCATCATTTTCTTGTGGTGTTCTTAGTCATGGAAGGCTAGTAACCTCAACTAGGGTTGAGGATGAAACCTTTCCATTGATGACACTTACAATCTTGCTGTACCACTTGCACATTTAATGATATATCATGTAAGTTGTTCAAGTTCCATTCATTTAAAGCTTTATCTTTTGCAATGAATGTGGTTAGTGGTGGATAGAGGACATTTTATGTGTTTCAACCGACTAATACATTGTTTTATCGGTTTGAATGATGATATCCATTGTGATTGAATGATACATTGGATGTTTTGATTTCAATCGGTACTCTTTGTGATTTGTCAATGTGTTGGATTCATTTAATGGTTCTTGGGGTTTATGGTTAAGAAACTTGAATAACACCCTAAGCTTAATGTTCTTTGGGTGTTCAAGTGGAAACCAAGAGTGTGAGTTGTAGGATTTGGTTTGGTGGATTCCTTAACCTTAGTTCATTTTAATTTACATATTTCATTACATCTCTTTTATTTAGTCTTTTGTTCTTGAATCAATTCTCAAACCTTTGGAACTAGGTTAAAATGAGGTTGATTAAACAAGACACCAATATTTGACCATTTCCCTGTGGATTCGACCTCGCACTTGCACACACTATATTGCAAACGATTCGTGCGCTTGCGAGTACTATTTAAAACACACATCAGCTATCCCTAAAAATACGCGACTTAAGGTATATCCTAATTGCGTCCCGTGAATGTAGACATCTTGAGAGCGAGAGTCAACTCATCAGCTAAAGCTCGGGACAAGCATGCCTCGGGAACTCAAGTCCAATAGATTTGATAACAATCTTATTCCTAATAGAATTGGGATAAGACTCCTAGTCCAAATATGATCCTTGAAGAATAGGGATCACCTTGAAGATCTGAACCATATCCTACGTCTATTAAGAAATTATAGTCCAAATAGAACTCTGATTACACTCCTAAGTCAATAAGGAGTAGGAAACCTAAATCTTGTTGACCTCTACCTCTTTGCATATAAATAGACCCATACCCAAGGTATAAACAACATATTCATTATTTTATGCATTGAGTATACTTTTCTCTCAAAAGCTAATTTAAGCATCAGAGCGAGACCCCCAAAAGAGTCTCTTAATTTTAATTGTTTTGCAGTGTTCTTGAAAAGTGCAAAGAACATCGAAAAACATACAGTTCACATTGTACCAAAAATCGTCCGAACAGTTTGGCTCCGTCTGTGGGAACGATTATTCATTTCTCATAAAAAAATATGTCATGGTGATGAACACACGCTCTGTAAGCCAAGCCAACCGTTAGAGGAGATCCCAGCAAGAGCCGATTGTTCAGCCCAACCCAACTATAAAAAGTTCAAAACAATCCACAGCCTCCACCATTCTTTCCCTCGGGCGGTGGAGACCAGGATTGCGTAACAACGATGGAAGCCCAAATCGAAGCTCTAACACAACAAAACGCAGAGTTGTTGCTCAGAGCCTCGGGACAATCCCATCTTAAGATGAACCAGGATGAACATGAAGAAGACGAGAGAAGAGCGCAATAGCCACACCAATGGCCATGGTCATCGGGAGGACGATCACCAAAGGGATAATTTTCGAGAGGATAATAACGGAAGGGCTAACCGTCCTAGAGACCAACGGGAAGATGCAAGCCGGGAGACCCGAGCAGAATAATTGTTGAGTTGGAGAGAAGGTGCACGTACATGGAGATGGAAATTAAGGAAGGACAAAAGCAAATCCATAGTGTTGGACAAGCTCTTATTGAGTACTGGCTCACCATTCACTAGACAGGTAGCAAACTACCCGCTACCCGAGGAGTTCAAGGTCCCTTAGATCCTGAGTTATGTTGGAGATTGAGATCCTCTTGATCACTTGGAGAATTTTTGAGCTCATCTAGATCTTCACGGAATACCCGATGAAGTGGCATGCCGGGCCTTCCCTTTTACTCTCTCTAGGAACGCCCGGGACTGGTTCAGGAAGCTACCCCTGAATTCCATTGATAAGTTCAAGTAGTTGAGCAAAATGTTCTTGGCAGAGTTTCTAGCTTTGCGGACACGAAAGAATCCCTTGGAATACTTGTTAACGTTGCATCAGCACAGCAATGAAACTCTTAAGAAGTTTATCGTCTGGTTCAACCAGGAGAAGATAACGGTTGAAAATCCAACCGAGGATATGCTCTTCGCTACCATCTATTAGAGAATTTCACCCAAAGAGCCTCTGATGAAGTTGGCCCGGAAGCAACCGAGCACCTTGCAAGGCCTTATGGATAAGGCAGAACAATTCATCAATCTGATTCAATCAAGAAGAAACGTTGAAAGCTATGGCCAGTTCTAGGCTACCCTAAGAGATAGCCTCAGAAAAGAAAAGGAAAGAGTTCAGAAAAGCTGATGGAGAAAAGCAAAGGCCAATAAAGAAGTTCAAAGACTATAACTTTACACCTCTCAATGCCGGGATATCAGAAGTCCTCATGGAGACCAAAAGAGATCTGGAGTTTCGCCGACCACCAAAGATACCGAGTAACCCTCCTCACAAGAATGAGGGCAAATATTGTGATTTTCATGAACAAGCAGGTTATTACACTAAGGGGTGCATAGCCTTAAGGTTGTTAATTGAGGATCTCATAAAAAATGGCACTCGATTTTTGGGAGAACAAAGGAATCAGCCAGCAAATAACAGGCCCAGGAATCGTCGGGACTACCAGCCCCGGGATATTCATCCTTGCAAAATAAAGAAAATAATTTTCGAAAGTTCACCGATCCAAATGAGGATAGAGAACACTACAATGCTTAAGTTAGGAAAAGTTCATGAGAAAACTGAATAGAGATTGTGATATAGAAGATAATGAGCATAATTTGTACCTGAGGTGTACCCCATTTTAAGGGAGAGGCTCATAACTATAAGGTACAACTTTCCTTGTAGGTTGTATTTTATTATGTGGATCATATGGTTTACATGTGAAGAACATCCTTGATTTGTTTTCCTTAGAAAGGTGATTGTGATTAGATGGTCTGATTACCTTCCATGGAGAGGCTGCTTGAGTAGGTTCTAGCTACCTGTAATTTATATATCCAACAATTGGCCCTCGATTTCCATGGTTGACTTGCCCAACTAGTCGGGCATTGGAAATTTTGTGTAGTCTTGTAATCAAGGTTGCCTCAGACCTTTAATACTAAGGGCGAAGTGTTGGCCGTCAGGTGCCTAGCGCGCGATGTAGGTCTTAGCCCCCACGGCCTCATGGCTTGATGATACTTGTCAAATTGTTGTTGGTGAAGTTGTCGAATCATTATTTCTTGTCGAGTCATGCTCAACGCAAGGTCTTCGTGTAGGCTAGGTTTCCTATGGGTGAGTATAATTAGGGTTGGCAATTCGGGTCAGCGGGTCGGGTTCGTGTCGACCCGGCTGACCCGATTACATAATCGGGTCAGACACTATAACCCGAACACGACCCAGTTGTGAACCGGGTTACACGACACGAACCCGTTGAACCCGGTAACGCGTGCCCACTGCCCACCCCACAACCCACAGGACACGTCGTCGACTAGCCCAGTGCCCACCCCACAGCCCACAGGACACGACGTCGACGAGGTGGAGCAGCCGAGCAGGGCTGGCAAGCCCAGGCCTCCGGATCTGATGAGTCGATGACTAGAACCGAGCACTTCCGCCTTTAGGAGGT
This sequence comes from Alnus glutinosa, assembly GCF_958979055.1. Taxonomy (NCBI): domain Eukaryota; kingdom Viridiplantae; phylum Streptophyta; class Magnoliopsida; order Fagales; family Betulaceae; genus Alnus; species Alnus glutinosa. The sequence continues at coordinate 25,161,604 of NC_084889.1, read as the reverse complement.
TCGACTGGCTTGGACCTTGAAAGATCCGGTGGGGACGACGCCAGTGGAAATTGAAGGGAAAAAGCCGATGGGGACGACGCCGATGGAGATCGAAGGGAAAGCCTGGACAGAAGCGGTGGAGATGTCGCCGTTTTGGAGGGTTGCGTGGTGGAGCTCGGCTTTGAGAACTCTGCTTTTGCGGCTCTGAGAACTTGGGCCCCTGGACCTCGTGGGGAGGATCCGAGTCTCCGAGAGGTGTCTCGGCTGTTTAGGAGGGTTGCGGTGTGAACTGTGAGTCTGTGAACTTCATGAAGATTGAAGATGGTGAACTAGCGGCACTAGCCCAACTGGGTGATGGCGTGAAGCGAAAAGAAAACAAGAAATGGGTGAATCAGGGTGATGCGTGATCCGGGTAGGGTTTCACCGTTTTGGTCCTTTTGGTTTTGGACCTGACTTTTAAAAAAAATAAAAAAAATAAAAATAAAAAAATAAAAAAAAAGGAGCTAATGCTAATCGTGTAATCGTGTCTGGCGGGTCAACCCGCGGGTTGACCCGCCAGACACGATTATAAACGGGTCATAATCGGGTTGACCCGATTATGACCCGAACCCGATAATATTAAACCCTAACCCTGAATTTTCGTGTCGTGTTCGTGTCGGGTTCGCGGGTCGTGTCAAAAATTGCCAACCCTAAGTATAATAAGCATGATGTAAGGAAAATCAAGACATTGGAGATTACTAAAAAGATAAATCTTAATGCATGTCGGTTGAAGCTTCCATGCCAAGCCATATTAAGATGTATGATGTGTTCAATGTAAAGCATTTGTTTTGTACTCGGGAGACTCATCTGATGAGGATGATAATTG